>NW_022104553.1:33384468-33392229 GCF_000313985.2 Echinops telfairi
GGGAGTACTTGAGTAGAGGCCCAATGTCCATCTGCTACCTTAATACTAAACCTATAAATATATGCACATAAATCTATTTTCCCATCCTCATATATAAATTTATTTGCATATGTACATGCCTTTAGACGTCTATAAATGCCCTTTGCCTCCTAGCTCTTTCCTCCATTTCCTTTCACGTTCCTCCTGTCCCACCATCATGCTCAGTCTTCATTTGGGTTTCAGCAATTCCTCTTGGTTACATTACCCTTGATCACGCCCTACCAGGCCTCCTACACCCTCCTCACCACCTATTTTGATCACTTGTTGTTCCCTTGTCCCTGGGTTTGTTAAAGCCACTACCTTTCCCCCCTCCTCCCCCTCTCCCATGTCCCACCGGAACCACAGTGAGGCAAAACACTAAGGGGGTACAATAGAACAGCAAGGGAACAGAGCAACGAAGTCCCCAGGGAAGACCAAAAATAGACTTTGGGGTCAGGGCTTGGTGGCCCAACAGACTGGACTGGAAAACACTCCTCAAGGCCAACAAACAGTCCTTGAACTAACTTCAAGCTTTTCTTTCCTGTGTTTTGTTTTGTTTTTTGTTATTGGTTTGTTGTTGTTTTGTTTGCTTTATTTTGTTGTTGCTTGGTTTTGCTCTGCCTTTTTTCAGTCTTTTATTGGCAATCGAGTGAAGGTTTGCCGCTCAGATCAGTTTTTCATTCAACAAGCCATACACATTTTATCTCATGCCACCGATTGCCATCAATGTAACATCACCTATCCCACTTCCTCCCTGTGTCCTGTTTCCATTCTTCCTTCTTTTCTAATCCTTTTGACCTTTGCCCTTGGGTAAGTACTGCTTAGGACACTTTGGAGTGTAGATGTTTTGCAATCCAGGGAGACCCCCTCCTCAGTCCTCGAGCAACACGCAGATTTGAGCAGATAAACACTGCAGTCCACAGACAAAGCCAAGTCTGTTTCCCACACTTTGAGGCGGTGAACACATCCCTGTCTGCGGGTAGAGTTCACAGGTCTCGGCCACACACAGAGACCACCTCTGCCACTGTGCCCACTGCTGGGCTTGAGGACACTCAGCTACAGGAGAAGGAGAAATCAAACAGTGCTCACTTAGATGCTGTGATCTTCTGACTGTTTTCCATATTTCTCAGACTATGAATTCACCTGTTTTTTTTTAACATTTTATTAGGGGCTCATACAACTGTTATCCCAATCCATACACACATCAATTGTGTAAAGCGCATTTGTACATCATTTCTCAAAACATTTTTTCTCCATTTAAACCCCCAACATTAGGTCCTCATTTTTCCCCTCCCTCCCCGCTCCCCCCTCCCGCATGAGCCCTTGATAGTCCATAAATGGGTATTTTGTCATATCTTGCCCTGTCCGACGTCTCCCTTCACCCACTTTTCGGTTGTCTGTCCCCCAGGGAGGACGTCACACACAGTTCCATGTAATCGGTTCCCTCCTTCCTACCCATTCTCCCTTTACCCTCCCTGTTTCGCCACTCACACCACTGGTCCTGTAGGGCTCATCCACCCTGGATTCCCTGTATTTTCACTTCCTATCTGTACCAGTGTACCTCCTCTGGTCTAGCCTGACTTGCAAGCTCGAATTCTAGTCAGGTCCATCCGTAACACTAAGGTTCTCAGCCATACCCAGCATCTCTGATTCCTTCTCCATCCCACCTCGCTAATGTAACACCTCGCCTTGGCCCACAGAAACCTTCCCCCTCTCTTCATTGGTCTGCAAATTGGGGGGAGGGGCGTGGGGGAAGTGAGGGCTCCTTTTAGACATGATAATTTACTTCTGTCGCAAAAATTGACTAGCGCGGGATTCCTTTGTTCATTCTCTCACCATCTTCTCCTGTGGCCCCACGTCCGACCCTCTGTCTCTTCCTCTCTCACTGCCCCTTTCTTACTTTCCACTATTCTCTCTTTACTCTGTCTTGTCATCTCCCCTCACCCCATCCCTTACTCTCATTCCATTCTAAACACCTGGACAGGTCGTTAACTCTAATAAAACCTGTTCATTAAAACCCACGCTCTGGGTCTGCTTTCCTTTCATTACCCTTCTAACCATTTTCACTTGGGAGGTTTCTCAGGGGCTGCAAGCTGGTAGCTGATTATGCCACTATCTTGCTTCCTCAGCGGTTCTCTAGAAATTCTTTGTAAACAGACTTCCGAGCAATCTTCCTTATTCTAGCTTGCCTTTCGCTCCCATTTCCAGAGAGACTTGTAGCTACCAGTTCATTAGCCTTATGCGAATTCCGCAGTGGAAACTCGGTTGAGTTGGAATTCAACCTTCTTCTGCTTTTTAAAAATCATTTTATTGGGGGCTCTTGCAGCTCCTATAAGAATCCATAAGGAATTCAACTTTCTTTTTTTTTTCTTTTCTTTTTCTTTTTTTAGTATTGTAATATTTTTTAAATTTCAACATAAGTACAATTTACAAATATAATACATTAAAAAATCATGTATAGTATTATTTTATTCTTTGGCATATTTCTCATTTGAGTGGATTTTTTAAAAATTGTTTTATTAGGGAGGAATTCAACTTTCATGGATCTGCTAAGTCAATGACCAGTTACCACTCAGGCATGTACTTTCTAGGCTTCTAAGCTTTTGGGGTGGTATAGATAGTATCCTCTATCTCTCTGTCTTAATGGATTTATTGTCTTTTTTAAAGATCTCATGACTATTATTTTAGGTGAATGAAAATGCATTTATTCAATTCACCATCTGTGGTAGTTACATAATCTGATGTCAATTGTGGAGGGGTGGAATCTAGCCTCTCAATGAGGTCGCAGCTTAATGACCTCATTTGGAGGTGTGAAGGAGATAAATAGACTCTCTGCTTCGTCTGCTAGCGAGACATTCCTTTTGACAAACCACATGGAGGCACACTGATGGAACCAGAGCCCTGGAGCCGGAGGAGCCACATGGAGATCCATACCAGCGCTAAGATGCTTCCACCACCACTGGATCCACAAGACTTTCCACCCACTGGCCTGTGATCTTCCTGCATTCGGCATCATTGCATACCTGCACGAATCTAAAGAGGAATTTATGGACTAATATTGGACATATGGGCTAATATTGGATTTATGGACTTGATCTGGACTGGGCTGGGGATGTTTTCTTAATATACAATACTCTTTGATATACAACTCTTTCTTATGAGTGTCTATGAATTTGTTTCTCTAGTCTACCCAGACTAACCCACCATCATTAACTGCTGGTACTTCTTAGTTATGTGTGCGCCTGTTACCTGTGCATCGCCTGTATCCTTTTTTGAATACAGTTTCAAGAAGAACATGTCTATCCTGTTCACCTGTGCATCCTGAGCTTCCAGAACCATTCCAGACAAGAGTGGGTACTTCACAAATGAATAAAGATGTTTTGGGAGAAAAAAACTTGTGACTCACTAGCAGCAAGTTGGTATCAGACCCAGGCCTCCTGGGTTTTCCACCCAGTCCCCTTCATGTCACACATAGAGCGGAGTGTGGGTGATTTTACTAACTCATTATAGCAACCAAGTTGCAAAGTACCTTAAACATTCCCATTCACATGATAAAGTGGCTTCAGAAATCTTAACTGATTTGCTCTTTGCCAAAAACCCATGAGCCAGATAGGATTATTGGCCTAATTTAGCATGGCTCCTTGCTGTTTTTCCATCCTATCACCTTTGAAGGAAATGGTTTTCAGGGATCCAGGATCAGCGATCTTCAGAGAAAAGCAAAGAGACTGTTGAGTGGAGAGGACATGTGACTTCGAGGATGTCGTCGGAGCAAAGAAGAGAAACTTTCAACCTAGTAGAACATAAAGAAGAAAGGAAGCCTGGTGGCACAGCGGTTAAGCACTAAACTGCTAACGAAACTAGCAGAGGTTAGAACCCACCAGCTGCTCTGCTGGAGAAAGGTGAGTTCTGGAGGGTTGGACGTTCAAAGGAGGGCTTTGGCTGTAGGGGAGAGTCCTTTCTTATCAGCAGCCCAGAATGTTCCTTGGCATTCCTTTGCTTATGGAGCCTTTTCCTCATGAGGTCTATTCCCCCGTTTGTGTCTCTGTGTCTGCACTCCAAGTTATGAGAACGCATTCAAAGGAGAGGTTTAGAACTCACCCGCAGAGCCTCATTAACATAACAAAAGAAAGGTCTATGCCCTCCCTTCCTTTATCCATGTGGCTAGGTTCTAATTGACCAGGTCATTCTATGAAAATTGGCATTCTTTGAAGCCGGAGGGTCACCACATCAGATCATATCAGGACCTAAGTGCCAAACCACGAAGAAGCATTGACCTGCTAGGTTGACTATAACCTTAACCATCACAGTCAGTGTTACCTCAACTGCCAGACATACAACATTTATGGTCAAAACATATATATATGTCATCCCCCCCCAACGCCCCCCCACCCCCAGGCTTTAAAATGGTTTATAGGTTGGAACATCAGGGGGCTGCAGTTCTACAATTATACACCAGGTGTCACCAGGAATTACAGCAGAGTTCAGACCCTTAAAAACAATGACAAGTACCCCACAGTGGCCTTATTGCTAACGGTAATTTGAAGTAATCATCAGCTATCAGACATATCCTGATTTCATATAAAATTATTCATATAAAAATTTTTAAAGAGAGAAAAAGGATGGTTCCAAATTGATAGTACCTTTTTTGAACTTTTGTTGTAAAGATGAAAGGTCATCTAGAGACAGCTGATAAGTGAGGATTTGATATGTGTCCAAACAGGGTCTCCTCCACAGGCACAGGGATTAGCGTTACAACATACTTCAGGGAGGACCCAAGTCAACACATACCCCACACATCCGCACACAGTGACTAGTCAGAAGTACTCATCTGAGAGTAAAGAAGCCACACCCGGATCATAAGGACATCGATCATGGTGATTAGGAAACGTCCCACAACACCTGCTGCTGGTCCTCAGATTCAGCCTGCCATCTCCTGGATAGTTAGGTTATTACCTGTCTTCAATACCTGAGCACTCCTCAACACACACACGCACATGCACACACGCACACATGTACTTCATACATCACGGAAGTGGTAGTCTCTACTCTCCACATCCAGCCACTCAGAAGCAGAAATTTAAGAATGAGCAGGTAGCAAAGGTTCACCTCATTTGTCTCTTTCCTCTGGGTGTTACTATCCTTTCCCGAGCTCGCAAACAAATATCATGTATTTGCAACACCCCCTCTTCAATGACCTGTAACTGGGTGTCAAAGTCACCATTTATCAACAGCTGATTCACCCCTTGAGTTAGTTTATTGTGCCAACCTGGCCGATAAACACATGTGAGGTTAACTGAAGGGCGGAGGGATAAATGGCTCAGGGAGCCTCGCGTTTCTAGTTCTCAGGTCTCTTGCTTTGTGATGGTCAAAACAGGGTGCAGCTGCCTTAGCAGCTCCCTGCTTTAGCTGGCAAGGTTCACTTCCTGCAAGACTTCCCTGAGGAGAAGCCGCATGGACCTACCCCGATGCAGCCCTGGGTGCTGGAGCAGCTGTGTGGAGACTCCTGCCAGCGCTGAGATGTTTACACATTCACTGACTCGGCTTTCCTCCTGCAGTTGGCGTCATTGCATCTGCTTTGTGAGATGGAGGACTTTGTGGATTGGTGTCGGACATACGGTTAATGTTGGACTTGTGGACTTGGGCAGCACTGGGTTGGGATGTTTTCTTGATGCACGCTTAACCTTTATATAAAACTCTCTCTTATACATGAGTTTCTGTGGATTTGTTTCTCTAAAGTACCCAGACTAACACACCCCTATAGGCACTTTTTTAAAAAAAATCATTTTCTTGGGAGCTCTTACAGATATCATAACATTCCACAGTTCATTCACATAAAACAGTATTATACAATTGCTCCCACAACCAGTTTCAAAACATTTTCTTTCTTCTTTTACTCCTTGATATCAGCTACCCTTTATCCCCTCTTTTCCCCTTGCTCCCCACCCCCCAAGAACCCCCTTTTTGCCATATCTTACACCATCCAATATATCCATTTATGTACAATTCTGTTGCTCCCTCCCCTCAAGTGGGGCTATACAGTCACCAGTGCTATCAGCTGCATTCAGCCCCACCCCCCAACTTCCAGTTCCCTCAGGGAACCATTACTCTTCTTACTGTGTCTGAAGGGTTATCTATCTTGGCATTCATGTATCACACAATCTAATTATACAAATAAACATAAGCAAGTCTAATGTGTGCACAATCTTAATTATACAAATGAACACAAGCAAGTCTAATGTAATTAATGGGGTAAAACAAATAAAACCATAATAGTAAGGGGAGGATATATTAAAGGACTGAAGGGCAGTTATGTGCTTTATCAGGGCTATATCGACTATAGACACGCCTTGCTCCACATGTTGGTGTGCTTACATCTCCATTCCCTCTGCCCACCATCTAGTGTTGTAGATAATCTGATGGAGAGTGCCAAGCTTTAGTCAATGCATTTCACCCCACCAGAGATTCGATCATACCAATAACAAGTGAGGAGTCCACTCCATAATCTGTACATGTCTGCTTGAGGTAGTTTAGTTGCTTGAAAGGGGAGGAAGGCACTAGAATGACCATCTCTGTCTCCAGTTTTCTTCAAAGTCTCCTCATGTAACTCTTATTCACGCAGAGATGCTAGACTGCTTTTGTACGTTTGTATAGCTCAAACAAAACTTCCTACTACACTGATGATCCTCTTTTCTTCTTTTTTTCTCCTTCCTCTGTCTGCAAAGGTTCTAAAACCATTTTACCCTGTTTCCCCGAAAATAAGACAGTGTCTTATATTAATTTTTGCTCACAAAGATGCGCTAGGTCTTATTTTCAGAGGATGTCTTATTTTTCCATGAAGAAGAATATGGTACACCATTTATTTTTGAACAACAAAAAGGAACTTTATTACCTGTTTACGGTATGGTAGTAGTTGTCATCACAAACCAGCATAACCAAACTGTGAATCCTACAGTATCAAGAATTTCTTGTTACTACCCTGTGTCCCCCTACCCCCACCCCTGAGCCAGTGGACACCTTCACCAGACATCCCCCCCACCCTTTTATCAGACTCCCCCCCCGCCCCACAGTCATCCCCCGCGTCCACACAATGTGCCTGGCTCCTGCCCCACGCGACTCACTGTCTAATTGTGAGTCAGCCAGACTCCTTCAGGGCAGAGCGAGCAGCAGGCAGCAGCTTGTCCTGGCAGCTGTGCGGGCTCTCTGATTAAAAGAGACCTTGCACTTCCTGTCTGCTCCAGCTGTGCTGTGGCTGTGAGCTGCACTGTGGCGCCCTCTGCTAAGGTCCAGAGTCCAGAGTTACAGTAGCTTCGGGGGGCCTTATTATTGGGGAGGTCTTATTTTGGAGGGTGCCTTATATTTCAGCGAGAGGCAAAACTGTAAGTAGGTCTTATTTTCGGGGGTGTCTTACTTTCGGGGAAACGCCGTAACTAGTGCCCGCAGAGACCAGGTCTCCACAGGAATATTCTCCCCTCCCCTGTGAGCTTTCTTCAAGTTTGTAGAAACCTTTCCCCCAAGTCCCTAGATCTAAAGTTCCTTCTTCAGGGAACTATGAATTGTAATGTTTCCACTACCTGTAAAAAACCTCACATCTTTCTTTTGGCTATTGCTCCATACTGCTGTTTCAATAAGTGAGTGAGCGTCCTACAGTAAGTGTGAGACTTACTTTCACTTTGCCCCATGACCCTGTTTAAATTTTCACCAATGCCCCCAACCCGATTCTCCTTCAAAATAATTCCCCCAACT
>NW_022104553.1:33393328-33400039 GCF_000313985.2 Echinops telfairi
TCCATGTGGCTTCTCCTCTGGTATGTCTTGCAGGAAGTGAGCCTTGCCAGCTAAAGCAGGGGACTGGCTATGGTAGCTGCACCCTGGTGCGACCATCATAAAGCAAGAGCCCCAAGAACTCAAAAGGCAAGACTCACTGAGCCATTTATCCCTCCACCCTTCAATGAACCCCACATGTGTTTATCGGCCAGGTTGGCACAATCAACTAATTCAGGACCCATCACATGTCAGGTGCTCAAGACAACACAGCTCTGAAGGAAGAACTTAAAGTTCAGAGCAGGGCTACAGATCTGGCCCAAGGTCGCAAAGTTCCCAAATGACAAGGCTTCAGATTCAGCTCATGCTGGACAGATCACCCTCCTCCGCTAGAATTCCCTGGGCACTGAGAAAAAGACAGGCCTCTGCATGCATCATCACAGTTTTGCTTCACAATAACCTACAACTGACCACATGCTGTTGATGGGGAAACTGAGGTTCAAATTTGGGGAGTTGACCCATGTATCAAGGTAACAAAAATGTCAGAACCAGGACTGGAACCCAGCTATGACTCATGCGTCCCTCCTCACCCGGCTTCAACCCTCAAGCCAGGAAGAAGCATCGGAGAGGGAGTCAGAAGGCACACCCAGAGGGTGTGATGACCCTGTGCCTCCCACATTCCCAACAGACTTGGAGACCCCTTGCCAAGTTCACACCTCTAACGGAGGCCACATATTGACCCAAACCTTGACTTTGAGAGTAAAGACTCAGTAACTGCAGCAGCCTCCTCTTCCTCTCCTCTCTAACTTTAGGGTCCTGAAAAACAGTCTCCAACTGTAGCACTGATCCTCAATGCCCGGCTTACGGAGCTTCACCTTTCCCACCTTTCCGCACCTGCCCCAATGAGGCTGGGCCCTTCAGGGCCTGGGCAGAGAGAACG
Organism: Echinops telfairi; assembly: GCF_000313985.2. Taxonomy (NCBI): domain Eukaryota; kingdom Metazoa; phylum Chordata; class Mammalia; order Afrosoricida; family Tenrecidae; genus Echinops; species Echinops telfairi. Next base: position 33,394,245 of record NW_022104553.1, read on the forward strand.
GAAGTGGGAGAACAAACCTCGTCCAAGGTCTGAAGGTGCCTTCCCCTGCAACCATACAAGCCAAACAGGTTAAAGAATTAGCAGGGCTCAGCCTAAGGGGCCCGCAGAGAAAAGTCTTCACCGGAAGTAAATAGGAAAAAGCAAGGACGCCAGAGCCATAAAGCATGCGCCGTTCACTCCAACCGGATGGTCGTAAGGCAAGAAAGGTACCGTCGTTGAAAGTTGTGTTGTTTCTACTGAGAAGATGCCAATAGACAGTGATAGCCAAGGTCACCAGAGCTCCTGGGCCATGGCACTGAGAGAGAACGGGAGGGAACGTTAAGGTTGGAATGGAAAAGCATGTGGAAATAGGAAACTGACCCAACCACTCTAGGCTAGTAGAACTAGAACTTTGAACCTCAGAGAGAACCGGTTTATTCCTCAGTAGAGTCCTTTGAATGGAAGGGACCTCAAAAGGAAATCTTGGGGGCGTTTCCTTGAGATATTTGAGAAACGTAAGTGCCAAAACATGACCAGATAAAATGTGCCATGTTTTAAAACTCAATAGTGAATAGGTTATACAAACTATATCGATTTGGATGATTTATGTAACAATGAGGTGGTGTGATAAAGGGATATACTTTTTAAATGTATAGTGAATAAGCCAAGTCTCTCAATCTAATCAGTCTGCCTCCGTAAAACACGGGATAATCTCATTTGAAGATAATTTAAGAAGTGAAAAGTCGTCATGCCCCTACCCTCAGAGGGAAGGAACCCCAGGTGTTCTGCGAAGAATTAAGATGTCTACAGCGTAAGAGAGACCTGTGGTGATTGGAGGTTCTGGGAAATGTTGCCCTTGGTGCTGAAGGGACACCCAGGCCTGATCCTCTGTGCTGTGGTAGGAATGAGCGCTAAAAGACACTGTGTGTAAGGAGTGGGTTTGTCGCTGTTCGCCAGGGTTTCTGGTTGAGTTGCAGGGTTGTGTGAACACACACTCGACCAAGAAGACGAGACATCATGGGAAAGTATTGTGGGATTTAAAAGTAGGGTCCCTTGCCTCCTGGAAAGATCATGAAAAGAACTATTGTAGAGGGAATTTTTTAATATGGGATCATGTGATCCCTATGGGGAAAGGGCTCTCAAAGGGAAGGTGTGAACGCAGTAATTGTCTGGCAGTTCTGAAGGAGCCTTGGCACATATGCCCGGGTTAGGATTAGGCATGGAGGAGGAGGCTGGTTCTTTACTCAATGCACATGTGTTTGCTGATTGCCTACTATGTACTAGGGATGCAGTGGGGATCCAAACAGACAGGATCCCTACACCTAGACCAACACCCTCTACTAGAAATATCATGTAAGACCCATATATAATTTTAGTGTTTCCAAGAATCAGATTTGTGAAAAGTCAGAACAAATGAAATTCATTTCAGTGTATTCCATTTAATTCAAATATTAATCCAAAATATCATTTCAATGCGTCATTAATATAAAAAGTATCAGTGAGATATTTTGCACTTTCGTCTTTGGAATAAGTCTTCAGAATTATGTAGTGTGTTTTATGCCCCATGTCAGTTCACGCTACTTCCATTTTAGGTGTCTAATGGCCACCTGGGACTTCGGTCTACTGTATTGAACAGTGCAGCTCTCGAGAACTAAGATGATACCACAGATGTAATCAGGTGTGTGGTTAGGTGCCATGCAACCAGTTCTAGCTCATAGCAATCCCGTGTCCAACCGACTGGAACACACCAAGCAGACCCAGGCCGGAGCTGTCCTCGCACGTGTTATGTTTCAGAGCTATAGTGAAAATAGAGCAGAGTTAGAAGATCGACGGGGCACATGATGGTTTAGATGTGACCATCCCACTAGGACAGCCTGCCTGAGGAGGTGTCTGTCATCTCAGCAGAGACCTCAATAAAATGACATGAAGGAATACAGGAAGGGGAAAGGAGTCATCCAGGCAACTGGCCCTGTTTCAGAAGCCCTAGCGAGAGCAGAGTGAATAAGGAATGAAGAGAGGTAGGAGATGAGTCAGATCATGAGAAACAGCTCTTGGGGCCCCTTGATTATATTTTCTCTGAGTGTAATGGGATAGCACTTGAAGGTTGAGAGTAGAGCGACAGCATGATCTGATTTGGCATGAGGGGATTTTAGAGCTTGAGGTAGTTTATTGTGTCAACCTGGCCAATAAACACATGTGGGGTTCATTGAAGGACGGTGGGATAAATGGCTCAGGGAGCCTCGCCTTTCTAGTTCTCGGGTCTCTTGCTTTCTGATGGTCAGACCAGGGTGCAGCTACCTTAGCAGTTCCCTGCTTCAGCTTGCAAGGCTCACTTCCTGCAAGACATCCCCAAGGAGAAGCCACATGGACCTACCCCGATGCAGCCCTGGGTGCTGGAGCACCCGTATGGAGACCCCTGCCAGCGCTAAGATGCTTACACATCCACTGACTCAGCTTTCCTCCTGAAATTGGCGTCATTCCGTCTGCTTTGTGAGATGGAGGAGGACTTTGTGGACTGGTGTTGGACATATGGGTTAATGGGTTAATGTTGGACTTGTGGGCTTGGGCAGCACTGGGTTGGGATGTTTTCTTGATGCACACTTACCCTTGATATAAAACTCTCTCTTAGACATGAGTTTCTGTGGATTTGTTTCTCTAATGTGCCCAGACTCACACAGGACTCCTGGGAGGAGACCAGAGTGAAGCAGTGCCTGGAGGGGGTGGGGCTGGAAAGGAAAGCTATTGTCGACGGAGGCACTGCGCCGAGCATCATGTCGGGTCAAGTTGCTGCGAGGAGACTTGATTCGTGTGAGGAATGCGCGAAGCTTGAAGAGTAAAGGCTTTGGGGTTGGTTGGTTTGTCTGTGATTTGGGAGAAAGCCCTCAGGAGTGTTGTAGGTTCAGCTGTTAAGTGACATGAAATGCTATGGGAGGTCTGGTTGTTAGCATCCTCAAATTGGTTCCGACTCATAGTAGCCCTATGTAAAACAGAATGAATCCTGCTCCCGGATCTCCTTACAGTCATTGCGATGTTCAAACCCGTTGTTGCAGCCATTCTGCCTATCCATCTCATTAAGGGTCTTCCTCTTTCTCACTGACCCTCCCTACCAAACGTGGTATCCTTCTCCAGAGACTGGTCCCTCTGGTACCGTGCCCAAAGTATATGAGCTGAAGGCTTACCACCCTCATTTTAAGGAGCATTCTGGGAATGTTTCTTCCAAGACAGATTTGTTTTGTGTTTTGTTTGTTTTGTCAGTCCATAGTATATTCAATATTCTTCTCCAGCATCAAGGTTCAAAGGCACCAATTCTTCCTTGTTATAGTTAGGTGCCATCTAGGGGGGAAAAGGAATAAGTATAATGAAAGCCTATAGCCCAGTGTGTTGAACTGGGTAGACTAGAGAAGCAGATTCATAGAGACACAGATGTGAATAAGAAAGAGGTTTATATACAAGAACAATTGAATATTGAGAAAACATCCCAGCCCAGTCTAGATCAAGTTCATAAGTCTGATATTAGCCCATATATCCGATACCAATCGATAAAGTTCTCTTCACCCCATATGTATGATACCAATCTATAAAGTCCTCTTCAGACTCACATGCAATGACGCCGAGTGAGGATGATCACAGGCCAATGGGTAGAAAGTCTTGTGGATCCAGTGGTGGTAGAGGCATCTCAGTGTTGGCAGGGGTCTCCATGTGGCTCCTTCAAGGGTAGCTCCAGGTGTCTTGTCAGCAAGCATGTCTGGCAGGGAGTGAGTGTGTGTCCCACCTCTAGAGAGCTATTTATCTCATTAAACATATGCAATGATGTTTAATGCTGTGGGATCACAGGCCAGCTCATTGGAAGTCTTCTGAATCCAAGTGTTGTAAGCATCTCAGCGCTGGCAGGGGTCTCTCTGTGGCTTCTCTGGTTCCAGAGGTCTGGTTGCATCAGGGTAGGTCCATGTGGCTTCTCCAGCTCCCAGCATATAGCGCCATGTGTCTTGTCAGTAGTGTCTCTCAGGGAGTGATCAGAAAGAGAGAAGTGTCTCTCACCTCCAAGGAGGAAATACAGGAGCTCCCAGAATCCTCAGGAGATGACCATGCCCCCACAGAGGCCTCATGGGCTATGACCTGATTGACAGACTAGACTCCACCCCTTCACTCTTCATCCTCAAATGGACAAATGATTATATAGCTATCACACCCAGATATACACCTTTCCTGGTTTTAAGCCATATGCTGTCTCCTTGTTCTATTCAAACGACTGCCTTCTGGGACTATAGACAGGTTTCACCCGAGCACATCTAAGTGCTCTGAAACTCCCATTCTTCACAATGTTGTCCACAAGTTATTATTATCCACACAGTCACATGCCTTTGCTTAGTCAATAAAACATAGGTAAACATCCTTCCAGTATTCTCTGCTTTCAGCCAGGATCCAGCTGATGTCAGCAATGATAACCCGCTGGCCATGATTTTTTCTGAATATGACTTGAATTTCGGACAGTTCCCTGTGGATGGACTACTGCAACTGGTTTGAACCACCCTCAGCCAAATTGTACTTGCCTGTGATATTAATATTGTTAGGCAGTTCACCTTTCTTCAGAATGGGCACAAATATAAATCTCTTTCCAATCTGTTGTCCGGGTGATCATCTTCCCAATGTCTTGGCATAGAGGAGGGAGCGCTGCCAGGATTGTGTTCATGTGCTGAGCTATCTCCACTGCTCTTCTGTCCAATCCTGGATTCTCGTGTCCGACCCCTGCCTCAGTGCGGCCTGGACTTCTTCCCTCCATACCACCAACTCTATCATCTGCTACTTCCTGTGTTCGTGGATGCTGTCCAATCCTTTGTAGTACCGTGACTCTACAGATTCCTTCCATCTTCTCCTGATGCCCCTTCTGTCATGGAATGTTTTGCCCATAAAGTCACTGAAGATTTTAACTGAGGGCTTGAAGTTTTTCTTCAGGGTTATTTGTTTTGTTTTGTTTTTTTGGTCAGCTTGAAAAATGTTGGGCATGTTTGACCCATTTGGTGTTCTAACTCCAGCTCCTTGCACGTTTCATTATAATAATTCACTTGGTCTTCACGAGCTGCCCTCTGACGTCTTCTGTTCCGCTCTGTTACATCATCATTTCCTCCATGTACTTTAGCTACTCTGAATTCAAGAGCAAGTTTCAGAGTCTCATTCTGGCATGTATTTTGGTCTTTCTTGTGTGTCTTTCAAATGACCTTGTGATGTTTTCATGCATGATTTCCTTGGTATCATCCCACAACTCATCTAGTCTTTACTAGTTAATGTTCAGTACATCTCATTTATTTTTGAGATGATGGGATATACTCAAGATTGTACTTTGATACCCTTAAATGTGTTGTAATTTTCTTCCACTTCTGCTTGAATATGTATATGAACAATTAATGGTATATTCTTCAGTCAGCCCCTGGCCTTGTTCAGAATGATGAGATTAAGCTTCTCCATTGGCTCTTTCCAGAGATATAGTTGATTTCTGTATATTACATCTGGCAAGATCCAGGTGTATAGTGGCTATATATGTTTCAAAAGTGATTGTGGTAGTTATATAATCGTTTATCCATTTGGGACTTACCCTGTTTCCCGGAAAATAAGGCAGTGTCTTATATTAATTTTTGTGCCCAAAGATGCGCTAGGTTTTATTTTCAGGGGATATCTTATTTTTCCATGAAAAAGAAAACGGTACACATTTATTGTTGAACAACAAAAAAGGACATTTATTACCTGTATACGGTACAGTAGTAGTTGTCATCACAAACCAGCATAACCAGACAAACTGTGAATCCTACAGTATCAAGAAT
>NW_022104553.1:33400139-33404739 GCF_000313985.2 Echinops telfairi
TACACCTCAGGGTGGTTGTGCAAGACATAAGAGTTCACAAGAGAGTGCTTCTGTTATCCATTGCTCAGTCATACCCCCCAAACATAAAACGACTGGGCTCAGCTAGGCAGCTAGGCAGCTAATCTGTTGGAAGAGATTACTCACGTGGCTGCATTCAGCTGGGAATTAAGCTGTGATTGAAATGTCTAGAATGACTTCGATCATAAGTAGTGTTCAGCTGACATTTCTACCGTTTCCCTGAAAATAAGACAGTGTCTTATATTAATTTTTGCTCCAAAAGATGCGCTAGGTCTTATTTTCAGGGGATATCTTATTTTTCCATGAAGAATACGGTACACATTTATTGTTGAACAACAAAAAAAGGAAATTTATTACCTGTATACGGTATGGTAGTAGTTGTCATCACAAACCAGCATAACCAGACAAACTGTGAATCCTACAGTATCAAGAATTTCTTGTTACTACCATTATTTTCATGTACAACAATCTATGGTACATTTACTCATAATCTATGGTACTTTTACTCGAACTTCCTGTCTGCTCCAGCTGCGCTGCAGCCAACAGTGAGCTGCACAATGGTGCCTGGTGCTACGGTCCAGAGTCCAGAGTTACAGTAGCTTCTGGGGGCCTTATTATCAGGGAGGCCTTATGTTCAGGGAGGTCTTATTTTGGGGGGATGCCTTATATTTCAGTGAGAGGCAAAAGTGTAAGTAGGTCTTACTTTGGGGGGATGTCTTACTTTTGGGGAAACACGGTAAAAGGATCAAGAGTGTAGGAATGGAGTCTGGCTTGTCAATCGGATCACAGCCAATGAGGCCTCTGTGTGGGCATGGCTTTCTCCTGAGAATTCTGGGAAATCTGGTTTTTCCTCCCTGGAGGCGGGAGAGACTCTAGGCTGATTACATCGGAGACACTCAACTGACAAGGCTGTCAAGACACACCTGAGGAGAAGCCACACGTACCTACCCCTGATGCATCCCTGGGTGCAGGAGAAGTCACATGGAGACCCCTGCCAGCACTGAGATGCTCACAATACCCCTGGATCCCAAGGCTTTCTACCCACTGGCCTATGATTGTCTTGCACTCAGCATTATTACATGTGTTTCGTGAGTCTAAAGAGGATTTTATAGATTGGTATCAGACATGTGGGCTAATATCAGACTTATGGACTTGATCTGGACTGGGTCGGTATGCTTTCTTAATGTACACTTACCCATTATATACAACTCTATCTTATACACATGTGAGTTTCTATGGATTTGTGTCTCTAATCTACCCGGACTGACACAGTGATCTTTGGACTAAATGAGCCATTGGTCTAGAAAAGCCTGTTGTGCACTCTGTGGTGGGGCTATGTTTCCCAACTTCCCACATTTCCTGCATGATCTCCAACTTTTAAATTCTAATCACCAATAATTCTTAGTGTATCTTGGTTGCACGTTTGATCAATATCAATATCAGACTGGTAACATTTTTCAAGTTCATCTTTGGCATTAGTGGTTGGTGTGTACATTTTAATCAGAGTCTTATTCATTGGCCTTCCTTGTAGACATATGGGCATTTTCCTATTACTGGCAGTGCTGTGATTCAGGATTGGTGGCGAAACATTCTTTTTGACAATGAATGCCACACTATCCCTTTCCAATTTGTCATTCCTAGCTAATTGAAGAGGAATGGTATTGCCTTCGCTGTCAAAAAAATAATTAGGAGGCTAATTGTCAAGGCAGTGTGTTGTATTCGCTCTTAAAAAGCATCGAAGAACAGTTCACCCTGTTTAAGTTCTGGCACCACCTCCACGGTACCACTGTTGTGTGGGTTTGTGATTAAATAGACCAGACTCTCAGGAGGGACTTTGTTGAGGACATAGTATGGACCAAGCCAAAACCGAGTGTCCAGCTTGTCCCTCAGGGGCCAGTTGAGTTTAAGGCTTCTTTATTATTGTTGCTTGAATATTTTTTTTAATGATTACTAAGTATGTCAAGCCTACAGAAGAGAATATTTTTAAAATACGAAAAAAAAAAGCCGGTGTGTACTTTCCCCAGGTTTGAAACATGTTAACAATTTGGTCTGTTTTCTTCCTATTTGTTTTAAGAAAGAAAACGTTCTGGATCGAGCTAAAGGCCTTGATCACGTTCCCTTTTTACCGCCCTGGTGATAAGTCTTCAGATCAGTGCGCATCCTTCCTAGCCATGATTCGATACAGATGAATTTGCCCACCAACTTACAGTATTGCTTTGCAAATCTGTAAGGCTTACTTAAATGATATTCACACTGTGGATGTCAGTTTTCAACATGGTTCTCTCTACTGAATGAATAGACTATATTCATCCATTCTCTTTTTGGTGGACCTGTAGGTCATTGTCAAATGTGAGCTATCGGAAACATTAATGTGATAGGTAGGTTTACTGTGCCAACCTGGCCAATGAACACATGTGGGATTAGTTGAAGGGTGGTGAGATAAATGGCTCAGTGAGCCTCGCCTTTGTTGGCTCTTGCTCTTTGATGATCGGACCAGTGTGCAGCTGCCTTAGCTGGTTCTCTGCCTCAATTTTCAAGCTACGCTACCTGTGGGACACCTAACCCGTGGACTGTGTCACTGTAGTTTGATGTTCCTTCTAGACCTGCTTCACCATGCTACTGGATGGAGTATACATCTCTTGAGCTGGGGACTGTCAGTCCCAGTCATCTGGCTGATTATTGGTGACCTGCCTTGCTGTTTGCTGCCTGTGGCCGGATTGCCTGAATTGCACTACAGAGGACTCAGCTGTCTGCTTCCTTGACTTACACCCTCGGCCCTCAAGACTTGAAGGACTGCCAGTGTATTAGATGTCTCGTGGAAGTGAGTTGCACTGAGCCATTTGTACTGCTCTATAATTAGCTGTTCATTTCTTATGTTATATATCTATCTATGTAAATATATATAAAATCATAAGTGTCCTAGTTCTGTTTCTCTAGAGAACCCTGTCTAACATAATTACTGCAATGAAAAATCCTTGTAGCTGCTTCTTAGTGTGTACAGTAAAACCTGTAAGAACCAAAACCTGTCTAAGGTGGAAACCTGTCGAAGAAGGAAATGTCAAAAATATTTTCCACTAAAACACGCAATAGAAAAGTGGCAAGACTTCATCCTGCTCATCCTATGGGCACACTTGGATGAAGATTCTGATACGGAAACTGCTTCATCTCAAAGATAAGATGCCTCTCGTTGATACGATGCCTCTAGTCCTGTCCAAAACCGTGTCACTCAACGAATGTCCTCTGTGTCCGTGTTTAGCACCCAGTTTGAGCACTCCGCCTTGGCTCAATATTTTAATGGATTATGGCGCTTAATCTCTTTTATTTTCTTCTCTGTTGGTCATTCCATTTGTAAGTCTTTTCCTGCGTGTGCGCATGCGTGTGTGTGTGTGTGTGTGTGTGTGTGTGAGAGAGAGAGAGATTGTAACTGAACCAGAAGGCAAGGGTATTGCCATGTCTTGCTCTGGTCTGTAGGCAAATTTACATGTTGTCTTGCACTTCTTGTCTGTAAGTTCCTTGAAGCAGGAACGAAACTTAATAATTCTTTATACTCTAGTTCTTCAAGCAAGCTGTTTACAAATTCTGTTCGCCCCTCCCTCCCTGTGTTCCCTCCCCCCAATCCCTTTGCTCTATATTCAACTGTCTTAAAGTGAACCCATGGATGTTACAGTCAGACTCCTCTGTAGGCTTTTCTTTTGTCTTTCTTTTTCATGTAACCACTTGTGTTAGTCCGAGTAGATAGAGAAACACATGCATATGTGTATAAGAAAGAGCTTTATATACATGAGCAGAGAACATTGAGAAAACATCCCAGCCCAGTCTAGATCAAGTCCATAAGTCCGATATTAGCCCATATGTCCAATACCAATCTATGAAGTCCTCTTCAGACTCACAAAGCACATGCAATGATGCCAAATGCAGTAAAATCACAGGCCAGTGGGTGGATACTGTTGTGGATCCAGTGGTGGTAGAGGCATCTCAGTGCTGGCAGGCATCTCCACGTGGCTTCTTCAGCTCCAGGGCTCTAGCATAGCTCCATGTGTCTTGTCAGCAAGCATGTCACGCAGGGAATGAGCATGTGTCCCACTCCCAGCGAGCTATTTATCTCCTTAGTGCCTCCGAATGAGGTCATCAAGCTGCAACCTAATTGACAGGCTAAACTCCACCCCTTCCCTCTTAAGTCTCCAATTGACAACAGATTATATAACTACCATGCCACTATTTATTGGCACTTAACAATGGATTTAGATGAAGGTTAACAGAGCAGACCACCAGTTCACATTCAACAATGGATACATATTCTCTTTCAACCCATCCGTCTCAACACCCTCAACATACCATCCCTTAGCTCCCTTCCTCCCAGTGTTTCCTCTTTCCATTTCACCTTCTTTCCTGATGGTGTGGTATCCCAACAGACTGGACTGGAAAACACTCTTAAAGGCCAGCGATCCTTGAACTAACTACAAGCTTTTCTTTCTTGGTGTGTTTTAATTTGTTCTTTGTCAGTGGCTTGATGTTGTTGCTGTTTTGTTGTACATTGTTGCTCAGTTTTGCTCTGTCTTGTTTTTGTGCATGTTGTTGTCTC
>NW_022104553.1:33406206-33411601 GCF_000313985.2 Echinops telfairi
GGGAAATGAGGACCTAATGCCAGGGGCTTAAGTGGAGAGGAAATGTTTTGAGAGTGATGAGGGCAATGAAAGTACAAATGCGCTTGACACAATTGATGTTTGTATGGATTGTGATAAGAGTTGGATGAGCCCCTAATAAAATGATTAAAGAAAAAAGAAAAACAAAACAAAAAAAACATTTTATTGGGGGCTCTTACTGCTCTTATCACAATCCATACATACCTCTTCAGGGTTTTCACTCACTGCTATTTGGGGACATAGATCTTCCAACGTGCTTCTCTGTGGACCTGAACCTTCAGCCTTTTGAGCTCATTAACTGTTTGCAACATTAGGATCTCCAATTGTACATGCAGGTTTACAAGACAACATAAAGAGGTCAAGGCAGCAAGGGTGACAAGTACACATATCCTGTGTCGAACAGCTGCTAGTTGGCTTTCCGTCCACCACACATCTATTCTTTCAAGAGAAACCAGAAGTGATACCAACTAATTTAATATTGTAAGGACACTGTGCAGCTTGTATGGAACAGACTGTGAGAACTGAGCCTGGTCCATGCTTCAAGAGCTTTGCGGTAAATGGATGGGTGAGTTCGTAATGAAGCTGAGCCAGCGCAGTGAATCCCCAGTGACAGCTGAGGAAGCGTGTTGGGCACAAACAATGACTGAGTGCCAGTTATGTGTCCAGCCCCCAGCAAAGGGCTCTACTTCCCTTACATTTGACCTTGGTAATACCACCACATTCTCTTTTATTTCCGTTCTCATTTCAGCTCAGTGCCCTATCACTTTTTATTTTTAACCTTCCTAATCTCCCCCCAAAGGAGCCCTGGTGGTGTTGTGGTTACGTCTTGGACTGTGATACCAAAGGTCAGCGTCTCAAAACTACCAGTCGCTCTAAGGGAGAAAGACCAGGCTGTCTACTACCATCAAGAGTTCTGGCCGCAGAAACTCGCAGGGCAGTTCTACTCTGTCCTAGATTCGGCATCGACTCGATGTCAGTGAGTTTGATTGGTTTCTGGTTTTAATATCCCCAAATACACACACAAACACGCACACGCGCACACATCAGAGAGACTCGCATGATTGAAAGGGTCCCTAAACTTTGGATTACACTTAGTTCAGTTGTACCAAATTGCCACCACAAATGCTGTGAGGTTTCCCAGGGCAGGTGGAAGGCAGGTGTCATTAGGTCAGGGAGCAAGCTTGAATTCTTGAGCATTTTACCAAGCAACTTGCCACTTGATATCCCTCAAAGAGGCCAGTAGTAAGGAGCTAATGCAGAAGGGGCCTCTTGCCCTCTGGTATGTTCTCCCCATTTCCCTCCATAGTCCCCTTTCAGAATCCAAGATTTCTGACTCTCACCCTTTGGTCCTTCTTTGGCTTCCACTCTGAGTTAGTTAATTGTGCCAGCCTGGCCGATAATCACATGTGGGGCTGGTTGAAAGGTGGAGGGATAAATGGGTGGTGAAGCCTCACCTTTCTAGTTCTCGGGTCTCTTGTTTTGTGATGGTTGCACCGGGTGCAGCTGCCTTAGCAGTTCCCTGCTTCAGCTTGCAAGATTGACTTCCTACAAGACATCCCCAAGGAGAAGCTACATGGACCTACCCCGATGCAGCCCTGGGTGCTGGAGCAGCCGTGTGGAGACCCCTGCTAGTGCTGAGATGCTTGTTCGTTCACTGACTCAGCTTTCCTCCTGCAGTCGGCATCATTGCCTCTGTTTTGTGAGGTGGAGGACTTTGTGGACTGGTGTTGGGTTAATGGGTTAATGTTGGACTTGTGGGCTTGGGCGGCATTGGGTTGGGATGTTTTCGTGATGCACCTTTTCTTTACATAAAACTCTCTCTTATCCATGAGTCGCTGTGGATTTGTTTCTCCAAAGTACCTAGACTAATACACACTCCCTCTGGATCCCTTGGTATTGCTCAGTAATAGAGAGACAGAGCCCCGGAGAGGGGAGCTGTTTGTATGGAAAACTCTTTATTGGATTTACAGAACCAGCTGGGGAAGCAGGAGACTACGGTGCTGATCAGAGCTCATGTGAGAGCCCTCTTCCTTCGGGGGTCAGACGGTAATAGTCACTTAACATCAGGGGTTGCGCTCCTCATCCCCTTCAACTGGAAGGAGAGAGATGATGGTCAGACTGGGGGTCCCTGCCTGCAGCCGCTGTGGTCCTCCAAAAACAAGCCCGGGGGACGGTGGCGATAAGGAATGTCCCCGTTCCCGTCCTCCTCAGACCATAGTCGGGGAGATTTTGCCTTACCTTTGGTGACAAGAAATCACATTCCCCTTTCAACACTCCCCTGCCACCCCACCCCCACCCCCACCCCCCACGCCCTCTGCTTTTCTCTTATCCTCATCTTTGGGCCCTCCTCGTGGTCACACCACTTACCTTAGGAAGGGCTTCCCAGTTGAGAAATGGAAGTTTCTTTTTGATCGACTGAAACAGAGGGAGAAGATGAGTGATGTGAGGCAGGTCAGGGGAGCGTGGGTCAGTGGACACTCGCTGAAAGAATTCCCTCGAATGGTGACGGTGTTCTTTTTTGATGATTACGGTACAGGGTGCCCGTTGCCATCAAGTTCATTATGACCCATAGCAACCCCCTAGGACAGAGTCGAACTGCCCTTTAGGGTTTCCAAGGTTGTAGTCTTTGTGCAAGCAGACTTCCACATCTTTCTCTCACAGAGTGGCCCGTGGGGGTCTCTGGTGGCCTTTTTTGGTTAGCAGAGCCTCCAGGGCTCCTTGTGGCTGCAGTGAGCGTTCAGACATAGCATCTGAGGCCATAGTCTGCGCTTGCTCTGTACTTGCTCTGCAGACATGGTTTCACAGCAACCTTTCCATGTGGATGTTTGGTGGCCATCCCACATCACAGATGAGGAAACTGAGGCTCAGAGATCTGAAGCCAATTCCATGAGGTCGCGCAGCTAGGAAGTGCCAGCCTGAGATACAAGCTCAAGTTCCAGCTCTGTCATTGAACTTGCCGTCTGAGGTTAGGTGGGCAGCCTAGCCTGAGACCTGGTTTCTTCATGGAGAATGAGGGCATTACAAATAAATTATTTTTAATTAAATTCTTCCCCTGCTGGAATGTCTGTGTATGTGTGTGTGTGTGTCCCTGCTCCCTCAATGCCATGCTTAGAAACAGGGATGGAGCTGTGACAGCCTCCTGGACCATCATTGCTGTCAACAACATATCAGGCAGGAGCCAGGCAGGACAGGTACTCGCTCCGGTTGCTGGTGAGTCTATTCTAACTCATGGCGACCCCACGCATGCAAAGTAGTATTGCTTCATAGGGTTTTCCTTCCCAAAGATTGCTTGCCTTCTGAAACACAAACACACACACACACACACACACACACACACACACTGCCATTGAGTTAATTCCAACTCACAGTGAGTTTATGAGTTGGGACAGGTTAGAACTGCCCCCGGTGGGTTTCCAAGACTGTACATTTTTATGGGAGTAGAAAGCCTCATCTTTCTCCTTCAAAGTGGCTGGTGGTTTTGAACAGTTGACCATGTCGCTATTCATAACCACACTCATAACCCACTCGGCCACCCTTCTGAATCTAGATGGGTTCAAACCATCAGCCTTTTGGCTAACTGTCCAGTGGTTAACCAATGACCCCATTCAGGGAGTCCAGCTGCCTCCTACATTTCAGGAGAGACCCAAAGGACTAGGCTACAAATGGGATGCCAATATACTCAGCAATGTGTTGAAAACCATCAGGCAGGATGAGGGACTCCCAAGCACTTTACCTCGAAGAGGGCGTGCCAGTCCAGGAATTCATCGGGATTAAGAGCCTGTGGGGAGAGAGAGGGAGAAGAGAGGGACCAGAGGAGGGTCAGTTCCAGGGGAGGATGGATCTCCCACCCTAACTCTTTGGAAAAGGTGAAGGGAGCGAGGCGCTTTGCAAGCTCTCTCCTAGGGTCTTCTGTGTTCTATCATAGGAGGCAGCTCTAGAGAATTATACTTACAGATTTCAACTTTTCCAGGTGCAGGAACTGAGGATTAAAGACCTAGGCACAGAAGCAAGAGCAATAAGAGAGTTGATAAAGAACAGAGAGAGAGACGAGACTCATGGCTGGCATGTGGAAAAAGAGCTGGTTTACCTCGGGCTTTGCTGCATAGGTACCAATGGTGCTTTCTTCCTGAAAAGGGAAAGGCAAGAAATTGATCCCACACTCGCAAGCCCCTCTCCCAGCTTCCTCTCCCCTAGCTTCTGTTTTCATCCACCGCCCAGTCCCTGATGCTGAAACCTTTCTCTACCATAGGACCCCAGGAAGCCCCCGTGTTCCTGCCATGCAGATGCATGACGGGCATTCAAGGTGAGATGGAGGGGGTGCAGGAGGGGATGCGATATGAGAGAGTGAAGGAGCAACCCAGGCCTGCGTCTATTCTAGTGGGCGGGGCAGAAAAAAGAGAGCTCCTCCCAAGAAAACCCAGCTAATGGTGTTCTATGGCTGACTTAATTCTCAGTACAGTTTACTGAGGGGCGTTCCTGAGATACCCACATTTGGCCCACAGAACTGGGTGGGGAAGGTTACAACGCTGGTGGGAGCCAAGGTACTGGGTAACCTGCTGGCCGTTGAGGTTGGCTTGTTTTGTGACTCTATTGCCACCAGTAAGTGGGAGTCACTACTTCCCTCTTCCACTCAGTCACTGCCCCCCACATCGAGCCATTCCATCGTGTCACCCCACCCCCTCCCCACCACCCCACCACCCCCAGGGCAAAACACAAAGGGAGTGCAACAGAGCAGCAAAGCAAGCAAAGCAAGGAAATCCCCAAGGAATCCCAAAAATAGACTTAATCAGACTCAGCAGACTCGATCAGAAAACGTAACATGAGGGTCCTCAGACAGACCTGGAACTATTTATAGGCCCTTTTCTTATTCTCTTTCTTCTTTTTCATGTCTATCTATATAAGATAGGCAAATAAACAATCCTGAGGAGAAAACAGGACAGACAGTTCTGGAGGGACAAGGAAGAGGAGGAGGTGGGGGAAAGGGAGGGTGGAGCCAACAAGCCCAGGGACAAGGGAACAACAAAAGATCTAAAATCGATGGCGAGGAGAGTGTAGAATGCCAGGTGGGGTTCGATCAAAGGCAATGGGACCAAGAGAAATTACTGAAAGTTGAATGAAGGTTGAACATGATAGTGAGACAGGAGGAAAGTAAAAGGAAATAGAAGAAATAACTAGGATGCAACACATTTATAGTTATAAATATATGCATGTGCATATGTAAATATATTAATATATAGCGATAGGGATATAGGCCTATGTACATATATATTTATATGTTAAATATTAAGGTAGCAGATGGACATTGGGTCTCTACTCAAGTACTCCCTCAATGCAAGAACACTTTGTTCTAATAACCTGGCATTCTATGATGCTCACC
>NW_022104553.1:33411701-33421816 GCF_000313985.2 Echinops telfairi
CCCACCATCATTCGTTCCTCAACAGAGGTCAACCGGCTTAAAGCGTGGACTGGATCCAGATGTTTAGACCGAGTCCTGGTTTGTTTGATTTTCCATTGAATTCAACTTTTTTTTTTTTTAAGTGGGGAAAACTTCATTAATAAATCAAGCCTGCCAGTTCCACTTGAAAATGTTACACGACTCTGGCCAAGCAAGATGCATTCTCTTTCTGAGCAACAAGTAGTAGATCTGGTGAGTATTGGCCGCTCCATCACACGCCCACCAGGCATCCCAGTCATTAGCATCACTTGCTTGCATCCTCAGCAGGTGAGTGTGTGACCCTCTAGCTTAGGCTTTTACATTCAGAATTGACACTCCTACTTTGGGATCAGTTGGTGGGGGAAAGGAGGTCCAGATTCCTCCTAGCCTGGATAAGAATCCCTGCCATGGTCTAGGCTCCAGAGATAGTATGGAGCTTCCAGTCACTTGGAAACCATCCGCAGGGACAGAAAAGAAGCAAAACAGAGGCTGAACCCACATGACCAACCTTCAGCCCCCCATCTCCTCGCAAGATCCAGTTCACTAGCTACCACCTCACACATAACCATCCCTCCCAGGAAGCTAGGCATCTCCCTAATTGCCTTCCCTGGAATGCCACCTTCCTTTCCTCAAATCCCAGGTTCCTTACTCAGCCCCTGAGAGTGTCCAAACCCATGAGCTACTTATCCAATAACCGAAGAGAAAGAGACCTGGGGGCGGAGGGGGAGTGGGGAGAGGGGGTAAAGGGTATAAGAAAACGGAAGCCAGGTGATAATGCTCACCTCAGAGCTACCCAGGGCAGCCCCCTGCACAGAGTGGACGGCCAGGAGAGAGAGGAGGGCCACAGCTGGAAGAACCGGGATCTTCATGGTGCCAACTTGGGGATGCTCTGAGGCGGCCCTTTATATCCCCCAGGAGACACATGGGAGCCAACATGGGATCCCCACCCCACTGACTCATTCCCACGTCCTGTCACCCACCCCCAGGGCTCTGGGAGGGAGAAGAGGGGACTGGCTGCTCCGCACCTCCCTTGGATTTCTCAACGCACATTCTGCCCCAAGCGCTTGGAAGGTGAGAAAGCAGGGGCGCTCCCCGCGCAAGCGGGGTTGCATGGAGACAGGTCGAACCTGTCCCTCTCAGGGATGGGCAGGAACACCCAAGCAACATCTTCTTTTGCCTCTGCCTCTTTTTCTTTGATCCCTCCTTCCTCTCTTAACATTCAGGCTCATTTCCCACCCTACTAAAGTCAGCCTTAATCCCCTAGACGGGCATTGAAAGTCTTCCGTGGTCTGGCCTCAGCCTGCCTTTCTAACTCTGGTCATACTCTCCTTGGGCATACCTCATGTTCTGACCAAACTGGTTTCTTAACCAAATACACTCCTCTTTTTCCTGTGCTAAGCATATATCTAAAGAGCCCTGGTGGCATCGTGGTTATGCAGTGGGCTCCTGACCTTGTGGGGTCAGCAGTTCAAAACCACCAGCCTGCTCCATTGGGAGAAAGATGAGACTTTCTACTCCTGAAAAGAGTGACAGCCTCAAACCCACAGAGGCCCTTCTACCCTGTCCTAGAGGGTCACCATGAGTTGGAACCAACCCAATGGCAGTGAGCTTCTGGAAGCTTCTGTCCATGGCATTTCAGACTCCTAAAATGTCCTTTCACACTTCCAGGTCTCAGAACCCAATAGCCATCTTGGAAAAGAAAAAAAAAATTTTTTTCCTGATTTCCCCTATCATTCCCCATCTCCACCTTCTCTCCCCCCACCCCACCCCACACCTCCACCCCACCCCACACACACCTACTGACTCTCTTAGAGTTGTCCTATCACTTCCTTGGTGTTGCTTTGGTGCAATGTTGAGAGTGCCTTATGTTCTTCGCTTTTTTGCCTTAGAACATTACGTTTGTTGTTGTCGTCGTCGAGAACTAGACTTTCTTTTTTAAGAACTATATCGTAATCGCTGTTACATTTCCCTAGCACCATGTGTTACACAAAGTGCAAGAGGAGTCAATAATTATTAGACTGAATATATTAAAGCTAATATTCAAACATCCTTCCACCAAGTTGTGTACCTTCCTCCTTCGGGGTTTTTGCCCTCCGATTCTCTAGACACAATCTTTTGGTCCACCATCAGCCAAAGCAAGAGGTAACATATGATCAAGAACCAATGACATTGAAGAAAGACCAGGCTGCCCTGGCAGCATTAACCAAAAGCAAGGCTCCAGGAATTGACAGAATACCAACTGAAATGTTTCAACAGTTGATGAAACACTGGAAGCACTCATTAGTCTCTGCCAAGAAATTTGGAAGACAGTTACCTGTCCAACTGACTGGAAGAGATCCATATTTGTGCCCATTCCAAAGAAAGTTGACACAGCAGAATGCAGGAATTACCTAATAATATAGTTTTTTTTCTGATTAAAACAGGTTTATTAAGAGTTCATAAATATGAAACCATAGATACTATATTCATCATATTCATCAATACTTTTATGAGGTTTAGACCAAGAACTGGGGGTGAGGGTCTACAATTTTATGATTGGCTTCCAGGCAATCAGGGGAATTATCTAATTATCAATATCTCATACAAGTAAAATTTTGCTATGGATAATTCAAAAACAATGGCAGCATTACATTTATAGGGAGCTGCCAGCTATCATGGGTAATGCCAGATGGCTCTTGGCTGGAAGGAAAGAATACCAGAAAGATAATTACTTGTGTTTTGTTGACTGTACAAAGACGTTTGACTGGGTGGATCATAATTAACTACAGATCACACCGAGAGAAATAGGAATTCTGGAACATTTCATTGTGTTCAGGCCGAACCTGGACAAAGACGAAGAGGCAGCCCTACACACAGAACAAAGGAACACAGTATGGTTTAAAATCAAGAAAGGTTGTATCCTTTTGCTTTATCTATTCAATCTGTATGCTGAGCAAATAATCTGAGAAGCTGGCCTATCTGAGGATGAATGAGGTATCAAGCTTGGAGAAAGGCTCCTTAACAATCTGTGAGATGCAGGTAACACAGCCTTGCCGGCTGAAAGCAATGAGCACTTGAAGCGCTTGCTGATGAAAATCAAAGACTAACCTTCGATATGGGTTGCTACTCAATTTCAAGAAGGCCAAAACCCTTTCAACTGGACCAATAGACATTATGATTAATGGAGACGAGATTGTCAAAGATTTCATGTTGCTTGGATCCACCATCAATTCTCATGGCACTGCAGTCAAGAGATCAGATGACGTCTTGCATTGGGCACACCTGCTGTCAGAGCCCCCTTGAAAGTGTTGAAGAGCAGGGTGTCACTGTGAGGGTGAAGATGCGCTGCATCCAAACCCTGGTATTTTCAATGACCTCGTTTGGACAATGAACAAGGAAGACCGTGAAGAATACAGCATACATATGGACTGCAAGCACAAACGAATCGGCTCCTTAGATCTATAGATAGCAAGACTTCTCAGGCACTCTGGACATATTTTCAGGAGAAGCTGGTCCCTATAAAAGACCTCAGGTTTGGAAAAGTAGAGGGTCAGCCAACAAGAGGATGACCATCAAGGAGATGGGTGGACACAGTGGCTGCAACAGTGAGCTCAAACATAACAGCGGTGTTTCGCTCTGTTGCACAGAGAGTCACTATGTGTTGGAACTGACTGGGAAGCACCTAATAACCACATCTTTTATTCTTGGATCATCCGAGCGTTAACTATTTTGAGCTTAAAAGACAAGGAACAGAGAAATACACACAAAGTTGCTAACCAGATCTTGAAGAAGGAGCCCTGGTGACATAGTGGGTTACAAGCTAGGCAGCACTGTCAGTAGTTTAAAGCCACCAGCCACTCACTCGGCCGGAGAGAAATGGAGCTTTCTGCTCCCACAGAGACCGGCCGTCTCCAAACCCACAAGGGCGGTTCTCCTCTGTCCTACAGGATACCTAGCAGTTGTAATCCACTTGATGATGGCAGTGAGTTTGGGAGTTGAGTTGAGTTGAGTTGACTTGACTTGACTTGACTTGACTTGACTTGAGATCAGATCTGGGCAGCCTGAACTTTTCAGTGCCTACTCCATTTCTTTGAGTTTATCTCCCCACACTCCACCATCTTGGACGTTAGATCACCCCAAAGTGACAAAACATCCCAATCAAGCAACTGTCTCCACAATGAAACTTAGATGGCCCAACCCATTCCTAGCATAATATAATAGGGAGGGGCTGGAACATAGACTGGTGTTGCAGGAGCAGAGCAAGACCTTATCTAGGAAGGGATTGCTTTACCCCAACCTGATGCAATGCACATTGTTGACAGAGTGGGAGGGCTAGAGGTCATTCGTGAACAATCTTTTTGAACTCTAGAAGCCAGCCTTTTTTATTTTATTTTTATTAGTTGGGATTTAATACGGATAACATTTCATTCCATATTTCAATCACGTCACGTAGACTTGTACAATTGCTACCACAATCAGCTTCCAACCATTCTGTTTCTACATGGGCTCAATCGATCTATCGTCCCCACCCCAGTCTCGGCGATGCTGTCCCTCCTCAACCCCCAGGAGTTCTCGTGTTTTTATACTGGCATCTCCCCCTTGGCAGAGGAGATAGTACCTGAAGAACACTCCCTAAGCCCAGGTGACTCTGTGCCACTGGATGCCCTGGGCAACTCGAGGGGACAAGCGAAGTGGGTGACTGAGATGGGTGGAGTGCACCCCAAAGGTTTTATGGAGGACATCAGATTTTATGGATACTAAATTCTTATTCATTAATTAGCAGTGACTGAGGGAACATATCACCCACCGTCTGCCAGCATGAGTTCAACACCAAGAGTGGAGGGAGTCAAGAATCAGAAGGAGAACTGACAGGGTCTTATCGACTACAATTAGACACGGCAATGGAGGAACACTTCGGCGTGAGGGACCTAAAGCAGGGAGCATCCAAACACTACCGTCTGTTTCTCTTTAGGGTCTCTGATGGCTCTTTTGCAAATGGCCTGCTTCTTTTTCCCTCTCCACCTGTGCTGTAAATAACCACGATGGGCGGGGGATGGAGGGCTTACTCTGTGGTAGGCATGGTGCTGAGTGCTCTAGGCATGACGTCATTGACATGTTGCAGGAATTATGTCCGATAGGTATGATTCTGCTGTTGTTAGATGCCATCCATTCCGTTTCAACTCATAGTGACCCTTTCTACCGACAACGGAGCAAACCCCTGCCTGAGTCTACACCATTCTCACAGTCAACCTGTGGGCTGCAACCCCTTTGGGGATCGAATGACCCTTTCACAGGGGTCGCCTAATTCGTAAAAGGAGCAAAATTGCAGTGATGAAGTAGCAACGAAAATAATTTTATGGTTGGGGGGTCACCACCACATGAGGAACTGTATGAAAGGGCCGTGGCATTAGGCAGGTTGGGACCCACTGCTTAAGACCATTGGGACAGTCACTGTGTCAATCCATTACTAAAGGTGATATTAATAGGGTTATATAATTTCTACATTCTGTTGGATCACCTCTCACTGGACTGGGCACAAACATGGGTCTCTTCTGTTCAGTTGGCCAGAGAGCCGGCTTCTAAATTTCTTGCCACAGATAAGTAAGGGATTGCAGTGTGACACCCATTTGTTGAAACCTCTCCTTCTGCCCGATTCTGGGCCCAGCTTGGGTTTCTTCCTTCAGGCCCATTGTTTCTTGATCATAGGCTTCCTTCTAAACTAGTTGAAAGTTGACCTACTGTTTTCGAAAATCGAAACAGTGACTGTATATTCCTTTCATCTTCCCTTGATGCTTCCTGGGTCATTCGATTTTTTGCCAATGGAGTCCTTCAATATTGCAACTCAAGGCTTAAATTCTTTTTTTAATCGTTTCATTAGAGGCTCATACAACTCTTATCACAATCCATACATACATCAACTGTGTAAAGCGCATTTGTACATTCATCGCCCTCATCATTCTCAAAACATTTGCTCTCCATTTAAGCCCCCGGCATCATGTCCTCATTTTCCCCTCCCTCCCCGCTCCCCCCTCCCTCATGAGCCCTTGATAATTTATAAATTATTATTTTGTCATATCTTGCCCTGTCCGACGTCTCCCTTCACCCACTTTTCTGTTGTCCATCCTTGTAATCAGTTCCCTCTTTCCAACCCACCCTCCCTCTACCCTCCCAGTATCGCCACTCAAACCACTGGTCCTGAAGGGCTCATCCACCCTGGATTCCCTGTGTTTCCAGTTCCTATCTGTACCAGTGTACATCATCTGGTCTAGCCAGACTTGCAAGGTAGAATTCGTATCATGATAGTGGGAGCGGGGAGGAAGCATTTAAGAACTAGAGGAAAGTTGTATTTTTCATCGTTGCTAGATCGCACCCTGACTGGCTCATCTCCTCCCCGAGACCCCTCTGCAAGGGGATCTCCAGTGGCCTAGAAATGGGCTTTGGGTCTCCACTCCGCACTCCCCGGCTCATTCGCTATGGTAAGGCAAGGCTTAAATTCTATGGTTACTTTTTCAGCTTGAGACATATCAAGCATGTTCTTCCATTGTGTCTTCCTAACTCTAGATCCTTGCACGTTTTATCATAACACTTTATTTTGGCTTCTCGAGACACTGTTTGAAATCTCTTCCTCGGGTCTTTTCCTTCATCACTCTCCTATTCGCTTTTGCTGCTTTACATTCAAGACCAAGTTTCAGAGTCTTGTTTGAGATCCCTCTTGGCCTTCCTTGGCCTTTCTTTTAATGACCTTTTGCTTTCTTCATGTGTGACGTCCTTGATCTCATCCCGCAACTTGTCTGATTTTGCTCGCTTGTGTTCAGTGCATCAAATCTGAGGGGAGAGGAGCAGAGAGGGGAGGGGGGAGGTAGGGAGGAGATGGTCTCTAAATCCAGGTGCGATGTACTCAAGCTCATGGGCTTGTCTTGATTTTATTTAGCTTCAAATTAAACTTGCCTATGAAGAGTTAACAGTCCGTTCTGCCCCTGACGTTGATATTGCCCCTGACTTTGATATTGAGCTTCTCCATCATCTCTTTCCCCAGATGTTATCTATTTGATTCTTGTGTATGCCATCTGGGGATCATTTCTATCACATCTCTGAAATTATTTCTATCACCAAGGATGTATTTTCTATCTACCGATCCTCCTTTGTTTCCAACCTTTGCCTTCCAGTCACCAGCAATTACCAGACATGTTGTTTACATGTTTGATCAATTTCAGTCCGCAGAAGCTGGCAAACATGTTCAATATTTCGTTTTTGGCACTAGTAGTTGGTGCATAAATTTTAATAATAGTCGTAGTAAGTGGTCTTCCTTGTAGGCTTATGGATAATACCCTCTCTTGAAAGACCTTCGGGTGATGGATGTGACACAATTCCTCTTCAAATTGTCCTTCCTTCCATAGTAGACGATATGATTATCTTATTCAAAATGGTCAAATGATCAACACCCATCCATTTTAGCTCACTAATGTCTAGGATATCAATCTTTATACACCCTATTTCATTTTGGGTGATTTATTGCTTTCCTCGACTCATATTTCACACATTCCATATCTTAATTATTGGTGCATGCTTAAATCTGTTTCTTCTCATTTGAAGTCATTGCCACATTAGCAAATTCAAGGCCCCATAGCTTTACTCCATCCAGATCTAACTCTGCTCTGCTTTGAGGAAGCAGCGCTTCCCCAATTGCCTTTTGAGTGCCTTCCAACCTGAGGGCCCTATTTTCAGGTATTCTATCACACACTGCTTTACAGCTATTCATAAAGGTTTACGGGTCTCTTTTTTTTTTTTTTAAGCAGATAGCCAAGTTCAAATTCCTAGTCTGTTTAGTCTGGAAGCTCTGCAGAAACCATGGGTGACCCTGTGGTATTTGAAATACCTATTACATGGCTTCCAGCATCAAGCAACATGCAAGCCATCACTCTACAACAACCTGCTAGGTGAGTGGCAGTAAGGGCTGAATGCTCTACATGCATAATGTCATTGATACTACCTATCAATTACGTAAGATCAGCTTTATAATGATCCACATTTTATAAATGGGGGAAATGCCGCCTAGAGAGGCTAAATAACTTACCAACATTGTCCAGTCTAGCAGGGTCAGTATTAGAACCCTGGGCTCCCTGATCCCAAAGCCTCTGCTATGCTGTGGATTAGTGGCCTACAAAGAACTGTAGCTAGCCCATGTGTGAGTGAGACCCACGTGGTGAGAGTGGAGGACGGGTACACTGGGCCCCCACCAGCACCTTTCCCAGGTGTCCTTTGGGGCCGTGCAGACTCCAGAGTCATAGGTGGTAACTCTGAGCTGATGCGTCACTTTCATGGAGTGGCCAAATGAAAACAGCCCTCGAAGTTAATGGCACTCAATGAGCATACGTCCCAGAATGCAGCTGCATTGCCGCAGTCCTAGAGGCCTCTGATGGTATGAACATCTTGCCATACCAGGTATGGCCCTACTGCTTAACATGGGTACTTTGTGTTTATTATCTCTGAATGCAAACCAACTAAACTGCTTCATGTGCTCAGCCCAAGAAATAGTTATTTTCCTATGCTGGAGGACAAGTGTGGGACTAATGGTTGGTTTTCATGTGCCATCGTCCCAGTGGCTTTCAAAAGTGGTTTCGACTCTAAGTGCCTCTCTAAACCCACCCACACACCCACCTGTACTACCTCAGTAACGCCTTCCTGTGTGTCCCGCAGTTGGGCAGGTGGGCGCAGAGAGGAGTGGGAGGAGGTGGCCATCGGTAGAAAGTCCTTTCGGTGATGGGCGGCAGGACGGATGACCCACGGGCTCGCCTTTGCTGTGGCTGTGTCACCTGGCAGTCATGGCGTCGAGCAGGCTCACAGCGCCTGGTTTTGCAGCTCCCTGTTGCCATGTGTGGTTGATTTCTTAACTCCCTCTCTGAGAAGATCAGTAAACCCTTGTTTTCCCACAGGCCTACCCCCACCCCACCCCAAATCTGCCAGAACCTGAGTGTGGGTAGGAAGTGAGGCACAGCCCTTATTGCTAAATAGCAGACACACCTAGGGCCTGGGAGCTGGTCTTCTGGGTTAAGGAAAAGAACGAGGGGACTCGGAGGCTGGACACTGGTCTCGGAGGCTTTGGTGAGAAGCCTAGAGGTCCTTGGAGGAAAGGGTGTCTAAGGTGCGGGGCCCTGGAAGCCGGACCCAGCGCACCCTTGTCCTGTCAGGACCTCCCTCTCCCCGTACCACGATCACCCCCAAGAGACCTGATGCGGGTCTGCTTTCCTCTTTGGGCACCCATCTTCTCTCCGTGTGTGTCCTTCCCTTAACCTTTTCCCAGGAAGACTTCCTGAATGGCTCCCACTCAATTCTGACCCCTCCTTCCATCCATCCATCCATTCGCTCCCAAGCATGATTGAGTCCCTTTGGCCCGAAGCCCAGGGAATTCAGGACAGACATGACACCTGCCCTGTGGAGCTTACACTCCAGCATAGGATGCAGGTCATAGTGATTTTTTAAGAAGTAAACAAGATAACTTTAGAGAATGGTGTGTGTCTACGAAGGAAATAAAACCGTGATAAAGCTGGGTAGGTTTCGTTGGTTAAGATGGCCTGGGAGACACATCTAACTTTAAACCTGGTACCAATTAAAGAGCTATGACGATCTCTGATTCTAAGGCCAGCAGCTCGATCTCTGATTCTAAGGCCAGCAGCTCAATCCTCGGAGGGCCATTTCTCGCCAGGTCTGAGATGAGACCCGAGGGAAGGCCAGAGCCATGCAGGCCAAGCTGAGGAGGTGGGGCTTTCTTCTGGGCTAATGGGAGGCTTTGTGTCCAGCTTACTTCCCTGGCGGTCACAGGAATGGATTATGGGGAAAGAAGCGCTGAGGACACCAGGAGACTGCTGCAGAGCTCCAGGCAGGAGAAAGACTCCGCCTTCCCTTTGATCACAGGACTCTGGACCACAAGGCACCCTGGCACACAGGGGTGAAGCTTTGATCGCAGAACTCTGTACCACAGGGCACCCTGGCACACAGGAGTGAAGCTTTGATCGCAGGACTCTGTACCACAGGGCACTCTGGCACACAGGGGTGAAGCTTTGATCGCAGGACTCGCTCTCCCATAAGGCACCCTGGCACACAGGGGTGAAGCTTTGATC
>NW_022104553.1:33424189-33434788 GCF_000313985.2 Echinops telfairi
AGGGGTGAAGCTTTGATCGCAGGACTCTGGACCACAGGGCACCCTGGCACACAGGGGTGAAGCTTTGATCGCAGGACTCTGTACCACAGGGCACCCTGGCACACAGGGCTGACACTTGGCTACTAACTGAAGAATGCAAGCCTCCCAGCAGCCAAATGGGGAGAAAAACAAGGCAATTTGCTTCTGTAAAGATGTACAGCCTAGAAACCCTCTGGGCAGTTCTGTGTGGTCCTGTGGGGTCACCCGTGAGTCAGCAGGTCCTTCAGGGTCAGATCATACCCTGCTTCGGGTGTTCCCTTAAACTTGAAGGCCCTTTCCTCCCTTGGGACTATTCCAAGAGTCTGGGACCGTATTGACCCCTGCAGTGTCTCCCTCCCACTATCCGTTTTCTGACCCCACCGCCAGGAAGCTAGCTAGTAATGATGATAGCGTGCCCTCCCCGTGAGTGCCCCATGCTCCCCTCCCTGTGGCGGTGGAAGGTACTGTAGGTATACAAGGCCCCGTAGATACACGGGTGGAAACAGTGAAGAAGAGACGACTACATACAAACCACTAGCTACAAATCTAAGGATAGACGAGCGTGATAAGGGACATAGGGATGCAGTTTGGGCTCAGGTCTCTAACTGATTCATCAATTGTGGGAGGCTAAGCCCTGGGGATGGAGCAGTGACCAAGGAAACCTGAAATCTTGGAGGGATCACTTAGGCTGGCAAGGTACCCCATGAGCTCCAAGTGAGTGGCACCCTGTGTCCTTTCAGGGATGCCAGGTACCATGGACACCGTGGCAGAACCTCCTTGACTGGGCATGCTATACCAGCTTTGGGAGGCTCATCTTGTCCTCCGGGTTCCGCAGGTTGTGAAAAGCAGGGGTTGGGCCTGGATCAAGAACCCGGTTTCATTGATACGTGAATGACGTTGAATTCTTCTGCCTTCCTCTCTGAGTATCTTGGAACCAGAGTAACTGGCATATGATAAGGTACCAGCTCCGCACTCTCCCCATCTTCCTGGACACATAGACACCACCATACCCCCTTCTGCAAACTGGGACTGCTTCAGGTTCAGTAAACCTGGTATTCAACGGCAGGTTAGACAAACGTGATTTTTTTCTCAGCAATGGCAAAACTGAGACACAATAGATAGGCTAGCTTTTTGATTTTTTTACTTTTGATTGTGGTTGGGTTGAAAGTTTACAAAGCAGATTGGTTTTCTATTCACTAATTCTTCCATATTTTGTTGGGTGGTAGAGGCTGTGATTCCGCACAATGCAGCAGCACTTTTGTCTTTACACACACACACACATACACACACGTGTGCCATTTATTTCCATGTGTCCTTCCTGCTACACTAATCATTTCTTGTCAGGGCCGAAGCGTACCATTTGTCATACCACCAAAAAAAAGGCAAATTGTCTCCCCGTAAGTCACTCTTTCATCCCACCCTCCTTACCCCACCCCCACCTTGGCCCAGGCCATCAACATACTAGTAAAAGAATGACATTTGAGAAAGTTTTCGGGCAACAGGAACCATGTTTTATTTCCACGAAATAAACTCAAAAGTAGGAAGTCCATCCTAATCCGTTGTCACGGTGACCAGATTATCAACTGAAGGGAGCGGAGAAAGCAGCGGGTGGATCTGATGAGACCAGTGGTCCAGGGATACCACAATGGGGTGAAAGGAAACGAGGAACAGACCAACCAGGTCCCCAACCTAGAGGAAGGAGGTGTCGCCGCCAGGCTCAGGCTGGCACAGGGTGGGAGAGCTGGGGGGAGTGGGCGTCACAGTCAGGCCCTTTGGTAACTGGCGTTTTCTCAGGGACTCAGCAATGATGGGAAGGGATCTTCTAGGAAAAAAAAGAGATCACACGAGAGCACAGGGCCTGTGGGAACTCGGTGTCCTTTCCTTAAGCTTCTCTCGGGACACCCACATCCCTCGCTGCCCCGCTGCATTCCCCTGAGGCGCCCTCCACAAAGGCTCTTCCACGAAGGCTCTGCTTTTGCCCGGTCACTCCCTCTCTCCTCCGCACCAGAGATCTATCTGCCTCTCCAGGAGCCTGAACCGCTCCACCTACAAAGGCGCATTTCTTCGCAGCTCGCCCTCCTGTCATTTCCTTGTCCTTGACCGAAAGCCTCGCTCCTCAACGCACGCTGGACCACGCCGTCCGGCGCCACCCTCGCAGCTGTTCCTATGTGTGAGTCCATCGCTGCGGCCGCTGGGTCCATCCGCCGGGTCCAGGGCCTGCCTCTTTGCCGCTGCCCCTCTAACTGTACCACGCATGATGTCCTTCTCCAGGGACGGGCCTCTCCTGATAACCATGTCAAAGTATGGCAGCCCAAGTCCTACCATCCTTGCCTCCAAGGAGCATTCGGGCTGCACTTCTCCCAAGACAGATGTTTGTTCCTTCGGCAACGCTCCGCCTCCATGTGGCCCTTCCCCCGAGTGCCTTCCTACAGTGCTTCCTGGGCATCCTGGGTCATTTTCTCCCCAGTCTCCCTCCATGCTGGCCCCCCAATCCCACCCGCGTGCCTTCATACAGTGCTTCCTGGGCATCCTGGGTCATTTTCTCCCCAAGTCTCCCTCCATGCTGCCCCCCACCCCACCCCCATGATCTTTAGAGCATCTTCCCAGACCCAAGTCGGAGAGACTACCCAGACTCCATCCCTGCCCCTGAGCAGTGGCTCCGGGTCAGCCTCCCAGCCTTCTGCAGTTCACATAGACACGCACCTACCAAAACTTCATCCACTGCAGCAGGCCAGGTTGTGTCCGGGAAGCCTGTGGGGGCGAGGAGAAGTCTGAGTAGACGTCACCCTGCCCCCTCCACACCTCCGGCCGTGGACCCTTCTCTCGGGAGGGAGAGATTGCCAGCCCCCATACTCACCGAGGAAGTCAGTGTGGTCCCTCCCTAGAAACAGAAAAGTCAAGCCGGGGATGGACCTCGCTGTGCTTGGCCATGACCTCCCACCTCAGGTCAGAGGCAGGCTCCAAGCAGGAAGATCCCAAAGTTTCTTTCATCTGGATGGGGACACTCGGCCCCGGTCTGGTTCTTGTTTTCCCACAGCAGATTAATGTCCCTAAGGACACCTTACCCAAGGTGGCATCAGAGGTGGCCCCTGGGCACACACTGACCGAGAGGAATGGAAAGAGGGTGGGTGGGTGCCCCTTTTACTTGCCAGGGAACCCCAAACTGGCCCCAAGTGATTGACACTCTGGAGACCCACACCTTGTAGCAACTGCACCTTCCTCTACCTTCCGTCGGGGTGTTGTCCCTGATTTCCTGCTAGCAGGGTCCTTTCCCTGGAGCCCATGTCTCTTCTGAGACATGAAGGCTACAGCCAGCCCCAGTAGGGTTGAGCTTATCCATGCCCTGAGTGTAGAAGAGGGCTCTCTTTGCAATCGAATGAAGCAAAGATGTTCTTGAAACAATCCATATGTCCGGCGCGTGGTTTTCTTTGTGGAATGAAGCATGCGCTTCTCCCACGCACCACGTGTTCGGGGGCTAGCTTCCCAGCCCGCGCGTCTGCCCCCACCCCCTCGGGAAGTCAGCATTACAGATGAGGCAGAGGAAAAACACTCCTCCCCCCCAAAAAATCTGCTGGTTTGTCGTGACCTTTTTTTTAATTACATTTTTTTTAGAGCCTTCTGCTCCTCTTTGAGGGGAAGTAGCTTCGAGTGCTATCCACTGTGTGATGCGGCGCTGACCCCTTGGCACGTTTTCAGAGGGAGTGGGCGGGTGTGCCAAGTATTGAACCCTCTACCCCACTCCTTCCAACGGCTCTCTCTGGAATCGGGAGTCTCCACCACAAAGGATGGGGAGGCGGGACTTCTAAAGGGAGCAGCATGCCACTTCAGCTAGCCAACCGAGAGGTCGCTGCTAGGGAAAGCCTGCCATGCCTGTCCCCCAGCAGAGAACCCAGTGGTAAAACATAGCGGCTTCAAATCTTACCTTAGCCGGGGCCTTGCCACCATAGGCCGTTGGATAAGACTGCTGGTTATAGTTGTAGTTCTGCAGAAGAAAGCAGGGAGGGAGGTGTGAGAAGAGAGAGGGGGGCAGGCACTGCGTCTGGTGGACACACCCCACCTTCCTACCCTGGCTGGACCTGTCTTAAGGCCCCTGCTTTCTCCTCCTCAGAGGACATGTGTCTCCTTCTTTCCTTCCTTGCTTCCTTCT
Organism: Echinops telfairi; assembly: GCF_000313985.2. NCBI lineage: Eukaryota > Metazoa > Chordata > Mammalia > Afrosoricida > Tenrecidae > Echinops > Echinops telfairi. The sequence goes on from NW_022104553.1 coordinate 33,428,355, forward strand.
TCCTTTGCATCTCCTCTAGCCAGCCAGAGTCCACTCCCTGACCTATAAAGAGTGTTGGTCTTGGGAACCTACAGGCCCGGTCCCAGTCTGTCCTATGGGGTCACTATGAGTCGGCATCGACTCATGGCAGTGCCTTTGGGGTGTGTTGTTGTTGTAGTTGTTAAATATCCCTCCCTCCACCTGCTCTTGGCACCTCCCCACAAGTGGTACTTGAGATATTTTTGAGACCAAGAGACGAACGTCTAAGTCAGGTGGCCCCACGCACTACGGTCAAGTCAGGTCCGACTCAAAGCCATCCTGCCAGTGCATTCAAACTACCGACCTCGGCAAGGAGCAGGCCAGTGCTTAGCTACAGCGCCACCAGCCCTCCTGAGTCAGGTGGGCCGAGCGATACACATAACCCACCTCAGAAGTTACAACTGCCGCCTCTTGCCTTCCTGGGCCAGACTGAGAAAACGGAACCAGGGGAGTGAAGGAGAGAGAGCAAGCGCCTTACCGGGTCAGCACCAACTGCCCTCTTCTGCATGGACCGCGGCTGTGCACCCTGAGGAGGGGAAAGAAGCAGTTAGTTCGGCACCACCCCTTAGTCTTCGGGGGCTCCAGCACCTCCGGAATAGCAGCATCCCACCCACCCCACCCTTCTCCGAGGTCCATGCCAACTGCTTCTTACAGGGAGGGCGGTGAGCCTGAAAAAAAATCAATGACCCAGATATATGTAGGACACACATTTCCACACTTAGGGCGGGGGAGCCAGGGTAGAGAACCAGGTTTGACAAGCCCGCCTTCGCTCAGGCACCTGAACCATTAGCAGCAGCGTTGAATTAAAGCAACCAAGGAGTGGAATCCCCGCGGATCCCACACCTTTCCCGACACAGAGCCTGTAGGCTCGCTAATCCTCAAGCAGCTGCAGCCCCTAAAGGCTAGTCCACACTCTTCTCTCCCTGCCCCACCACCTCCAGAGAAGGCAGGGAGGGAAGTAGGAGCGGTAGGTGCCAGAAGTTTTGATCCTGCCATTAGCACATTTCTACTGGGGAGAGAGAGAAAGAGATAGAGAGAGAGCCCACCCCCCCTCTTCTGTGAGGTTCTCCTCCCCTTATCCACGCCCACCACCACCCCCCCACCCGCATTACCCACCTGCTTCCCTCCAGCCACACCAAGCCCAGTAGGAATCAGGAATAACCACAGAGCAGAGACAGTAGCCTGAGGCAGGTCCAGCCCCCAGGCCCTCCACCTTTATCACGGATTCCTTCCTCAAGACTCAGCCCTGTCTTCTCTCTCCCCACCCGCCCTCACTCACAGTTGCCTCAAAATAAGAAACTGGGAAAGGAAGGAGGCCCCAGAGCAGGGAGGGTGAGAAGCCAAGACAGAATCAGCACCCCGCTTGCCAAGGGCCCATCATCCCGTGTCCCCACGGAAGTGAGGTCTGAGCCAGGTGGTCAGGTGAGCTTCTTCCTCCCTTACCTCGATAATCTCCTTCCAGTTCAAAAAAGGAGTGTTGCGTTTGAAATCCTAGAGGGAGGAGGAGAGATCGGTGACCCACAAGGGAAGAGAATTCAGAGGGTGGTAAGGGACAGGTATGTGGCAAGGGACAGGTAATTTTCCATCACAATGAAGCGTAGGAATGAGACTTAGAACTTAGGTGTGTGTGGTTTCGGGTTAGAGGGAGATAAGCATACCTAAGATGAGGGTGTTGGAGTTTGAGATGGTATTGGTGATAGGGTTTGGGCAAGGTGACCCGGTCTCAGAAATGAAAAGAGAATGAATGTGTGGACAGGTAGGCTGGGACCAAGGGTGACTCCCTCAAGGGGAGGGGTGGGCAGGGTGGAAAGAGACAAGGTGAGCAGAATTCCAAATTCTTCAAAAAGGTGCACACCTCCCAGAGACGGCTGAAGTAGAGGAGAGCTCGGGTGCTGGGGACTGGGAGTTGGCCCTGTGGGTGAAAGGCAACAAGCGGATTATTAAGGGGTCCAACTTTCTGTGCATCTAGACCCTCTGCCCCGACTCCAGTTCTCAGGTCTCAGAATTTCCTTGTCACTAAGGTTCGGAGAAGCTGGTTTTCTGAAGAGATAACCAGAAACTGCTTGTGGCCACAGAGAGAGGCTGCATCTTTGGAGCCATTAGCCCCTGGCCCTGACACATACACAGGGCCTTCTGCCCCCCGATTCCCCTACTCTTGGCAAAACATCATTTCCACAAACACCTAGGACCACAATTTGTCCCCAGACCTTCGCAGCTTCTCACCTGCCCTGCCACTTCCAGCCTATTCCCAAAGCTTTGGGGCTGCAGCCACCTCTTCCCCAGGCCGACTGACCTGCATTCCACGTGAAATTCCTTGCCAACAATTAAAAATCCGATTTCCAGCTTTCATGGAAAAACCAGATGTCATGCCACACTTGTCTGACATGCATGCCTGACAACACTCAGCCGGAGAGCCTGGACCTCCCCCAGGGACATGGCCTGTCCCACCTGTCCAGCCTCAGACCCCACCCCACCCCACAGCAGTGGAGACATAAGAAAGGTGCAGAGGCTCTGAGCATGGGATCATTATGGTTTATTTCCTTTAGGGGAATCGTGGACCAAAGCAAGGGTAGAAAAGATTTCTTCTTCAGAAATCTGCAAGGACCCCCTGTTGCCATCTGGTCAAATCCAGATGCCCCAGCTCAGACAAGAGAGCCCTCCAACCTCGCCAGCAATTTTATTTCTCGTCTCCCTCGCCTGACTCCCCACCAAGGTTATAGTCTTCAGCACGCATGTGCGCACACACACATCTCGTAAAGGAGAACGGGGTTCTCCACTTTCTTATGTGGCCTATTAGCGTCACCTGACTCCTTGGCCAGTGTGTCCCCCACCCAACGACTCTGCTGCCCCTCTGGCCTCCTGGGGGTGAGGCCTCCTCGCTCTCTCCCTTCCAGGGGCCAAAAGGAGAGAGCCAAGGCTCACAATGTTGCTCAGTTCTAAGTATCAAGACGTTCTTGGGGCCCCTCTGCTCCTCTAACCCCAGCTGTGTCAAATCCCCCCCTCTCTTTCAAGGTCTCTGCTATCCTTCCCCAAGTTGTAGTTGTTCGTTTGTTGGTGTTTTGCTTGTTTGTTTTTAGCATCCGTCTAAATGCTTTCTTAATAGTCATCATTCTTGTGTCCCGGCTCAGCGAGTTGAGGTTTTGCTTTCTTGTCTCTATGCCTCTCTCACAAAGATTGGGGTGGCACGCCCCGCCCCACTGCCCTTACCTTGTTTATGGCATCCCAGTTAATAAAGCCCAGCTTGGATTTAAAATTCTGCAGAGAAAGAAAGAAGACGGAGCATAACCAAATCGGATCGGATTGGACGTAGCTCTGGACTTCAGGATCAGAGAGCTGTGACCATTGTTACTGAAAGGTGACTTCAGACTGGGGGGGGGGGGAAGCCATGGGGCAGGGTTGGTCTTCCAAAAGGGAGAACTCACCTGCCAGAGATTGTCAAACTGGAAGAGGTTTTCGGATGCCTGGGAGTTCTGAGGAACCAGATGGAAAATGAGATAAGTGTGAGGACCCACTGTGTGAGGAAGAGGCAGGGGCCCGAGACTCGGCACCAGCAGGAAAGGCAAGGATTGTTGGACACTGTGGGCCCAGCCCAGGGGCGTCTGATGTGTCCACTCACCAACAAGTGGCTTCCTCTGAAGGCTTCACCTCCTGCATTCTCCCTGCTGTAGCCTTGCCCCTGGGTGAGGGAAAAGGGAATGATGTCCAAGGCTGATACAGCCTGGCCCTCAGGCCACCTATCCATTTGCACCTGGCCCACACCTCTTCATGGTACTTAAGCTCTGCGAACTCACTCACGTCTGTAAATCCACCTTCTCTGTCTCTCAGTCGCACCTGAAAACCCCACTGCCAGAAAGCAATCCTGGAGTGACTTGCTCACTGACACCCCTTAACCAATCCCCTTAATTCTATTCTGCTGCCTCTTGTTTCCAGCCGCCCCCCCCCCCCAAGCATCACTAGTCATGAGAGTAGCTAATGTGTTTAGACCCATCATGCACTGGACCCCATGCCCCCTCCTGGGACATTCCTATGCCAGGGAGCACTCCGCTTGACAGATGAGCAAACTAACATTTAAAGTCATCCAACAGCCGACCTAGGACCGGTCTCCATGTCTGGTGCTAATGCCTGCACTCTGGACCACCTTGATCGCAATAGTGCAGAAAGGTCTATCGGAAGTATGAGATGTGAACAACGGACAGGTCACCAACCCTGTATGGCTGTACCTCCGAGGACACGTAGGCTCGGTAAGGTCAGCTGGTGTGCCTGAAGACACACAGGTAACAAGTGACCGTGACCGAGCTGGAGTTTGAGCCCCATCTTTGAACTCAAAGTTCAGTGATGCTCCCCTTTGTGACCCTGCCTTCTTAGGTGCGATGGTTTGGGGTTTTGTTTTTCATTTTTAAAATAACCCTTTGGCCAGTCTCCCGTTGTTTGTGTCTGCTCTCGCGCTCACAGAGGTATACACTTCAATGAATTGAGCTACGTGGATGGAGCTCTTGGACCCCCAATCTCCTCTCTCTCTCTTTTTTTTAAAATCAGAGATGTTATTTGTTTAGACTAATTGGGACTGTCTTTCTTTTCTTAGAAATCATTTTCTTGGGGGCTCTGACAGCTCTTCTCACGGTCCATACATCAGTTGCATCAAGCACAGTTGTATGTAGGCCCCATCATCACTTCCAGCTGGTCTCTTCATGAGGAAGACCCAGGTTCCAAGCAGCTCACAAGCGTAAACGGACACTTCTTCCCCCCCAACTTCCATTCTCCCTCCCACAGCCAACCCTGCCCGCCCCCAGGTTCACCTGGTAGTTGCCTGGATAGCCGCCCAGAACATGACTGTCTCCATGGCTTAGTTCCTGTGGAGAAGAGGCAGGCAGGTTAGAGGTGGCCACGGCAGGGTTTAGGGGACGGATCCCTGAATCAAGGGACAGAGGCTTGAACATGGCAGAGGACGTCGCAGGACCCTGTGAAAGATAGCCCCTCTATCTAGATGGCTCCACCTTCCTTGGCAATCTTGCTTCCACCTTCTGTGACTTGGGTTATTGCTCATGAATGTTCCTGGATTACATCACCCACTTGGCATCTGTTCATTCCTGCACACTGCCTGAAATCCAGAAGGGAGGGCCTTGGCCACCAACGCCAGCGTGAGCCCGGGTTGTTGTGCTGAGTGCACTCAAATGGAAGGGCCTGTTTGGGCTCATACTTTGGGCCAGAAAGGTGTTGCCAATGGCTCATGGCTGAAGGTGCTGAGACCCGTGGCGAGTGAAGTCTCCTACATTAGAGATAGGCTCCTCGGGTTCAGCTCACAATCTGAGGTGGGAAGCAGACCCATCCATGCCTCTTCCTTCTCAGGCCAAGATGCAGGGTGCTCGGTTCCTGGCGCCCTCTATTAGTGCGGCTGCTCAGGGAAAGATTGACTCTCATCGCCACCACCCACCCACCCACCTCTCCGCCGCCAACAGTGTACTCTTACAGTCTACCAAATTCTTACCCGGATGCCGGAGCTGCTGGCGCCTCCCTGCCCTCGAAATCCCTAGAGGACAAGACAGTGAGACACAGATGGTCATGCTAGTCCTGCAGGCATCCCACCAAGGAATGTGTTGAGTTAAGACAATTCCTGGAAAAACTCTAAGGACATTCTCTTTTGGAACTTGTCGAAATAACTCTGAGCTTCACTTGGAAGGATAAATATCTAAGCACAAGAGACTGCGGGGAAAGATAACCAGCAGGTGAGACGTATCCTGGCAAGCATGAGAGTACTGTAACACTACCATAAGTAAAACAGTGTGGCACCTCTCCCAGAACAGAGGAAGCCACTTAACGAGAGACAGTTCCCACAAGCTCTCCGTGAGTGTTTTACAAGTGGTGTGTTTAACCAGTGGTGAAAGTGACTCAACGCACGAAACTGGAAATGTTAGTTTGGTACTTGCAGGAGCGACAGGGCTTTCCTCAAACAGGCCCTGCCTTCTGTTGGGATCTGGTTTTGCCTGAGATCCCCACCCCACCCCCGAGTTGTGCGCACGGCTCTGACCCACAGTGGAGTAAGTAAGTCTGGTTGAACTGAGGAGTGGACTAGACAGGACACAGAAACATAAATGCCAGGTGGATTCCCAAGTTAGATTGACACGATGAAACTGTAGGCGCGTAAGCGATGCTCAAAGTGAACGAAGGTAATTTATGAATGAGCCCGGAGCAGGAACCAGCAGGGGAAGGAGGGGCAGGTGGAAAGACTGACAAAGTTGAGTCCCTGCAAATGAAAGACTTGGATCGATCCAACACGGGAAGTCCCCAGACAAACTGGGCGACATTTCCTCAAAGCCCATGGACCCATAAAAGGCTCCTTCATATAGGGGCCTCTTAGCCTTCTCAACCGAGCCTGCCACTCGCAGCTCAATTCTCCCCCTCTGGCTCGGACTCCCCCC
>NW_022104553.1:33434888-33444954 GCF_000313985.2 Echinops telfairi
ATCGTGGCCCCACCCACACCCGCTGAATGGGAACCAGGATCTCCCTGAGTGCTGCAGGTGACTCCAGGGCACTTCGTGAAGCACTCTCGTTTCCAGAAAAACCAGAGGAAGGTCCCCTTTCCAAAACACCTCCACCTGCCCGAAGGCAACCCATGGAATGCCACCAACTGGCCAGGCATCGGACCTTGGGAACTTTTGAAGGAGGTTTACAGGGGATGCTGCACAGCCCCCATTGGTGGTGTCAAGGTCACATCTATCGGAAGGGTTTGTGTGTGATTCTCTCGGAGCACCGCAGGCTCTGGGGGAGTGTATGTTCCTGACTTCAGCTCAGATTGGCAGCCCCTTAGACGGGGCTGGGAAAGAAGGCAGCGTGAGGCCCAGGGTCGACACTGGGTCTCCCTGTGAGGGCTGGGTCTCACCTGGCCCCCAGATCCTCCGGACAGGCGGACCACGCCGCTGCTGCCGCCTCCTCCACCGCTGCTGCCGCTGCCACCTGGATTTTCACACTGGGGGGTGGGGGGCGGGGCGAGGAAAGGAAGACTTACTTGGAGCCTTGGTGGCGCCGTGGATTACACATCGGGCTGTTCACCGCTACCTACACCCCCACCCACCCACCCCCGCCCTCTACGCTTGACAAAGATTCCATTAATTGTGAGATGGAGGGAGAGCAGAGCTCCCCAACAGAACAGAGCCGTGGCATTTACCCACCCCCGCCCTCTAGGCTGGCTGCACCACCATCATTTGCAGCACAGGGACACCTCTGTTCTAGCCTGTGGGGTCTCTGTAAATGGACCTACAGCACGCGAACCCCAGCCGTTGTTCCCCCAACCACCAAGGGGTCCGATGGCCTCCTGTTTTTCTTCCCACCGTTTGGGGGTGACTCCTGCACACCCTGGCAGCACACCAGACACTCACCTCGGGCCTATGTCCCCCACCGTTGCCCCCGCCGCCGCCGCCTGAGGAGCTGGTGCTGGACCCCTGCGAAGGAAACAGGGTTCATGGTGGTCTTCAAAGGCTCAGAAAGGGTTCCAGCCCTCCCCAGCTGCACTGTGAATGTTTAAACTCCCCATCTGACTCCAGCCGCTCCCCAAACTCCATACCTTCCCCGTCTGTAGCCAGTGGGTCACCAAAGAAAGCTATTCTGAGGGCAGACAGGGCCTCCACCCCCCTGGACATATGTGATGATTTGGGGGTGTCGAGCAGTCGCCCCCCACCTCAGTGCCCAACACTCTGGGGCCCAGCTGCATGGAAGCTTGCCCCTGGCCACCAGGGGTGAGCCTAGGGCAACTCCTGCCCCCTCCAGCCTCACCCCCACCACCACCCCTCTGGGCAAAGTGTCTTACCTGGGAGTCTGACTGGCTGTCTTGATCGAAATTCCTTGAGCTGTCTAAGGGTCGGTCCTGGATTCCAGGAAGAGGGGGCGATCAAAAGGGCAGTGAGTGAAAGTGCTTCTCTGACTGCAGTGGCTGACTCTCCTCGCCCAAGAGCCCACAGCTGCCAGGTGTGCCTCCTGCACTCTAGTCCCTCTCCTGTGGGACCAGCCCTTGGCTCCCCACCCATCATCTGGAGAGATTCCTGGGGGCACTGTTTTGGCACGCGTCACCCACCCCACAGCTGTGTGGATGTCCTTAAATCCCCAATCTGGGTGGCCTGGCCCATGTTCTTCTGGGAGGTCCCAGGGCCAGAAAGCAAGCATGCTATTTTTGTGTGCCCACCTCTCTTCTAATGCATGCCATCCCCCTGTCTACACTGAGCTTTCAGGGCTAGCAAGACAGGAATAGCTCGCCACCATCAAGAACCGGGGGGTGGGGGGAATGCAGAAATCGGTAGGGCACCTTGTCTGGAGAAAGCAGAAGGAGTCTTTAGGGGACAGTGCTTGGTTGGGGCTGGGAGGGTGAGGAACAGGCTGAGGGAACCCCAGGTGGACATGGGCCAGCCAGGCCCCCCACTCCAGTGGCCTTGGGGGAGCCTCAGGAATGCCGCTCCTCGGTCAGAACCACCAGAAGCCTCCATCTCACTGGTACCGTCAAGAAAGGAACACAACTCACCCAGTTGGGCCCTGAGCTGCTGTCACCACTGTTGCCTCCACTGTTTCTGTCACTGTTGCTGTCTCTGCCCTGGGAGGGGTCACTGCCCTGGGAGGGGTCACTGCCCTGAGAGTTAGAGCTTCCCTGCGGGACCAGAAGAGACAGAACCAGGACTGCACATGAGAACATCCGGAGTGCCCCTCACTTCCTTTCCCCACACCCTCCCTGGGCGGTGTCTCAAGTGGGCCCTCTCCTTACCCCGGAATTGCTGGAACTTTCACTTGAGCTGGTGGGCTTGGGGTTGGTGCACTGCAGATGGAAGAGGACGCGTGACTTCGGACAGCTCGGTCAGCACCAGCTCCATGAGCCCCGCCCCTCAGGCCTCCTCTGGACCTTCTTTCCTGGTGTCTTCCTCTCTTCTTCCTCTCTCCTCTCCATCCCCATCTGCCCTCCCCAGCCTTCCCCTCCTCTTCCTCGTCTGCCTTTTCGCTTTGTTGCTCTCCCCCACTTTCTGCCCATGCTCCCAGACACCCACCCCCAGACTCTCTCTCCCTTTTACCTCAACCTTCTGGTTGTTGCCGCCGCCGCTGCCTCTCACCGAGTCATACCCGGGCTGGACCACAGCCCCCTGCAGGGAGGAAGACACCGACCGGTGAGGTCCAAGGACAGAGAGAGGAGCGGGGAGTCCGAGTTGGGGGGGAGGGGGCGGTGCTCAGGACAAATGGCTACTTTACCTGTACGTTGCTACCATAGTTGAATGACCCTCCGTGGCCTCCTGGGACCCAGGAGCCTCCCTGAGAGTTGGCTCCAAAGCTGCCACCTGGACCGTTGGGGTATCCATTGCCCCAGGGAGCCCCTGGGCCTCCAGGATTCCCCTGCATGTGTCCACTGAAGCCTCGCTGAGGCCCAGAGAGCCCGTAGCTTCCAGATGGTGGCTGCCCGTTAGCTCCCTGCAAGGGCACGCACTGGCTCTTAGCAACATAGTGACCACCGCTAGGGGGGAAATTTGGGGAGTCCCGCGTGGGAGGAGAGAAGCAAGTGGTCCTCAAACTGCCTCCCAACCACCAGGAGTGGGACACCCAGTCATCCCTGCCAGCGTTCCCTGGTTGACTCAGCCTCTCTGTCCACCTCCAGCCTCCCAGCCACTCACCCAAGCACCGTTGCTGCCCGGCGCCCCCTGCCAGTAGCCGTTGGCAGCGTTCGTTCCATGGCGAAGGATGGTCTCGGCCTGTCTGCCGGCCTCACCCCCAGCATTACCGAGAGCATGGGCTGCTTCCTCAACCCCACGGTGGACTGCCTCTCCCAGTGCAGGATGCCCGACAGCACCCCTGAGCCCAGAGCCAGCTGCCTCTCCAGCGCCTTGGCCAATGGCTTGCCCAACTCCCTGGCTAATGGCATCTCCCATCCCATGCCCCAGGGCCTCCCCAGCACTAGCCGCAGCGCTCTCTCCTCCACTCAGGAGTGGGATGGCCCCCCCGCTGCCCAGGCACAGGGCCAGCAAGAGGCAGGCCAGGGACCCCTGCAACTTCATGTCAGCCTCACTCCCTCTCCCCCCTCTCGGTCTCTCTCCTGTCTTCCCCTTCCTCCCACCCAAGTGTGATCCCTGCTGCCCTCTCTCTTCCTCTGCCGCTGCCGCTGCGTGTGTGCCTGCCTCCCTTCTCTTCTTCCTCCTGATCCCTGTTCCTCCCTCCCTCTGGGTCAGCAGCCCGCTCTGTCCCTTCCCACACTCCCCTGGCTTCCCAGAGTTCTCCTCTCTGTCTCTACTCCTTATACTGGAGCCTGGGAGGAGAAGGTGGCAGGGCTGGGCAGTGCCAGTCCCTCCTCCGGTGACTCAGGGCCCAGCCACAGGCAGGGTAATGAGCTGTAATTGTGAGCTGGTGTTGAAACAGAGAGGGAGAAGTGGATCGGAGAGGGAGGGAAACATGAGAGGAGATGGGGACAGCAGCGTTCCAGTTTCCCAACCCCAGGAATTTGGGGCACAGGGTGGGGGTGGGGGCGTCTGAGAAGATAGGCTGTTGGTGCTTCTTGGAGGGGTGTGAGAGGGTGGGGGTGGGATGGAGAGGTGCTTGGGATGGAGAAACCTCAGTCAGAACCCAGCAGGGAGTAAAGATAGGGAAGCCTCACCTTAGGCCTAAGCCAAGCTAAGGGTAGGGGCACCAGGGTGAGAGGTCTCTCTCTCTCTCTCTCTCTCCTGCCCTCTCTGAGTTTTGCTGGGTCTCTGGCCTCTCATCTCTCTCCCATCCCACACTGACACAGACAAGCAGCTGTCTCCACACTCTTCTGCAACCGCCAGCCCATGGGGTGGGGAGCAGAAGCCCTGGGGATTGTTCAAATTCCCCTCAGTGTGGACCCTGGTGCGCCCCCATCCATCCCCCACCCCCTGACCCTGAGTGCACCAGGTGTCTCTGCTTAGCATGACACCAGGTGTCTCTGCTTAGCATGACACCAGGTGTCTCTGCTTAGCAGGCAGACGGCTCTTGCCTGGGGAGATTGGGTGGGGAGCAGGGGAGCTGGGCGGGCCAGCCGCCCCCAGGAAGAAGTGGGAGGGAGAGATCAGGGAGGGAACAGCAGGCCATCCTGTTTACCCGAAAGGTTTCAGAAGGGGCACGTGTACATGAGTTCACAGGACCTCGTGCAGTGGGTGGGTCCTTGCCAGCTCTCCCATAACCAGCCTTCCTCAGGGGCCTGGGGGCACTGACTAGGGAGGGGGGGGGCAGGAAATGGACCAGAGGCAGCGGTCTGCACCATGGCCCTCTCTCCCCATCCCAGTGTAGGAGATAGACCCCAGCCACCACCCTGGTGTCACCCCTGCTCAGCAAGTATGGCTGCTTCTCTGTTCCCAGAAGTCCTCGGCCCTCCCACTTGGCACGGCCATGTGTCACGGGGATTCATTGCCTAGTTAGGAGGGGCCGGTTTCCATCCACCTTTCTCAACGTCTCTCAGTCAGTCTCTACCTCCCTTGTTCTGCACCCGCACACCCACACCCTTACCTATAACACCCCAACACGTCTTACCATGTAAACACCATCCCGGTCCGTCCTTCTGACCTTCTAACTCCCTGTTATTCGGTTTCTGGCTCTTTAATGATGATAATAGTAGTGGGAGTAATAATACTGATTCTTGCAGCCCCGGTCTGCTAAGGACTTTCTATGTGCCCAGCGCTAGACTAAGCACTTTGAGACTCATGCAGCCCTGGAGGTAGGTCATCTAGAGACTGGAAACTGGGGCTCATCTAGAGACTCCATTTAGAGACATGGAAACTGGGGCTCCGGGAGGATGGAGGGAGTTCCTGGTGCAGCCGGAAGCCAGTGCCAGCTCTACCTCAGCCCTAAACTCTGGCTTCCAAGCGTTGTCGGGTTCCCCCTGATCCTTGTCTTCCTCTGGGTAGAATTGGTTTGGATTCTTATTTTTGTCCTGGGAGCCATGTGTGAAGAGGAGGAGGGCGACAGGGAAATCAGGGCCTTGCAAGCTCAGTGGTGGACTTCCCAGGGTCCACCTTGCAGGCCAGGGTCCCACAGCACCATGAGGGGCCATGAACACTGAGCTCAAAGGCCCCTTCCCAGCCTGCCCTTCACAATGTTTCCCATCTGCCCTCCCGTTCTCTATTATGGGTATTTTACATCACTCCTATAAGTGGAAGGTCAAGATCACAGGTCCATAAACAGACAGTTCCAGGAAGATACCGTGACAGGCAAACAAGGGTATTGCACTATGGATGACTGGCGGTCCTGTGACGTTTGTTGAAAAGGGGAGATTAGCAAGGATGAGAGAGGTGTTTGGGGCACAGGGGCCCAGGAACAGCCTTGCTCTTTAACTTAAATCAGAAGGCTTGGAAGAAAATTAAGACTAGAATACGGTGTCTGAGTCAGCATTATTCAAAGCTATGTCATTCAAAGCCACAAACCACTGACACCCCCACCCCCACCCCCCTCCAACCACCCCACACCACCTCACCAGTTGTCCATGGTTTTCCTTCTTGGAGAAATGCAGCATGAGACATTTCAAGATCTGAGAAACCACTCCAAATCAGACTTGGGACGCAGCTGGGGTTTTCTACTCCTGTAAAGAGCTCCACCCTTGGGAACCCACAAGGGCAGCTCTACCCTGTTCTATAGGATCGATGTGTGTCAGCATCAATTCAATGACAGTGAGTTTTCCTGTTAGGGGCGTACTGTGAACCCAACAGGATACAGGGTGCTTTCACATGCATGATCTCGGAAGGGCCCTGGTGGCATAGTGGGCTATGCATTGAGCTGCTAAACACAAGGTCAGAGATTTGAACCCACCAGCTATTCCATAGGAGGAAGATGAGACTGTCTCTTCCCATTAAGATTTAAAGTCTCGGAAAGCCACAGGGAAGTTCTACTCTGCCCTGCACGTTCACCGTGAGTCGCAATTGACACGATGGCGGCAGATTGGGTTTGGTTGGCAGTATAAAATCAAGAGGTAGGTATTATTCTCATTTTACAGGTGACATAGCCAGGGCTCAGCACAGTTAAACATCACATGCAAGGTCATCTGTCCAAAGATGGTGACCATTGGAGCTGTCAGACCTAACTCAGGTCTGTGTGGGATCAGTGTTTTTTTCTCCTGTCTCACCATGCCTTGATCTGGCATCTGGAGACCCACTGTGTCTGGGTTCAAATCCTAGCTCCAGAACTTACATGCCATGATCTTAACGAATCTATTCAACCGTTTCCTCATGAAGCCAGGCATGGAAAGAGGTAATTCATGGAAAGAGCTCAGAACAGCACCTGGCACACCGGGGTACTACTACACATTCTTGTAGTGTTCGATATGTTGATGCTGTCGGAAGGTTTTTTTGGAAATTGCCTGTGAACACACACATACATGCGTGTCCAGAAAGGATCAAATGCAAACACTTATTATTTTTTTAATCATTTTATTAGGGGCTCATACGACTCTTATCACAATCCATACATACATCAATTGTGTCAAGCACATTTGTACATTCATTGCCCTCATCATTCTCAAAACATTTGCTCTCCACTTAATCCCCTGGTATTACTTCCTCATTTTTCCCCTGCCTCCCCACATCCCCCTCCCTCATGAACCTTTGATAATTTATAAATTATTATTTTGTCAAATCTTGCACTATCTGACCTCTCCCTTCACCCACTTTCCTGTTGTCCATCCCCCAGGGAGGAGGTTATATGCAGATCCTTGTAATCGGTTCCCCCTTTCTACCCCACCCTCCCTCCACCCTCCCCGTATCTCCACTCTTGGCACTGGTCCTGAAGGGATCATCTGTCTGGATTCCCTGTGTTTCCAATTCCTATCTGTATCAGTGTACATCCTCTGGTCTAGCCAGAATTTTAAGGTAGAATTGGGATCATGATAGTGGGGTGGGGGGAGGAAGCATTTAGGAACTATAGGAAAGTTGTATATTTCATCATTGCTACTTTGTACACTTACTGGCTTGTCTCCTCCCCTTGACCCTTCTGTAAGGGGATGTCCAATTATCTACAGATGTGCTTTGGGTCTCCACTCCACAGGCCCCCTCATTCACAACGATGTGATTTTTTGTCCTGATGATGCCTGATCCCTGATTCCTTCAACACCTCGTGATTGCACAGGCCGCTGTGCTTCTTCCATGTGGACTTTGTTGCTTCTGAGCTAGATGGCCGCTTGTTTACCTTCAAGCCTTTAAGACCCCAAACGCTCAATCTTTTGATAGCTGGGCACCATTAGCTTTCTTCACCACATTTGCTTATGCACCCATTTGTCTTCAGTGATCGTATCTGGGAGGGGAGCACACAGTAATCTGATTTTTTGTTCTTTGATGCCTGATAACTGATCCCTTCAGCACCTCATGACCACGCAGGCTGGTGTGCTTCTTTTTAAAGAGCCCGAGACGTATCCCTACTTAGGGGTCATGGTGAAGCATGCCTCTTTGCTAACAGAGATCATCACAAGTCTAGTTCCCTTACAAGTGAGGATGGGAAGACTTCATCTCACCTACTTTGGACACGTTATAGGAGAAGGATATCGTGCTTGCAAAAGTAGAAGGTCATTGAAAAGTGAGCTGGACATAGTGGCTTGAACACCGTGACATTGCATCAAGCCACCCAGTGGCTGCAACAATGGACTTAAACATAGTGAAGATTGTGAGGATGGTGCAGGCAGGACCTGTTTTGTTTTGAGTTTTGTTCGGCTGTGTGTTGGCGAAGTCGCGTGCCTCAGGGCCAGCTCCTCATGGAACAGCCATAACGAAAGTGACCTTGCCCTGGAGACCCACCAGCAGCAGGGACACCTGGGTGCCCTGGGGCAGCTCTCCCCCTCAACTTCATCATATGTAAGGTGAGTCTTCATGGTACCTGCCCCATGGGGCTGTTGCGAGGATAAAATGAATCATATCTGTAAACAGATGAGTGAGCCTCCAATTAAAAAAAAATGGTTGTGAATGTCCTGCCCAAACTCCACTCCCTGTCCTTCAACTTCTGCAAAACCTGAGCCCTCCTCTGTGTCTTCCTACCTTTGTTCCACCCGTCTTCATCCAAGCAGCCTACTCCTGCCTACACTTATTCTGCAGCTTTTCCCATGTCTTTTCAGGTCAGTGGAATCCCCTCTACTAGTTGCCACACGATTGTGTCTGACTTCAACCTCCCTCTTGAACCTCTGATCCTAAGGGGGAAATGGACATTGAACAAATAAATATGTAATTACAAATTGTTGTACCTGCCTTGAAAAATAGCCCATCGTTCAGGTTAGGTGGACAAGGTATTTGAGAACTTCATGGTGGAGAAGACCAGGACGGGGGAAGAGGAGCGAGAGGAGTATTCCTAGTAACAAGAACAGCAAAGTTTCAAAACAAAAGAGAATCATGCCTGCTTTACCCTTCAAAACTCTCTTTCCCAGAAACCTCATAGCATTGATCCTCAGGGATCATACCAAAGATCCTAGACCCCTTTTGTATCTTCCAGACCTCCACCTAGGTAGACCCAGCCAAAACTGTGCATAAAAATAAAATACATAAAAGCTATTCATTTATTTTAAAAATATTATTTCCTTGAACATTCCCTTTTCAAAAGCCTCCAGTGTGGGATTCCTGTAAGGGAGGATTCCTCCAATGCATATTAAATAATTTCCAGCCCAGGATAGACCTCCAACAAATGTTTGATGAAAATGAATGGTTCCGTTTATAAAAATACAGGAAACATATGTCTTCAGTTTATTTTTAAATGCCTGAAAAATGTATTGATAAATGAGGAAGGCAATGCAAGAAAAAAATGAGGATCTACAAAAAGATTTTTTTTTAAAGACAGAATTATTGTGTCTGAAAGCAGCAGTGACAAAAGGATCAACAGAAGGCAAGGGTATAAGAACAGGTTTAATCCAACAAAAGGAAAGGTCAGCGACTAAGAGAAAGATGGTGGAAAATGCAGAGAACAAAGAGCAGCAAAAGTGGAGGCTCAAGAAGACTGAGGAAAGCGTAGTGGAATTATGAAACACCGAGACACCTGCTATAGACATCATGGGAATTCTGGAAGAAGATGAGAGAGAGAAAAGTATAGAAAGAATATTTGAAAAAATAATGACAGAAAAAATATTGTTCTGCAGGTCTGTCTAAATAAGATAAGCTGGATGAACAATCTGGAGGAGAAAACAACAGGATTGGCAGTTCCGGGGGGACATGGGAGAGGGGGAGGTGGGGGGAAAGGAAGAGGTGTTAACAAACGCAGGGACAAGGGAACAACAAGTGATCCAAATTGGTGGTGAGGAGGGTGTAGGAGGCCTGGTAGGGCATGATCAAGGGTAATGTAACCCAGAGAAATTACTGAAATCCAAATGAAGACTGAACATGATAGTAGGACAAAAGGAAAGTCAAAGGAAATAGAGGAAAGAGCTAGCAGGCAAAGGGCATTTATAGAGGTCTAAATAAAGGCATGTACATATGCAAATATATTTATATATGAGAATGGGGAAATAGATCTATTTGCATATATTTATAGGTTTAGTATTAAGGTAGCAGATGGACATTGGGCCTCCACTCAAGTACTCCCTCAATGCAAGAACAC
>NW_022104553.1:33446283-33457278 GCF_000313985.2 Echinops telfairi
ATATATCTCAACCGTACAATTGTGCTTACTGAACCCGTGAGTAGTAGTGTTGGGGGGCCAGCCCCTCCCCCCATAACTTTATACTACAATATGATAAAATAATAATTTGTAAATTATCAAGTGTTCATGAGGGAGGGGAAAGCGGGGAGGGAGGGGAAAAAATGAGGAGCTGATGCCAGGGGCTTAAGTGGAGAGCAAATATTTTGAGAATGACGAGGGCAACGAAAGTACAAATGTGCTTTACACAATTGATGTATGTATGGATTGTGATAAGAGTTGTATGAGCCCTTAATAAAATTATTAAAAACAAACTCTACAAGGGGGTATGCCCCCCCAAAAAATAAATTGTTCCAGTCTGACACAAGGCATGAATAAACAAATCCAAGAAACAAAAAACCCTAAGAAGGATAAACTCAAAGAAATCTATACTGAGGCACACCATAATCAGACTCTCAAAAATGATAAAGAGAGGCCTGAAAGCAATGAAAGAGGAGCAGATGGTCCCAGACAGAGGATCCGCAGTAAGATTAAGTGCCAGTTTCTCCTCAGAAACATTAGCTCCAGGAAAGCAATGGAATGGTGCTCCTAAAGTGCTGAAGGAGATGGAAAACCTGACACCTAAGCACACTGCAGAGAAATGCTCCTTCAGGAATGAGGGTGACCCAGGCACAATCACTGAAGACAAAGCGGGTGCATAAGCAAATGTGGTGAAGAAAGCTGATGGTGCCCGGCTATTAAAAGATATAGCATCAGGGACCTTAAAGGCTTGAAGATAAACAAGCAGCAATTTAGCAGGGAAGCAAATAAGACCACATGGAAGAAGCACACCAGCCTGTGTGATCATGAGGTGTCAACAGGACCGGGTAACAAGCATCAGAAGACCCATAACAAACAAACAAACAAACCATGAAAGAACACATTGTTGAGAATGAGGGAGATTGGAGCAAAGATCCAAAGCCCATCTGTAGACAATGGAACATCCCCCCACAGAGGGATGACAGGGAAGGGATGAGTCAACCAGGGTGCAGTAAAGCATTGAGGAAACACACTATATTCCTCTGGTTCCTCGAGGCTTCCTTGCCTCCCACTATTATGACCCCAGTGCTGCTTCTCATTTCAGACTAGACAGGAGCATGTGCACAGGTACAGATAAGAGATAAGAGCTCATAACACACGGAGTCCAGGAGCAGGAATGGGAATAGCAATACCAGCAGGGTAGGGGAAGCGGGGTGGGGAGAGGGGAGGAAGGGGGAACCACACACACCCCTCCTGGGGGAAGAACAACAGAAACCATGGGAGAAGGGAGACAGAGGTTGGTGTGAGATATGAAAATAATAATAATTTATAATCTATCAAGTGGCCACAAGGGTGGGGGGAAGGGGGAAAGAGGAGTTGATACAAAGGGCTCCATAGAAAGTAATTGCCTAGAAAATAATGGTGGCAACATAAGTACAAATATGTCGACTACAATTGATGTATGGATTGTAATAAGAGTTGTAAGAGACCCCAACAAAATGATCTTTTAATTATTTTAAACACTCCTAGATAAACAGAAGCTTAGAGAGTTCATATCTACCAGACTGATCCTACAAAAGTTATTAAGGGCGTTCTGCAGATGGAAGGGAAAACCCACTAGAAAGAAACTCAGAGCCATGCATGTTGAAAAAGAAGATTGCATGGACAAGTATAAAGGCTAGCTATAAGATCTTCATGCTTGGGGAGTGCAGAGTGGAGATCCAAAGCCCATGAGTAGGCCACTGGAGAGCCCCTTGCAGAGGGGTTTCGGGGAGGAGATGAGCCAGTCAGGGTGCGATGTAACAACGATGAGAAATACAACTCTCCTCTAGTTCCTAAATGTTTCCTCCCCGCTCCCACTACCATGACTCGAATTCGATCTTGCAAGTCTGGCTAGACCAGAGGAGGTACACTGGTACAAATAGGAACTGAAAATACAGGGAATCCAGGGCGGATGAGCCCTGCAGGACCAGTGGCGTGAGTGGCAAAACAGGGAGGGTAAAGGGAGAGTGGGTAGGAAAGAGGGAACCGATTGCATGGAGCTGTGTGTGACCTCCTCCCTGGGGGACAGACAACCAAAAAGTGGATGAAGGGAGACGTCGGACAGGGCAAGATATGACAAAATACCCATTTATAAACTATCAAGGGCTCATGAGGGATGGGGGAGCGGGGAGGGAGGGGAAAAATGAGGACCTAATGTCGGGGGTTTAAATGGAGAGAAAATGTTTTGAGAAACGATGTACAAATGCGCTTTACACAATTGATGTGTGTATGGATTGGGATAACAGTTGTATGAGCCCCTAATAAAATGTTAAAAAAGAAAAAAAGAAAAAAGAAAATGAGAACCCAACTTCCCAGTACTGGGGATACGCTATAACCAACTCAAAAATAAATAAACAAACTAAAACTCACTGCCATCAAGTAGATGCTAACGCATAGCTATCTTAGAGGCCAGGATAGAGCTTCCGCTGAGGGTTTCCAAGACTAAAACTCTTTAGGACAGTAGAAAGCCTCATCTTTCGCCCTTGGAGCGACTGGTGGTTCCTTGAACTACTGACCTTGTGGTTAGCAGCCCAGTACATCAGCACTATGCCACCGGAGACCATTACCAAAGGAGATGTGTTCTAGGAATGCAACTATGGTTCACACTAGAAAATTAATCAACGTAATGCACCACATCAATAGAACAAAGGGCAAGAACAACATGATCATATCTCTACAGATGTAGAAACATTTGATAAGATCTAACCTTCTTGATGAATATCCATAAGAAGATTGGAATCGAGGGGAGCTTTTTCAATAGGAGTCCAGGCATATATGGAAAACCAATAGTCCACATTATACTTAACAGAGAAAGGTTTCTTCTTAAATTGGGACTAAAACAAGGCCATTCTCCCGACTTCTATTCTCTCCCCCCCCCCACCCCACCCCACACTTTTGATTATGACAGGGGAGTTTACACATCAGATCATCGGTTTTGTATTAAACAACTTAGCCAACTGGTCACACTTCCCAGTGGCTTGTCCTATCCCCAACCCCTTTCTACCCCATCCTCCTCCTGTAGCTTATTATGGTCCCCTTCGCCCAAGTTAACACCTGATATCCTCTAGCCCAGGATCCCTGGTTGTGTAGTGGTTACGCTTTAGGCTGTGATCTGCATGGTCGGCAGTTAGAAACTATGAAGCCAGCAGCATCTCCTTGGGAGAAAGCCTGGGCTTCCTACTCCCGTAAACACTTAAAGTCTCAGAAGCCCACAGGATTTTTGGGGGGTCACTGTGAATCCGCATTGCCTCAATGGCAGTCAGTTTGGTTTGGGGTTCTGGTATCATCTATCCTGTTCCTTCCCCTGCCCTTCCTGTGCCTCCCACTTCTGGTAGCCTGTTTATTGCAGTAGGAAAACCTTTTCTTGATTTTTTTATGTAACGAATATCTCATACAATACTTAACCTTTCATGTTTGACTAACTTCACTCAACATAATGTTCTCCAAATCCAGCCATGTCATTAAGGATTTCACCATTGCATCACTATTTTTTAACAATGGTGTAGTATTCCATTATTATATGTATGTACCAGAGTTTGTTTATCCATTCTTCCACCGATGAGCAATCTAAGTGGTTTCCATCTTGTTATTGTGACTAGTGCAGCAATGAACATGGCTTACAGATACCTGTTCCTACTATGTTCTTTATTTCTTTTTCTTTTTTCACTGTAACTTTTTAATTCGTCTTTTGGAAACAGGAATTTATTTGCCAGGAAGAATGATCCCATCACACTTCAGCCGGAACCAGCGCATGGCCTCCTCTTTGCCGATTCTGTTGTTTGGCCCTGATGCAGCCTGTTCTGCACTTCTTGTCGGCAATGCTCCAGCCTGGCCTCCCCAGCACCACATAGAAGTCCAGGTCGTAGACACTGATGCTAGGGTCATATTTGATCCCCAGATCAATGTGTTTCTGGATCCCAAACCCAAAGTTTCCAGTATTGGGAAAGTTATTTTTCCGTAACTCGTACTCCCACACCTTCAGACCTTTCTCCAAGATTTCCCCTGCCTTGGCCTCATGGACTGCGCAGTGAACGGCAATTTTTTCATTTCTCCTAATGCCAAAGGATCTGACGATGTATCTGGCTTTGAAGAAGACGGGGGTCTGGCCAGTGAGCTGCTCCAGCACCTTGGCCGCCCGGGTCAGCCTGTCGCCACTCTCCCCCACGCAGATGTGGAGGCCGAGCTTGGGGATGCCCGGCTCCCGCATCGGGTTCTCCTTTTCACCTTGATCCTGCACCATGGTGGAGACCAGGAGGAGTCTGTTCTTTATTTCTGTAGGGTATATAGCAAGGAGCACTATGACTGAGTCATAGGATATTTCAAGTCCCAAGTGTTAGAGAAAGCGCCATACCATTTTCCACAGTGACATACTATTTTACAGACCCACCAGCAGTATATAACCGTTCTAATCTCTCCGTACACCTTCCAGCGGTTGCTACTTTTTTTTAACTTGGCTATCAATTCTGAAGCGAGGTAGCATGTTAAATCGTATCAGTGGAGAATCCTGGCCCACCCAAGTTGACATAAAACCTAACTTTCACAGTTAACTTGGCACTCATACCTATCTCCTTAAACAGCACAGTCTCCAAACAAAGACAATGATAAAGGCATACTTGCACACTTAACATGATACAACTAATACACATACAACTGGAACTGCATTAACCTCATTGACATTTTATATTCTATAAGTGAATTAGACAAAATTATTTGATGCCTAAATATAAAGAGGAAAGATTCAGAACAATTACAGTTCTTATTTTTGCAGCTGGTTACATGGTGTATGAAACCGGGTACTTTAGAGAAACAAATCCACAGAAACTCATGTATAAGAGAAAGTTTTATGTGAAGGTTAAGTGTGCATCAAGAAAATACCCCAACCCAGTGCTGCCCAAGCCCACAAGTCCAACATTAACCCACATGTCCAACACCAATTCACAAAGTCCTCCTCCATCTCACAAAACAGACGCAATGATACCGACTGCAGGAGGAAAGCCAAGTCAGTGAGTGTGTAAGCATCTAAGCGCTGGCAGGGGTCTCCACACGGGTGCTCCAGCACCCAGGGCTGCATCAGGGTAGGTCCATGTGGCTTCTTCTTGGGGATGTCTTGCAGGAAATCAGCCTTGCAAGCTGAAGCAGGGAACTGCTAAGGCAGCTGCACCCTGGTCCGACCATCACAAAGCAAGAGACCCGAGAACTAGAAAGGCGAGGCTCCCTGAGCCATTTATCCCTCTGCCCTTCAAATGAACCCCACATGTGTTTATCGGTCAGGTTAGCACAATAAACTAACTAACTCACATGGCATAGCTGGTAGTCAGAGAACTATTGTCTTCCACTACCTTTTCTATATTCCTTTGCCTTCAGCAAGTACATGACACTTGGTCTGATGGGGTGACCCAAATCTTCATTCCTGAAGAATCGGGGCCATTCCTAGTCAGGGAAGAATTGAGTTTCTGTAGTTTACCAGTGACTTTAATCATCTGACATGATAATACTAAGAGACGACCTAAGGAAGCTCCTGGATTCCAGACATATTCTTCCTTACCTTCGTTATGAAATATTACCAGTAATCCAATTTCCCCTTGGTAATCAGGATCCATCACAACATTCATTACAGTAACACCCTTCCTTGCCTGTTGATTCAGAGGCATGAGGAGTACAAAATGCCCAGGACGCACTCTGAACTTCCAGTTCCCTGGAATCAGTATTGTGTCTCCAGGTGCAAGTATCCCTCCCTTTGAGACAAAGACCTCCAGACTGGAAGAGCATAGGGCTCCAGGGACAGGAAGCAAAAATGTTTCAAGTCGTCATTAGAAATAGGAGAATAATCGGGGCCACTCCCATTTCCACCCTCTGGTTCCTAAGGGGATCAGAGGTAGACTTTTCTACCTGGCTATTAGAGAAACAGCACCATATATTGGACACTGGCTTAAGACATGGTCTCCTGGAGAACATTGCCCCAACCTTCCAAGGTATTGCTGCCTAGCTGGCACTGTAACTGTGTCATTAGAAGTCCATTCCATCGTTCTATCAACGGGATGTTGATAGATAGATGTTTCGGGATGGTGGAGTACATGGTAAAACCAATGGATTCCATGAGTATGGGTCCATTGCCGTACTTCATTTCCTGTGAAATGAGTCCTTTGATCCAAGGTAATGCTACGTGAGATGCTATGCCAGTAAGACATTCGGCATATCTACGAATGCAGTTTAGTCAAAAGCATTGTGAGCAGGGAAGGCAAATCCAAACCTGCCACTAAGTTGCTAGTTGATCTCCCCAAAGAATGGTCCCATGTCTTGGGATCAGTGTTGACCTCTGCAGCTGACACATTGAGCAGTCAGCAGTGGCAGTAACCAAGTCAGCCTTGATGAGTGGAAAACCATGTTGCTGAGCTCACACGCAACCTTGATCCCTGAAGCCATGGCCACTCTTTTCATGTGCCCATTGGCAATGACAGGAGTGGCCGGGGCAAGAGGATGACTGGTTTCCACAGAACCTGCCATCCTATCCATTTGACTGTTAAAATTCTTCTTTGCAGAGGTAAACCTTTGGTGAGCTTTCAGCAAACCCAACCAAACTCACTGCCATCGAGCCGATGATGACCCATAGCCACCCCATAGGCAACAAAACCAAACACCACCTGTTTCTGCCCCATCCTCACACTGTTCTTATGGTGGAGCCCATTATTGCAGCCACTGTGTCCACCAATGCTGTCAAGGGACTTGGCTGCCCCTTCACTTCACCAAGTATGATGTCCTTCGTCAGGGCCTGGTCTCTCCTGACAGCATGTCCAAAGTTTGTGAGCCAAAGTCTTGCCATCTTGGCCTGTAAGGATCACTCCGGCCCAGCTTCCTCCAAGACAGATGTGTTTGTTCTTCGGACGGTCCGTGGTCCTTTTAGCATTCTTCGCCAACACCGTAATTCAGATCAATCAATTCGCCTTTGGGCTTCCTAATCCAATGTCCAATGTTCACATGCCTAGGAGGTGATTTAAAGCAGTCTAGCTTGGGTCAGGCACACCCTAGTCCTTAAAGTAACACTCTTGTCTCGTACCACAGGTTTACACCCAATGCAAGGCACCTTTGATCACTTGACTGCTGTTTCCATGAGCATTAATTGTAGATCCAAGCAAGATAAAATCCTTGACCACTTCAATCTTTTCTCTATTTATCCTGGTGTTCTCTATGGGTCTTCTTTACAAAGAGGCCTGCTGGTATAGTAGTTATTCACTAGACTGCTAATGACAAGGTCAGCAATTCAAATCCACCACCTCACTCCTCTGCTTTCTACTCCTATAAAGAATTACAGTTTCAGAAACCCACAGGGAAGTTCTACCTAGCTCTATAGTGTCGCTATGAATAGGCATTGATTCAATGACGGTGGGTTGGGGGGTTCTGTTTTATTGGTTTGGGGTTAGTGGGGGGACGTGGGGGTTCTACACTGAGTGGTAACCCATACTGAAGTCTGTAACCCTTGACCTTCATCAGCAAGTGGTGCAAGGCCTCCACCCTATCGACAAGTGTATTATGTTATCTGCATATTGCAGGTTGTTAGTAAGCCTCATGCTGTATTCTTCTTCATGTTCCACAGAGCACAACGAAATGTTCTGGAATTCCGATTCTTCTGAAAATTATCCATAGTTTTCTATAATCTACATGGCCAAATACCTTTGCACAGACAATAAACCACAAGTAAACATCTTTCTAGTATTCTCTCCTTTCAGCCAAGATCCATCTGACATCAGCAATAATATCCTTTGAAAAAAATAATAATATCCTTTGCTCTCCTAAATCTAGCCTGAGCCTCTGACATCTCTCTGTCGATACACTGCTGCAACTGGTGTTGGATGATCTGCAAAATTTTACTTGCTTGTGCTATCAATGATATTGTTGTATTTTTTTTTTTGCATTCTGTTGTACTTTTATTTGGAATAGATACAAATATGAATTTCTTCCTGCCAGTTGGCCAAGCAGCATCTTTCAAATGTCCTAGCATAGATGAGTGAGTGCTTCCAGTCTTGTTGAAACATTTCAATTGGTAGCCCATCAATTCCTGGAGCCGTATTTTTGGCCAATGCTTCCAGTGTGGCTTGAACTTCTTCCTTCAGTATTATTGATTCTTGATCATATACTACCTCTTGAGATGGTTGAACGTTGCCTGTTTCATTTTGTCACAGTGGCTTTGTGTATTATGTCCACCTTCTTCTGCTGCTTCCTGCATAATTCCACAGAATCCTTCAATATTTCAACTCAAGGCTTGAATTTTTTTGGTACTTCTTTCATTTTAAGATGACCTCTTGTTTCCTTCGTGTATGATGTTCTTAATGGCATCCCACAGTGCATCATGCCTACTGCCATTAGTGTTCAGAGCAGCAGCGTTGATTTTGAGATGTTTGAAATTCAGGTGTGATACACTCAAGGTCATAGTTTGGCTCTGATGGACTTATTTTAATTTTTTTCAGCTTCAACCTGAATTTACATGTGAGCAATTGATTATCTGTTCCACAGTCAGCCCCTGGCCTCATTTTAGCTGCTGATTTTGAGCTTCTCCATTGTGTCTTCCCCTAGATGTAGTCAGTTTGATTTCTGTGTCTACTAGCTGGAGAAGTCCACGTGTATAGTCACCACTTTTTTTTAATTATTATATGAGCATTTTATTGGGGCTCTTACAACTCTTACAACAATCCATGCATAAATTGTATCAAGCATACTTGTACATATGTTGCCATCATTCTTTTCTAGACATTTGCTTTCTATTGAGTCCTTGGGATCCTCTTTTTATTCACCCTCCCACCCTCATGACCACTTGATAAATTATAATTATTTTCATATCTTACACCAACCGCTGTCTCCCTTCCCCCATGGTTTCCGTTGTTCATCCTATAGTCATCACTTTTCTTGTTAACAAATGGTACTTGCTATAAAGAAGTCATTGGTCTTGCAAAATTCTATCATACAATCTCCAGCTTCGTAAACTAGTGGGTGCTTCTAGAAGAACATTCACTTATTGAAACATTTCAATTGGCACTCTGTCAATTCTCAAAGCTTGTTTTTTTGCCAATGCCTTCAGCGTAGCTTAGAATTCTTCCTTCAACAATGGATTATCTTCCATGGTCTGAAATTTATCAAGCATACACTCAATAAGCATGGATAGATGTGAAGGGTGGAAACAAAAAAAGATCCGTACTTGGAAATGTGGCTTTGGTGATTGGTGGAACAAAGCTGGAGACGACATGATAAAATTCCATACGACCCAACGACATATTCATTGCAAATTGCCCTTTTCAACAGTATACATGACAACTCTGCTTGTTGAGTTTGCCAGATGTAATACACAGAACAAAATCAACCACAAGAAATATTGGAGAAGCTCAATCTCATCATTCAGAACAAGGGCATGGACCAACTGCAGAATAAAGCATCAATTGCTAATATGAAAGTTTAAATTGAAGCTGGTAAAAAAAAATAAAACAAGTCCATAAGAGCCAAATTTAGAGGCCTGAATTTAAAGAGTGTCTCAAAAATGCTCACATTGAACACTAACCTGTCCAAAGCTCTGACAAGTTGTGGGATGACATCAAGGGCATTATACATGAAGAAAGCAAAAGAAAAGGCAGAAGAGGGGAGGGAACCATAATGGATGACAGATGAGACTCAAACTTTCTCAGGAACACAGAGTACCTAAAGCTAATGGAAGACGTAATGAAGTGAAAGAGATGAAAGAAAGATTTCAAAGGTTGTCTCAAATGTATAATAATGAGATGTGTGAAGACCTGGAGCTAGAAAACCAAAGGGAGAGAACATAGTCAACAGCTCTCAAGCTGGAAAAGGTGAAGAAAAAATTCAAGCCCTGAGTTACCATATTGAAGGACTCTATGGGCCAAAAAATTAAACAATGCAGAAAACATTAAGGGAGTAGTGTGAATACTGAAAATGCACCTCCCAAAAAAGCGTTGACATTTAACCATTTTAGGAGGTAGCATATCCTCAAGAACCAATGGCTTTGAAAGAAGACCTTCAAGTTGACCTGAAGATGCTGGTTTAAAAAAAAAAAAGGTTTCAACAAATGGATGCAATGCTGAAAGCACTATGGCAAGAAACTTGGAAAATAGCTACCTGACTGTAAGAGACCTATATTTGTGCCCATCCCAGAGAGAAATGATCTGACAGAATGCAGACATTACCAGAAATACTCGAATCACAATAAAGTAAATTTTTGCTGAAGATAATTCAAAAACAGTTGCAAAACTACATATATGGAACTTCCAGAAATTCAAGCTGGATTCAAAAGAAGACATGGAATGAGGGATACCAACGTTCATATCAGATGGATTTTGACAGAAAGAAGAGAATATTAGAAAGATTTGCCTATGTTTTATTGACTACACAAAGGTGTTCAACTCTGCGGATTATACAAAATGATGAGTAACATTTCAGAGAACGAGAATTCAAGAACACTTCATTGTTCCTACGCAGAGCCTGTAGACAGAACAAAAGACTGTCTTTGAACAGAAGGAGATGATACTGCATGGTTTTGATTCAGTAGAGATATGTTTCAGGATTCTATCCTTTCACAATACTTAATTAATCTGTATATAGAGCAAATAATCCCAAAAAATGAACTGCAAGAAGAAGCACCAGCCTGTGTGATAAAGAGGTGTCCAGGGTCCAGGTATCAGGCATCAAAGACCCAGAACAAAATATCATATCAATGTGAATGAGGGGGAGTGAGAAGTGGAGACCCAAAGCCCATATGTAGACAATTGGACATTCCCTTACAGTGGGTCACAAGGAAGAGACAAGCCAGTGAGGGTGCAGTATAGCACCAATGAAACATACAACTTTCCCCCAGTTCTTTAATGCTCTTCCTCCCACCCCCACTATCATGATCCCAATTCTACCTTACAAATCCAGCTAGACCAGAGCATGTACACAGGT
>NW_022104553.1:33461284-33466626 GCF_000313985.2 Echinops telfairi
CTATGGGTTCCCTGGGCCAGTGCTCTGAGGTTAGTCCCAATACCCTCTTTGATGGTCCTGATGGTTTGGGGTTTAACTTCTAAGTCTGTAATCCATTTTGAGCTTATTCTTGTGCATGGGGTGAGGTAAACGTCCTGTTTCATCTTTCTACATATGGATATCCACTGTTTCCAGCACCACTTGTTAAAAAGCGAATCTGCTTCCCACTTGATAAGAGCTGTAAGGGCCCCCAATAAAATGATTTTTTTTTAAAGAAAAAGAAATAGGATGAGAATCAAAGGCTGGTGAAAAAATATATATACCAAGCAAGCAGCAATTCAAAAATAGCCGGGGTTGCAATCCTAATCTCTGACAAAATTGGCCTCAAGGTGCAAGCCATTACAAGAGACGAGGGGCACAAGATAATGGTCAAGGGATCAGTAGACCGAGAACCAGTGAACACAATAAACATTTATGCACCCAACAAGAGACCGCGAAATGCGTCAATCAAATGCTCCAAAAGATGAAAAATTAAATCATAGGCTCATCGATCACAGTAGGCAACTTTACTACACTGCTTAAAGATAGGTCACAGGGAAAGAAGCTCAACAAGGAGGCTACAGAACTAAACTCTACAACTCGGCAACTGGACCTGATAGACATTTTCAGAGCTCTCCTCCCAAAGGCAAAAAAAAATCAATCACATTCTTTTCTTCTTTTTTCTTTTCTAGAGAAGAGAAAGGAACTTGCTTCTAGGACCATCTGGGACACTGTAAGGCCCTCTGTAGTGCTTGCTTTGTTTTCACATTGTTGAAAATCCAGGTGCATTAGATTAGCTTCAAGGATTCAAATGTTATGGGACTGAAAAATCAATATCTATGTTCTCTCTGGAGTCTTGGCTTTATTCCGATATGAAGAAACTTTTATCACTTCAAAGTCTGGTGTAAATTTGGTAGTGAAAACCTCAAACCAAGAAATGTGAATTAAATCATAAAAGACAGATTGAAGTGGCAATGGAAGCCAAGGGAAGTGGTTGGGCTGCAAACCACAATGACACCGGTTTGAAACCACCAGCCACTCGGCCTGAGAAAGAGGAGGCTTTCTACCCTGTGAAGAGTTACCGTCTCAGAAACCCACAGGGGGGGGTTCTATCTTTTCCTATAAGGCCATTAAGAGTCAGAAAAGACGCGATGGCAGTGAGTCTGGGTTTGGGCTTTTGTTTTGTTTTTCTTTGGGGGCGGGGGCTTATCAATACCAAATATGGATCTTCTTTTTGAAAGAATCACGATTGAGAACTGTTTTGCCCACAAAGCAGAGACCAAACTGACAACACTCTTTTCCTTATTTTCTGTAAGATAAGATGCTATTCAATAAGCAGGTTAAAAAACATAATTTCCAAATTAAAAAAATAACAAAAATATGATGATTAATTTATGCTTGCAAAACACCTTAAATTTCTACAAGGAAACCCAGTTCCAGAAAATCCCTGATATTTCCAAGAGGGCCTTCTCCCTGGGCTAATGCTGGTGCTTCTTCACCTACGAGTCAACACTTCTTGGAAATTTAACCCATGAGGAACACAACACCACCCCAGGTCCTACCACAAATATCATTTTCATAAGACTGGGTTCTAGCATCTTTCTTAGAATCATGAGAAATACTAGAACTCATGTGACAGTGATCACTATGGATTATTAAGTAAGCACAATGAAGCCTATGCTTACCTTGCTTACTGAGTACTCCATCCCTGTTAGGGATGATATATTTCAAAAGAGGTATTTTCATTCCGTAGGATGGTGCTATGAGTAATGGAGAGAGACGGATGCCAGCTATACCTAGAATCTTTGATGAGGTGAAAAAAAATCAGAAATTATTCACTACAGATTAGTAAGCAAGCACCAGGAAGTCTGTGTTTACCTGTCTCATTGGGTTTGGCAGTGTACACAAAGCAGTGTGAACTATTTCACAGAATAAGGAGACACTGTGTAGTTCAACAATAAGAAACACCTGCAGCCGAGTTGTAACCTTTCAGAGTTGTATCGTTTCACATGACTTGCTCAATCTGTGTGCTGAAGAAACGTGTGACGAGGAACACAGCATCAGGATGGGAAGGAGCCTCATTAACCACCTATGACGTATGCATATGACACAACCTTGCAACGATGACCCAACACATTAAATGATGAAGGTCAAAGACCACAGCCTGCCATATGAATAGGAGCATGCTGAAGAACATCAAAACCCTCACAACTGGATGATAAATAGAGAAAGGATTCAAAATTGTCAGCTATTTCACTCTATTTGTTTCAATAGTCGACATCCATGGATCTAGCAATCAAGAAATCAACTGACTTATTGCGCTAGATAAATAATTTACTATAAGACACCTCATTAAAGTTTATTTTTTAATAAAGATGCCACATTGACATAGAGATTTCAAATTTTTCACTTAGTTGTGGGGGTGATGCTTAATTTTATGTGTCAACTTGACTAGGCTATAGTACCCAAGAGGTATCCAGCTTTTAGTTGCTAATTAGATGTTGCTGTGAAGGTATTTTGTACATGTGGCTAACATGTACAATCAGTTGAGTCTTAGTAAAGGAATACTTTCTCAATAACGTGTGTGGACCTCATCTAGTTGACAGAAAGGATTTCAGACTAAATCTGGGGTTTCCCTAAGGAAGAATAAATTGTGTCTCAAGACTGTAGAATCAGTTTTTTCCTGAGTTTCCAATCTGCTGGCCTGCCCTACAGATTTCAGTCTTGCCAGAGCCCATAATTGCATAAGCCAATTCCATGAAATAATATATATATTATCCATACACACCACAGTTCCAGACACCAGTTACTCCAGCACCAGGATGAACACAAATCTTCTCAAAAAGATTTTGAAATGTCAGTGTTCTGCACCAGGGGACAAGCTTCATTGCTTTGAAATTTCTCCTGACTTTTGTTGATTCTAACCCTGTCCCTCTACCTGAAGAGGTTTCCAGGCCCTAAACCTGTGGTGGTTTGCCCTTCTATGATCCACATTCTTTTCAAGCCCACATGACACATACTCAAAGACAGACCACATGCTCGAACACAAGTCAAGCCTGTGTAAATTCAAACATATAGAGGTCACTCAGACTTCCCTCTCAGACCACTGTGCAATAAGGCTGGAAATCAACAAAAGGAGGCTTGAGAAAACAATTGGAGGATGAATAACTCTGTACTGCAAAATGATCTGGGTATTGACCCAGATCAGAGACAAAATCAGGACAGTTTTAGAAGCCAATGAGAATGAGAATGTGACGTACCAAAACCTTTGGGCACAGCAAAAGCAGTTACCACAGGGATTTGATAGCAATAAATGCACACATGAAAAAGGAAGAGGGACTTATGAGTGATACACGGGCACAAAACCTCCAGCAATTAGAGTGGGTGTAACAGTACACTCCTATGGAGAGCAAAAGAAAAGAAATAATGAAAATTAAAGCAGAAATAAACGCGTGGGGAAACAAGACACCATGCAAAAATTAATGCAGACCCAAAAAGCTGGTTCTTTGAATGGGTTAACAGAATCAATAGACCACTGGCAAACCTAACCCCCAAAAAAGGAGGGAACAAATATAATTAGTCAGGATGAGGATAAAACGGGAAATTACAATGGACCCTGATGAAATTAAAAGGCTAATTACACAATACTATGAAGGCCTTTACTCCAGTGAATCCAACAACTTGGAAAACAAATACTTGGAAAAACAATCCCTCCCTAAACTATCCCAGATGGATGCCAAGAACCTCAACAGACCCATAGCAATAAAGGAAATAGACCAGGTTATCGAGGCAATACCAACTAAAAAATCCCCCAGGCCAGAGGGCTTCACAGAAGAATTCTACCAAGTATTCAGGGAAGAACTGATTCCAATCCTACACAAACTCTTCCAGAGCACACAGAAAAAGATGGCAAACTCCAAACCTCTTTCTATGAAGCTAGAAAAGCACTGGCCAATAGAATAGAAACATTTATAAAATGAGGATTTCACCATGACCCAGTGGGACTCATGAGCAACTGCCTCCTTTCCATGAGGTCGGAACTGGATGTATCCTCTATTGCCATTACTGAACATTTTGATCAAAGGTTCTATAGAAGAATGCTGTTCAAAGGGGGAGAGGGCGGGAATGCAAAACAGAATTTCAGATTCACATGGACTCCAGATTTCTGGATCGAAAGATTAGACAGGACACCAAGGGAACCATGAATTTATGTTAGTGGCAGAGTTAGATGTGGTGACAACTTGGACAAGGAGATTGAGAATAGTTGCACACTCAGTGTGCTCAGTACCACAGAATTGTATGTGTGGAAAATATTGATTTGGCATATGTTTCAACAACAATAATAAAAACGAACCTTTAAAAATGCATCCCTCAGTTGAAAATGAAATGATGGAGGGAGCAGGGCACTAATCCACCCAGGGGGAGAGTACTGGTCTTATCTCTACAGAATCTGGGGTGGGCATGCAGACGCTACCATGATGCACCAAACCACGAGGGCAGCATGGCCACATGGAAGGATGCATGAAAAGAGAG
Organism: Echinops telfairi; assembly: GCF_000313985.2. NCBI lineage: Eukaryota > Metazoa > Chordata > Mammalia > Afrosoricida > Tenrecidae > Echinops > Echinops telfairi. Next base: position 33,465,836 of record NW_022104553.1, read on the forward strand.
AGCTACAGGGCTGGCCCCAACCACAGCCAACTGACTCCCTCCCTGGAAGTGGGTGTGATAGAGAGCAGAACTGAACCTACAGGTTGGGGAGAGGGGCCAGCATACCATACCCCCAAGGAGGCATACAGGAGGGAGGAAGAGAAAAGAGCCAGACTGGACTCCATGCTGGCACACCAGGATGGGAGGATGACGTCCCTGGGGGGAGATAATGGGACACAGAGGGGACTGGGCAACCGACAACAGCATGTGTCACTTTACCCCTTACTGGAGCAGACTGCGACAGAGGACATTTCTGGGGTCACCTGGTGAGGAAGCACCACGGTCTGAACTCCCCAAAACAGAGAGAATTGAGAAGGGAGCATACCTGGATAAACAATTGGGAGGAGAAAACAATGGGACCAACGGTTCCTTGGTGGGGGGCATGGGAGATAGGGAGGTGGGGGGAAGGAAGTGGTGTTAAACCTAGGGACAAGGAAACAACAAGTGATCCAAATTTGGTGGTGAGGAGAGTGTAAGAGGCCTGGTAGGGCTTGAGCAAGGGTAATGTAACCGAGAGGAATTACTGAAACCCAAATCAAGGCGGAGCATGATAGTGGGACAAGAAGAAAGTAAAAGAAAATAGAGGAAAGAACTAGGAGGCAAAGGACATTTATAGAGGTCTAAGTACAGGTATGTACATATGTAAATATACTTATTTCTGAGGATGGGGAAATAGATCTATGTGCATATATTTATAGGTTTAGTATTAAGGTAGCAGATGGACATTGGGCCTCCACTCAAGTACTCCCTCA
>NW_022104553.1:33467316-33473227 GCF_000313985.2 Echinops telfairi
GAATGATGTACAAATGCGCTTTACACAATTGATGTGTGTATGGATTGCGATAACAGTTGTATGAGCCCCTAATAAAATGTTTAAAAAAAAAAAAAGCAAAACAACCTACTGCCATCGAGCTGATGCCTAGTGAAAGCATCCCTCGGTCGGTCGGTTCCCATGGCTGTAACTCTGTATAGGAACACATAGCCTCAGCTTCTCCCGTGGGCTTGAACCATTGGACAAGCTGGACAGTGGACAGCACAGCGCAAGTTCAGATGTTGGGGTCATCACCTCTATTGAGTAACAGCGGGCACCCCATTGTTACAGGTGACTGGCTTTTATATGTTTTCATATCTATTTGTAGGCCTTGTCTTCCCAGGGAAACTAGAAATGCCCCCAGGGCAAGAACTCCCAGTCTCTTCTTTTCAGTCCCAGGGCTTGCTGGACTTCGCAACTGAAAGCCCTGTTTGTAGTACTGCATTGGCTACAGACACCTCCCGGGCCTGAGTGATGAAAAAGATGTGGCCTTAAAGGAGAAGCACTGGCTCCTGATTGGAACACCTCTCTCCCAAGGCCAGGCCTCCCAAGACCCTGACCAGTGCTTAGAGGGGGCACGAGAGAGCCTTTCTAGGCAAGGGCGAGCACTCACTTCTGTCAGTGCATTGGTAATGGGGTCCACGTCTGCTGCTTTCTCACGATGACTTCAGTGGGCTTGCTTGCGCCTCCGTTTCCTCATTCCGTATGGCGCGGGTAATAAGAGGATTTCTGTCATTAGGCTGCTGGGCATTTTAATTATGGGAAAATATGATCACCAGACCTGGAGCCTAGTAAGTGCTCAGCATGGTGCAGCTCCTGTGCTCATCCTTCTACGAGCTGAGTCACCCCAGGTCTAGGAAGCAGGTTGTGTTCCCATTCACAATGTTGGTAAAGGGGCCCGCCCACCTTGGCATCCACGTGCCTGGCACCTGAGCCGTAAATCCTACCTCCTCCTCCTGAGAGGATCCCCCATTTGTCTTTCTCTCTCTCTGTCCTCATTCACCACATTTCCCCTCCCTACTGGCGCCCAACAGAAACTAGCTCCCGCAGTTTCTGAATCTCCTTTGTAACCCCGAGACCATCTCTCTCCATCCACTTACTGGCTGCTTGTCCTTGGCTGTGTTCCCTAACTTGTGTGAGCCTTTGTGTACTATGACATGGGACAATAGGAGCGCCTCTTCCCTAACCGGGAGTTGGGAAGATTCTGTGATGTCATGCATGTCAAGTCTGCACCGCAGAGCCAGGCATGTCTGAACTGCACAGTAAACACTGCATATTACTGCAATTCCTTTGGTGCCACACCCCCTGAGCCAGGAAGTTACCCCTTGAGCCCAGCCCAGGCTCCTGCCATTCTCTCTCCAGCGCTTCTTTCTTCTCTACTGGCCCAAAGTAATTTTTCTCCCACGAACTTTAGGCCCTAGTGAGGCATGGCTGATCCCTGATAGCCGCCATCTTTGATTTTATCAGCTTGACATCCCCAGCTCGGTCCACCCTGTGCATCCAACCGCCTCTGCAGGGTACCAAGGAGCCAAAGGACACGTCCCCCACGCCCCGGATCCAGGAGCACAGTGAACATGATGAGACCGCATCGTTCGCCACATTGATTCACATTTATTCATCGACACACGTGATCTTCATTCCAGCCTGCTGGAGGGACCCAAGAAATGCAAGGAAACCTCCCGCCCCCCGACTCCCTCCAAGCAGCTCCAGGTCATTTTAACTGATATGATCGCAGGATCATCAGTCCACTGATGGCGCTCAGGACATCAGCTTAGGGAATGATGTTGGTGACGCTCTGGGAGAGAAGAGAGAGGGAGTGAGTGTAGGCGGTCTCACCCTCACCACCCCCTTCCTCAAGAGTAAGACAGAGGAAGACACGATGACCCAGCTCGGGAACTGCTTGTGTTCGAGGGATCATCTAAAGAAGGTGACGCCTGGATCTAGCAGGAATGAGGAGCCCGCCCATCCAGACAGAGGTGCTGGGGCCTCTAAGGAAACCAAGGAGCCTGGTCTGTTTTGCCTCACAGGACCCCCTCTGCCTCCACTCGAACCAGGAACCATGAGTCAGTTTTGACTCATGGCAACCCCTGGTATGTCTGAATAGAACTGTGCACCTTAAGGCTGGTTTTTCAGAAGTGGATCACCAGGACTTACTTCCAAGGCACTTCTGGGTATAATCTACCCACCAGCCTTGCTGTGCGTGAGCAGCCAAGCACGTGAAGCACGGACACCACCTAGAGCCGGGGTTCTCCACCTTCCTCATGCCGCAACCTTTTCATGCAGTTCCTCATGGGGTGCTGACCCCCCAACCAGAAAATTACTATCGTTGCTACTTCACCACTGCCATTTTGCTACTGTGATGAATTGGGCTACCCCTGTGAAAGGGTCGTTCGACCCCCAAAGAGGTCACGACCCACGGGTGGAGAACTGCTGACCTAGAGGCTCCTTCTCTCTCCCCCAAAGCCTAGAGATGAACCAGGTGAACCTTTCCATTCCCCGTGGCAGGTGTTACACACCCACACCGCTTGGCCCCCATTTTCAGCAGCTGATGACAGACAAGCTACAAGAAGAAGAGCCAGAACATCGATTAGACCCCAGAGTGAAGACCAGGAGTCCAGGAGCCTCCAGACTGGAGGGCTGGCTCTTCTCATCCAGAGAGAGGATAGAATCCCAGCTTCCCAGCACCCAGCATCTGACGCAAGGCAGTGGGGAGAGGGCAACAGAGACGTCCCTCATAGGGAGGGATGAGGAGCGGTGATGGGCACATGGCGTAGTGGGGTGGAGGACCTGGTTTCAGCAGCTCCTCTGACTCCCATAGCGAGGTGTGCTCCCGGACATCTTCCTCCCCAGCTTGGGTCTGCCACCATCAGGATGGATGGCGCCCACAAGTTGAAAACAGAGCAGCGAGCAAGTGAAAAACAAATGGGGGGAAGGGGAGGCCAGAGCTGGGAAAGTAGGTTGGATGGCCTCGGCCATGGCTGATAGTCTGCCCTTGAGGAAGTTGCCTACGCCCAGACCGTCCATCCACAGTACCTCCCCCAGTGGAGACAAGAACGTGGAAGCCACGCAGGCACTTACCCTCCACAGAGCTGGAAAGTTGATGAAGGGCTTGTTGACTGAGGCCTGTAATGTATGGACAAAAGGGGTCAGTCACCAGCATCCGCCCCACCCTCCTCCCAGGGTAGCCCCCCAGTGGCCTGCATTTCTCCCATCTCCAAGTCCAGCCTGGGCTGGGGGACTTACTCCAGATGTCAATGTTGTGGTTCCGACCCCTCCGTGCTGGCCGCCGTATGCGCCTTGATGACTGCTCTACAGACAAAACCCAGTTCAGCATCACAACCCTTCCAGCCCCCCAGGATCTCCCGGGTGACCTCCTCCCCCCTACGGTGAGTGGGACTTGGGGAAGTGAGGGAATAGGCTTCACTCTCCTGCCCCCCAAAGAAAACCCAAGGGAGTTTCCCATGATGCTTCAGGGATTCTGTGCGAGCCGGGAAGGAAAGGCAAGAAGGATACCTGCCTCCTATTGGCTGGTCTTCCCCCCAACTTCCTCTATGCTGATCCTGCCTGAAAAGTTTGCCTAGAGGACCCATGCACACACAAGGCAACAGTTCACCAACCTCAGATCCACCCCTTCTATGCACCATCCGGCTGATCCCAAGCTTGGGGTGATCCTTGCCCTTAATCTTAAGGCACAAGCCTGGTCAGTCCAGTAACACACCTGGCACGAGTCTCAGCTGTCAACTTCAAATCCCGTAACAAACCACTCTCTCCTACCCTCTCTGTGGCCAACCCTGCCGTCTGACTCAGACTCCTCTCTCTTCCTAAGCACTCTTTCTACAACGTCCCCAACCACACGTCCCTGGCTTTCCTGTCTGACAAGAGCTATGGCTCTGGACTTTGCGGACTGGGCCAACCCCCAAGTTGTCACATCTTGCTGATCCCCAAAACTCCCCGAGATTGGGAAATTGAGGATACAAGAATTGGCCCTCTGTGATCATCCCAGCTCCCTCGTTGGTGCCTATTCTACTGTGAAGGGGGCCGTTCACCTGTCCTGTCCCCTCTGCACAAATGGGTCCCAGAGATCCTCCATGAGGCCTCCTCAGATTTGCAAGTGTGGGCAAGAAAGAAGCCTGACCTCGGAGATTCCAAAACCGAGTGCTAGCCAACAGACCTGAGCAGATTCCCTGCACCTCTCAGTCTCCGTTCTCTGAATCTCACCGCCAGAGTAGAGTCAGCATCCTCCTCCTGGCTACTCCTTCAGAGGGTGGACGTGAACATGAACGAAAAGAGACCTTATCTCCAAAAGCCCTTTCTGGCATTTGCTCTTCTACCCTGGGTCTTTTCAACACTCATCCTGTTTGCCCTGTAATTGATCTTGGTTTCATTGGCTATTTCCTGTCCCCCAAGAGAGGCTTGATGCCCCTCCCTTGAGACCTCATAAGCTACGGAGAGGTAGGCAGCCCCCTACCGGTGGGACTGGATCCCTTCCACCCAGGCCAGGATGGAGCTTTGTGGATGACTTTGTCTACCTTGCCAGCAGCCATCCGCTTCTTTGTAAGGGGAGATGGGGAAAGAGGAGGGAGTAGGCGACACACTTAGATAGTTGCCCAAACTTCTCTCATCAAAGGAAGGTTATGTGGGCTCCCGAAATGTCACAAGGGTTGACGCCCTCCCTCCCTCCCTCAGCCCACTTGTCCCCAGTATCCCCACCCCTGTTCACCTACATTCAGCAGCTTGTTGGCCTCCTTGCTGGCTTGGTTGACCCCATTATGAACATGGTGTTCCAACTTGTCCACCTCCTTCCCGGCCTGGCCAGCAGCGTAGTGGACATCGTGGCCAAGTTTCTCCGCATCCTTTCCGGCCTGGCCAGCAGCGTGGTTGACCCCTTGGCCAAGTTTCTCTGTCTCCTTTCCGGCTTGGTTGACCCCAGTGTGGACCCCTTGGACCACTTTGTCTGTCTCCTTTCCAGCCTGTTCAATGGCATGGTGAACATCCTGGCCAAGCTTTTCCACCTCCTTCCCAGCCTGGCTGACCCCATGCTGGACCCCTTGAACCACTCTGTCCCCCTCTTTCCCGGCCTGGCCTGCAGCATAGTTAACACTGTGGCCAAAAGTCTCTGCATCCTTCCCGGCCTGGCTGACTCCATGGTGAACCCCTTGGATCACTCTGTCCCCCTCTTTCCCGGCCTGGCCTGCAGCGTGGTGGAACCCCTGCCCAAACTTCTCTGATTCTTTCCATGCTTCATTGACCCCATGGTGGACCCCCTGACCAAACCTCCCAGCCTCGTTCCCAGCCTGCCCTATGCCATCGTGGACCCCCTGACCAAAAGTCTCTGCATCCTTCCCGGCCTGGCTGACTCCATGGTGAACCCCTTGAACCACTCTGTCCCCCTCTTTCCCGGCCTGGCCTGCAGCATAGTTGACCCTGTGGCCAAAAGTCTCTGCATCCTTCCCAGCCTGGCTGACTCCATGGTGAACCCCTTGGATCACTCTGTCCCCCTCTTTCCCAGCCTGGCCTGCAGCATGGTGGACCCCCTGCCCAAACTTCTCTGATTCTTTCCATGCTTCATTGACCCATTGGTGGACCCCCTGACCAAGCTTTTCCACCTCCTTCTCGGCCTGGTTGACTCCATGGTGAACCCCTTGGACCACTCTGTCCCCCTCTTTCCCAGCCTGGCCTGCAGCATAGTTAACACTGTGGCCAAAAGTCTCTGCTTCCTTCCCAGCCTGGGTTGCTCCATAATGCACCATTTTGTCTCCCTCATTCCCAGCCTGCACAGCAGCATGGTGGAGCCCCTGACCAAACTTCTCTGCTTCCTTCCAAGCCTCATTGACCCCATGGTGGACGCCCTGACCAAGCCTCCCAGCCTCGTTCCCAGCCTGCCCTATGCCAT
>NW_022104553.1:33474058-33483073 GCF_000313985.2 Echinops telfairi
GCCTCATTCCCAGCCTGCCCTATGCCATGGTGGACCCACTGACCAAACCTCCCAGCCTGTCCAGCAGCGTTGTTGACCCCATGGACTAACTTCCCTGTTTCCCTTCCTGCTAGTCCGATGCCATGGTTGAGCTCATGGGATACCTTGTCCAAGCCGTTGGTGAGGCCCTGGAGGCCCTTGTCCAGCTCCATGCCGGCATGGTTCCCCATGTTGCTCAGTCCATTAAAAACCTTCTCCACTTCCCGTCCAGCTTGAGTGATTCCTCTGTTGAGGCCGTCCAGGGCTTTGCCCACCTCTCTCTCTGCGTTGGTCAGCCCTCTGTTGATCCCGTCAATGACCTTCTCAAGGGGGTCATTGTTGACTGCCCATCCTGGCAGGGCCCCCAGTAACAGTAGGAGGCAGCAAGAGCGGGCCCACATGGCAGGATGCATTTTGTTGGGATGGGGCGAATTCAGAGAGGAGCCAGGGAGGCGAGGTTCCTATTTATCCTCTACTTCCCTCCCTCTCCTCCACCCCTCATGACTCAATTACCCCTATGAGGCACGGACTGGTCCCCAATCAAGGAGGTATTTACCAGGGAGATTTGGGTTGAGCAATGAGGAGGAGGAGGAGAGGATGAGTCAAGAACGGAGAAGAACCCGGCATCTTTGCTCCTTGCCCAGCTCGGGGCCTCCACCCCAGAGCCTAGATGTCTGCCTTCCAACCACCTCCTCTTTTCATTGCTCCCTCCCAACTCTACCTCCAATCTCCCTCTTCCCTGGGTTCGTTAAGACCTTCAAACCCTTTCAAGGGATCAAGGCACCCAGCTGCCCCAGCAGTAAGAGCCTAGAAGCTGGGGTGGGACAGTTAGGGGGACGTAGTGGGTACAGTAGAAGAATTGGGGGAGTCATCAGATCTTCTTCTTGTTCATAGAGACCTCCCACCCCGACTTACTCTGCTGGAGCCATGCCTGTCTTCCCCCTGGTCCTCAAAGACACCAGCATCATTCCTGCCCCAGAGTCTCTACCTAAAGACAGAACCCATCTTTTCTCCAGGCTGGCTGACCCCTCATTCTGACCTTGGTTCAAATATCACGTGCTCCAAATGAACCTTCCCTAACCACCCGGCCCTGTTATGCTCTGTAAAACCACTCTCTTGTTTGCCTCGCACTTCTGAAATCCCTTCGTGTTTTCTGTCCATCCCACTGGCCAGCTTTTAAGTGTCCGGAGGACAAGGACCTGGTCTCTGTTGCCCAGGGACGGGTCCCCAGCTTCTAGGCCATGGCCTGGGCTTCCGCAGACATTCAGAGGTTGGAATCATGGAGGGATTCAAAGAAACCAAGGCAAGAGAGCACAAGCCTCAGTCTCCTGGCATCTGGAGGGAAGGGTGCCTGGGTCCCCCAACCAACCTAGGATCCTTTGGGGAGGGTGGTAGATTTGGGGGCACAGACTTATTCTCCTCGCAGAACCCAGGACTACTCCCTCCCAGCCCTTGGGCAAGGGCAAGGGACGGATTGCCATGAGCTGGGACAGGACGCAGTGTCTCCTGAAAAGCCGGTTGAGGCAGCCACGGGGAGTGGCCGAAGACCCAGGGCAGTGGTTGGGGTAAGACCGAGAACCTGGGCTGTGTGCCAGGAGCTCATCCTTCCTGCCCTCTCCTCGCTTAGGGCCTGAGGAGGCCCCAGCTCCAAACCCCAAGGGTCGGTCCATTAGCACTATTTGGAAACAACTGAGAATTTTGGGCATGAGGAGAGAGAGCAGGTGGGTGGTGGTGAAGGGCTACAAGAGTATCTAGCTGGGAGCGAGTCTGGAGGGTGGCAGAGACCAGAAGAACGAGAGCCTGTGGGTGGGTTCAGTTGGATGCTGAGGTGAAAGATAAGGTGTGTTTGGGTGCCAAGGGGAGAGATCGGGAGAGGAGGTGGGAGTGGGTTTGTTGGTGGGGCGGCCGGGCAGTGAGGAATGCGCAGGGTGTGCGTAAGTGGGGGCGGCAGAGTTATGTGTGTGGTTGCTCAGGTGTGGTGAGAGTCTGCATTTGTTTCCAGGTATCAAAAACAAGGACAACACTCCCCCCAGAGGACCCAGGTCCTGGACACTGGGTTCCGCCGAGGCCCCAGTATCCCAGGACCAGAGACACGGGCCCTTCTGGTGACTAATTGTACCTCCTCTCCACACTTGGGCTCATCACACATGTTTCCTAGTTTCAGGCTCCAGGGGTAAAGCCATCCTGAGGCAACCTTGGGTGTGGCTTTTCTGACCTCGTCCGGGGCCTAACTGAGGGTGTTTCCCGGGCCAGGAGATGACTGCTTGGGGAAGGGTGGGGGTGAGCTTCAGAATCCTAACCCACCCTGAGACTGCAAGGTGGGGTCCCTTCTTTGGAAATGCACTCCATCTTTTCTTGGCCACCCTTCTCTGTAGCTCATCCTTCCATCGTCGGTCTGCTTCAGGCCCTCCCTTCCAGCTTTCCCATTCCTGTTCACCACTATTTGACATGAACTTGGGCATCTGTCTCCACAAGTGAGGTTGGCTTGAAGGTATCTGTTCTCCCGCCGTCGTCCCCTGCTGGATTAGTAAGGTGGCAATGCTGCTCTCCTGGCATCGAGCTGGCGAAGTCTCAATACTTGGGGAAGCAGAGTCTTCCCCCAAAGTATGCCCAACCTGGATTAGATGAAGGGGAGTAGAGTGTGCTTGCTGAGCCAAAGAGCCAGACCACCTTTGGCAAAGATTTTGCAGCCGTGGCACCGAAGGGCACGGTGTGGTTCCCCAGCAATCCGTTGGATGTGGTACCTTTAGGAAGACGGACGGTAACCCTTTCTGTGTCTTCTCTTGTTACCGACCAGTCAGGTCTGCTTTTTCTTTGTGCACCTGTGTTGCTCCTCTCTAAGGGAATTTGAAATGTCCTGTGCATGTTCCATCGACGGTTGCCAAGCTGTGCAAGATCCATCCCTTTTCCATCCTAGTCTTGTCTGTGGTCTTCTTTCTTCCTCCCTTCCTCCCTCCTTTCTTTCAGAAGAGGAGGTATTTATTTACAATGGACACCGCTGAAAGAGTCCCAGCAGAACAACATCCACCGCGTTCATTGAAAAGGATTAGGTTCCTTTCAAATCCAGTAACTCGCTAAAACAATACTTTCGGCATAGAACAGAGGTTAAATGACATATCTAGAGTGCAGGCTTAAGCAATGAAATGTTTTAAATTCCTCTGGCGATGTTTCTACTGACGCACCGTGTTAGCACTTAGACAAACATAGCTGGAACAGAATCAAAACTTTGCTCATGTTTTTTAACATGAAACAATGAGAGGTCCCACTTTTAAAGTGACTGCTTCTCTCTGATTGCTTGTGTGGCCATTCTTATAGGCAGGAATGCTTTGATTTACAACACCACAAAGAAGTACATTCCTATTCTCTAGTTTTTTTTCTGTATCCTGGCTGATGGTTTTTCCAGTTTCATTTAAAGAACAGTGTCACACATACAGCCCAGAGTCAGCTCAGAATTTAGAGATGTAAAGAAAAAAGAATTTAGAGATATCAGTCACAGAGTATAGATGAGAAATTCCATCTATGACAAATCAATAATACATTCCTTGGGTAATTTCAACATCCTTCAATACTCGGTCTGTTAGGTTTCTGTTGTGGTTTTCCCCCGGCTCCTTGCGTCACAATGCTGAAAGAATTCATGCGGCAGAAGTACTTTTGTAATCGCATCACAGCCTCAGAAAGTACACGCCATGCCTGGAAAGTGTGCAAGGCAGCACGCCGGGAAAGTGGGCAACTGAAAATGGACATTTCAGGAGAGCGCGGCAAAACCACGTGAAAAGAACAGGAGCTCAACCACGCATGTGCAGGAAATCCTCAAAGGGCAAGAAGATGCAATGCAGGCAAGAGGGGCCCCAGGGGCTTCCACGCTGTGCACACGGGAGAGATTCCCACCCTCCGCTTGCAGCGTGCACCTGAATGAGAGAGCGACGGAAAGACCCTGCAGCCTGCTTTTATCCCCTCCCAGCCCCACTGGCTGGGGAGGCCTGGTTGAGGGTGTTGGCCTATCTTATTGACTGAGTTTAGCCATACTGTGTGATGTCATGTTTCTCGTGCCTAGCATTGCACGGGTACCTGGGTTGGATTCTCCCATAGGTTCCTTACGGGTGCCCGATGTCCCTGCAAACCCTTTATTGTGCCTGTGCCCACCAATTTTCGCTAGGCAGGCATTTGGGGTAGACAAACCACCTCCCCACCCCACCCCAGCCGGCTTTATCCCTATTCTGGCTACCTGTCAGGTCCATTATTCAAGACCTTTATCTGTTGTTGTTGTTGTTGTTGTTGTTGTTGTTGTTAAGGAGAAAACACCAGTCTCAAAAGGGGGTTGGTTTAGAGTTAGATAAAAGCATAATAAAACAAAAACGCAAGGCATAGCTGGTTCCAAAAGTGACAAAATTACATTGTTGAGCAAATTGTGTGTGTGTGTGTGTCTTTGTACAGAGTTAGGTGGGAGGAGAAATTTAGTTATCAATACTGCAGAAAATATTTCTTTAAGAGTAGCAGTGTATGGATCAGCGTCAAACTGACACTCCCCACCCCCTGCCAGAAACATGTGCTATAGAGGACAACACTAAACCTGCAGGCTGGGGAGAAGGGCAGCCTGCCATGTCCATACAGAAGCAAACCAAGAAGGAAAAAGAGAGAGTGAGGGACTGAACCCCATACTGGCGCAACAAGCCCTGAGGATGACTTCCCTGCACGGAGCTGCAAAGACATAGAAAGGACTGTAGGGCCAACAACAGCCCGAGACGTGATGTCCCCTCGATGGAGCAGACCACATCAGAGGAAAATACTGGAGACACCCAGGGGGAGTGTGTCTGTGGGGAGATAGTCATAAAGGTAAGCAGATAGACCTGGGATTGTGTATACTTTTTTCCCCCTCTTTTTATTCGATCTTTTGTTTTCTATTTGTTCTGTCTCTGTTAGTGTCGTTTTGCCTACCAATATACGACAGGCATGGGAAGCAAGCCCAAGGGAGGCAGGAGAAAGGTGTGTTGAGCAAACAATGCCATAGACAGGGGAACAACTAGGGAATTAAAAGCACCATCAAGGAGGAAGTAGAGATTCCAGTGGTGTTGGAGCAACAGAAATCTAGCTGAGAGGAATTACTAAGAGGCAGATGAAGTGTGAGTATGATGGTGGGATAGGAAGAAGGTAAAAGGAAACAGAGGAAAGATCTGAGAAGCAAAGCTATGGATACAGGTATAAACATAGGTGTGCATTTATGTAAATATATTCATTCATACGAAGAGATGTATTGGCCTAGGTACATATATAGCATTTATATGGCAATACATTGAGGAAGTGGACGGACTTTGGGCCTCTGCTCAAGCCCTCCCTCAATGCAAGAACACTTTGTTCTAACAACCTGGCATTCTGTGATGCTCACCCTCCCAACATGATCGCTGAAAACTTAATGGATACATAAGCAAATGTGGTGAAGAAAGCTGGTGTTGCCAAACTAGCAAAAGATATAGCATCTGGGATCTCAAAGGCTTGAAGGTAAACAGCAGCCATCTAGCAGAGAAGCAACAAGCCCACATGGAAGAAACACACCAGCCTGTGCGATCATGAGGTGTTGACGGAATCAGGAAATAGGCACCAGAAGACAAACAAACAAACATATTGTTGAGAATGAGGGGGGCCAGAGCAGAGACCCCAAACCTACCCGTAGACAATAGGATATCCCCTCACAGAAGGGTCACAAGGAAGGGATGAGTCAACCAGGGTGCAGTGTAGCACTGATGAAACACACGATATTCCTCTAGCTCTTTGAGGCTTCCTCACCCCCCACTATCATTACCCTAGCCCTGCCTTTCAGTTCTGGCTAGATGGGAGCATGTACACTGGTACAGTTAAGAGCGCACGACACATGGAATCCAGATCAGATAAAACTCCTCAGGAAAAGAATTGGGAGTTTGACCCAGGAGGGTAGGGAGAAGGTGGGGGGAAGAGAAAAGAAAGGGGGAACCCATCTCAATGATTGATGCATAATCCCACTCCAGGGGGACAAACAACAGAAACGTGGGTGAAGGGAGACAGTGGTGGGTGTAAGACATGAAAACAATAGTAATTTATAAGTTATCAAGGAGTCACGAGGGTGAGGAGGGAGTGAGGGGAAAAAGAGAAGCTGATCCCAAGGGCTCAAATAGAAAGTAAATGTTTAGAAAATGATGATGGCAACATATGTACAAATATGCTTGAAACAATTGATGTATAGAATGTTATAAGAGCTGTAAGAGCCCCCGATAAAATGATTTTTAAAAATAAAAATAAATAAATACTGTGGAAAATACTTCTTTAAGAGTAACAGTGTATAGATAGATGAGGGAAAATTTGATTTTAAAGTATATTTCTATGATCTTCAATATATATAATCAAATTTATAAAATATAAGCAGTCTGGTACTTGCTTCAGTGCCTAGTACTATCAGAATGATTTCTAACATTAAAACAAGAAGTTCATGGGTCTCAAGTACCCTCACTATGTGCCACCATAACTTATAGTTACTGTATACCTTTCCCAAAATATGTGGTTTCGCACCAAGCAGTCATCTAATTTTGCTGTTTCCTTGAAATGTTAAGTTAATTTGAATAATTATTTGCCTTAACTGTATCTCGATTTAGAAGTACTTTCCGGAAAGGTCTTATCTTTGTCCATTCTGTGGGTTCATTAGCACATTCTTCTATGTCATCAAACATAATGATGTTCTGTTTGGGTTCATCGTAAAACTCTGAAAACGTTCTTCATGTAACACCAAGAGGGTTTTACCTCTGCTAATTATGAGTTGGGCTGCTAAGCAAAATATCTGCAGTTCAAAACCACCAGCCACTCCACAGGAGACAGATGGGGCTTTCTACTTCCATAAAGAATTACAGTACCAGAAATCCACAAGGAGAGTTCCACTTTGCCCTATAGGGTCACTATGAGTCGGGATCAACTCAATGGCAGGGACTTTGGTTTGGGTTGAGAATTCTCTCCTTAAGAGCATGCACTGGGACTTCCAGGAAGATGGCGGCTGAGTAACACATCCCAGAGGGACTTTGCAGAAATCAGTGCAGGAGAGTTACTAAGAGGGAAATTCCACATGGGAGCAACATAAAGATAAGTAGGCACAGATCCACTAGGTTTTGAGGAACTGGGGGCTTTTGGCTTACCACAGTGGAGCCTGGCCAGGATTTGATCTTTCCCCCCACCCCCGCCACTGTCTCAGACGGGATCATTTGGAGTCAGCACAAGGGCTTTATCTCAACACAGCCATGGTCAGGGATCGGGGCTCAAAAATTGTTGTTATTTTTGTTTCCCTCTCTTCTCCCTATCCCCCCCACAGTCTCAGCGGGCTTAGATTTTTGGTTTTTTCTTTTTCTCTTCCCTTTTCTCTCACACGCAACTGCCAACCTATGGACTACTCCCCTTAGCCTGGGGCATTTGCGCCTACCCTCCAACCAGCTGAGAGAGCTCCACACTGTGCACCAGAGGCTATCCCACCCAACTTCTTCTCAGAGAAATTCCACCTGCCCCACCTCTGCAGGGCTTAACACTTGTCTGGGGAAAGTCCATCCACCTTCTGCAGGGGAAATCCTGCCTATGTGGCTTGGGGATTCTATCCATCCTCTGTGATCCCACGTGATTGAGGGAACTTCCTCCTGCCTGCTATAGAGCCAACACTCACCAATATTCCACGCAGCTGCAGGAACCGGTGCCCAACTTCCACAGTGATCTACCTGACCAGGGCAATTCTACCCACCATTCATGGTGCTCTATACCAAAGCGGACACTCACCACCCATCTGTGGCACTCCTGTTGCAGCGGGCAACCCCGCACGCCTTCCGTGGTGCCCCAAGCAGCCATGGGCCACACCATCACGGCTTCTTGTGATATCACCCAGTACAGCACCATCCTCATGGGTCCACAACAACCCAACCAGTGGCCCCTGAGAGGACCATCCAACTTGCCCTCCAAATAACAGAACACTGGTTGACTAGGGAAAGAGTGAAGATCACAGGAGGTAAGAGTGAAGCCACGAAGTGGTAGGCCAATTCCATAGTGAAATTAGCTGCAGGCAGTTCGAAGAATCATTCTTATGAGTTGACCAGAGAGAGCCAGTGCTCTTCAAAATCCTGGAAAATGGCACCCAGATCCTCTAAAACAAATCAATGCAAACAGCAATCAGCCAAATGACCTCAACGAAAAAACAGAAGAATCAAAAGGCAATGGCAGAAAATGTCCTGAACCTAATGACATGCATAGAAGAAGCAATGATCTTCCAGAGAAAGAAATTTTCAGAATGCTGCTTGGAGTCATACAGGATATGAAGGAAACGATACAGGAAAAGGATGAAATGATAGAGGAGATAAAGTCCATACACCAAAGGGAAATACAAGAGCTTGGGGATGAGATAACAAAAACCAGTAGCAGACTCACAGACTTCACCAATCGACTGGAGGAGGCAGAGAACCACACCAGTGACCTAGAGGACAGCCAAGTAGACTTTAACAAACACAAACAAAACTCTAATAAGATAATCAGAGAAGCTAAAGAAAACCTAACTATGTCTGATGCTATGCATAGGAATAACATTAGAATAACTGGATTACCGGAGGAAGACACAACACAGAAGTCATATGCAACAATAGTGAGAATTCTTGGAGGAAAACTTCTCCAGCTTAGTGAACGAAAACCAGGCAACCAACCATTCAGGAGACTAAAAGAACACCAGCTAGACTGAATCCCAGGAAGTCACCAAGGCACACAATAATTAAACTATGCAACTTTGAGGAAAAGGAGAAAATCATGAGAGCAGCTAGAGAAAAGCAAGTAATCACATATAAAGGTTCCCAAATAAGAATATTCTCAGGAGAGGCCCTCAACTGCTGGGGAGTCTTTGCCCCTAATTCAATCCCCCAACACACTGAGAATATTCCATCCAGACCCCTGAAGGAAGGGGAGGGGCTTAGAAAACTCGACCTTGTCATGTACCATCAATAAAGTACACTATACCCA
>NW_022104553.1:33483190-33506620 GCF_000313985.2 Echinops telfairi
TATCAGCAGAAACTATGAAGGAGAGAGTAAAGTAACATATTCCAAAAGTTGAAGGAAAATAACCCAAATCCAAGAATACTACACCCAGCCAAATTATCTATCAAGCTAGATGGAGAAGTAAGAGTCTTCCCAGACAAGGAAAAACTCAAAGAATATGTTAGAAGAAACCCAGTCCTACAAAAGATCATTACCAACCCAGTATGGGCAGAAGAACAGCACTCACCAAGCATAAATAAGAGACCACCACATGGAACAATTCCACCCAGAGGGCAACAAAGAGAAAACAGCCCCCAATATTGCGTTGGCTTAAGGGTGGAAAGAAGTCAAGAATGAAACACACACACACACACACACACACAGCACACTGATAAGAAAGGAAGGTAGGAAAACACCCAACACAAAAGGCATAAGATGACATCACAGAGGCCAAAGATGGAGATAATAACCCTGAATATCAATGCACTGAACTCAGGCATTAAAAGATTAAGACTAGCAGACTGGCTTAGAAAACATAAGTCATCAATCTGGTGCCTACAGGAGTCACATCTCAAGACTACAGAGAAAAATAGGCTGAGAATCAAAGGTTGGAGAAAGGCATACCAAGCAAATGACAATTCAAAAAAAGCAAGGTTTGTGACCCTAATCTCGCATAAAATTGACCTCAAAGTATAAACCATAAAAAGAGATAAGGAGGGACACTATATAATGCTCAAGGGAATGGTAGAAAAAGTATCACTAAGCCTTTTAAACAAATATTCCACCAACGAGAGACTTGAGAGACCTGCTGAATATGTCAACCGAACACTGGAAAAGATGAAAAAAGAAATCAGAGCCTCAACAATTATAGTTTCTTTCACAGGGAAAGAAACTCAACAAGGAGGCTAGCGGTATAAACACTAAAATTAGACAATTTGACCTGATAGATATTTATAGAGCTTTTCATCCAAATACAAAAAAGTTCACATTCTTTTCAAGCCCACATTGCTTCTCAGCCTTTTGGCTAAGATCAAGTGTACAATCTGTTCTTTTCAAGCCCGCATGGCACATATTCAAAGATAAACCACATGCTGGGGAATAAGGTGAATCTACATAAATTTAAGCACATTGATATCATACAGACCTCTATCTCTGACCACTGAGCCATAGGACTGGAAATGAACAAAAGGAAGATAAAGAAAACAAGAGCAAACGATTGGAGGATGATTAACTCTATTGCAAAAAGAACAGAGATGAAATTGGGAAATTTCTAGAAACCAACAAGAATGAGAACACAACATACCAAAACTTATGGAACACAGCAAAGGCAGTTATCAGAGGAAGTTTCACAGTGTTACATGTACAGTGAACCCTCACCACTTCGCGCTTCGACTTCCGCAGCTTCACTCTATCACGGTTTTTGCGTAACAGCACCCACTGCCTACACCCGCTCCTTCAGAGGAAAAAGACAGCGACACACCTGTAGAGTACATCCCTTAAGTCATTTCATAGGCTATTGATTACAGTATTTGTAAGAACTATGTACAATAATACTGTATGTGAAATATGTAATACTGTAAACTAGATGCCATAAATAATATAATAAATGATCATTGTAACGTCCAAAATGTTTTACTGTATTTTCCCTTTTTCGTTTAATAAATTGGGTAATACGAGTGTAATGGTGACTAAAGGGTGTTTTTTTCATGTCCTCTATGCTCTAACTAAGAAAATATTTGATTTACAAATAAGGAATCCTACTTCACAGAATTTCACTTATCACGGTAGGGTCTAGAACCGATTAACCGCGATAAACGAGGGTTCACTGTACACCTGAAAAAGGAAGAGACACTCAAAATTTACAATAACTAGAGCAGAGTCAGCAGGACAATCCTACTAATATAAAAAGGAAAGAAATAATAAAAATCAGGGCTGAGATTTAGGAGAGGGAAAATCAGAAAACTATGAAAAAATAATGCTGCTATAAGTTGGTTCTTTGAAAGGATAAACAGAATCAACAGACCACTGGCAAACCTAACCAGAGAAAGGAGGGAACAAATTTCAATAGCAACGATGAGGGATGAAAGAGGGGACATTACAACAGACCCTAATGAAAGCAAAAGGATAATTAAACAGTACTATGAAGGACTGTACTCCAATAAATTCAACAACTTGGAAGACAATACTTGGAAAAACAATTCCTCCCTAGACTATCCCCAATGGATGTCAAGAATCTCAACAGACCCACAGCAATAGAAGAAATAGACAAGGTTATCAAGGGATTATCAACCAAAAAATCCCCTGGACCAGATGGCTTCACAGGAGAATTCTACCAAACATTCAGGGAAGAACTGACACCAATCCTACAAAAACTCTTCCAGAACATAGAAAGAGGTGGCAAACTCCCAAACTCCTTCTATAAAGCTAGTATACCTCTGATACCGAAACCAGGCAGGGATCTCACAAGAATCAAGAACTACAGATCGCTATCTCTAATGAACATTGATGGCCAAAAATCCTTAACAAAATACTTGGCAATAGAATACAAAAGTATACAAAACAAATAATTCACTATAAACACATGGGATTCATACCAGGGATGCAGGGATGGTTCAACATAGGAAAGACCATTAGTATCATTTGCCACATTGACATGAAAAACTATAAGAACCACATGATAATATCAATAGATGCTGAAAAAGCATTCGACAACATCCAATACCAATTCCTGTTTAAGACACTCAAGAAGATAGGAATGGAAGGAAAATTCCTCAAGATAATACAAGCTATATATGAAAAACCAACAGCCAACATGGTAGACAATGGAGAAAAGATGAACACAATCCCACTGAAAAAGGGGACCAGACAAGGATGCCCCTTGTCTCCACTCTTACTTAATATCATACTGGAGGTTTTAGCTAACAGCATAAGGCAAAGAAAAGACATCAAATGTATTCTCCTGGGGAAGGAAGAAGTGAAACCATCGTTATTTGCAGATGATATGATTTTATATATGGAAAATTCCAAAAGCTCCACAAGGGGAGTACTAGAAGCAATAGAGGAGTTTGGCAGAGTGGCAGGATACAAGATCAACAAAAGTCCATCAGACTGCTAGACACATCGGATAAGACCACAGAAGAGGAGATCAAAAAGGTGGTACCCTTCACAATAGCCAAAAAAAAATGGAAATATCTAGGGATATACCTGACTAAATGAACAAAAGATCTATATGAGGAAAACTACAGAACACTATTACAAGAAACCTAGAGTGATCTCAACAAATGGAAGAATATCCCATGCTCATGGATTGGAAGACTCAATATAGTAAACATGCCAGTTCTGCCCAAGGCACTATATAAGTTTAATGCAATCCTGATACAACTACCCTCATCTTTCTTCAAAGAAATGGAAAAACTGATAACCAATTTCATATGGAGAGCAAGGAAGCCCAGAGAACTCCTCAAGAAGGACACAGTGGAAGGGCTTGCTTTACCTGACTTTAGAACACATTATACAGCCACAGTGGTTAAAACCACATGGTACTGGTATGAAAGATACTCAGACCAATGGAAAAGAACTGAAAATCCAGAAATAAAATCACCAGCATACAGACAACTGATCTTTGATAAGAGCCCCCAAAAATATCAAATGGGAAGCAGATGCCCTCTTCAACAAGTGGTTCTGGGGAAAATGGATATATCCTGCAGAAAAATGAAGCAGACCCTTATTTCACTACATGCACAAGAATAAACTCAAGGTGGACCACAGACCTTGAGGTAAAACCCCAAACTATTAGGGCCATCAATGAGGGAATTAGGACCAACTTAAGAACTTTGGCACAGGGAATACATAGACTATTAAATAGGGAAGGACACTAATACAGATGAGTCACAAATTGGCAAGTGGGGTATACTGAAGATAAAACATCTGTGTATATCGAAAGAATTCACCAAGAGAGTAATGAGAGCCGATGGACTGGGAAAACATCTTTAGCAATAACACATCAGACTAAGGCATTTTTATTAAAATCTACAATACTCTGCTAGCTTCCAAAAATAAAAAACAACTGATTTCCCACTGAGGAGTGGGCAAAGGACCTGACCAGAAGTTTCCCAAGGGCAGAAATCCAAATGGCAATAAACATATGAGAAAATGTTCGTGATCATTAGCCATAAGAGAAATGCAAATTAAAACAAGAATGAGATACCACCTAACACCCTCTGTGTTAGTCGGGGTACATTAGAGAAACAAATCCACAGAAACTCATGTAAAAGACAGAGTTTTATATAAAGGTTAAGTGAACATCAAGAAAACATCCCAACCCAGTGCTGTCCAAGCCCACAAGTCCAACATTAACCCATTAACCCATATATCCAACACCAATCCACAAAGTGCTCCTCCATCTCACAAAAGACAAGCAATGATGCTGACTGCAGGAGCAAAGTTGAATCAGTGAACATGTAAGCATCTCAGCAGGGGTCTCCACACGGGTGCTCCAGCACCCAGGCTTGCATCAGGGTAGGTCTATGTGGCTTCTCCTTGGGGATGTATTGCAGGAAATAAGCCTTGCAAGCTGAAGCATTAAACTGGCTAAGGTAGCTTCACCCTGGTCCGACCATCACAAAGAAAGAGACCTGAGAACTAGAAAGGCGAGGCTCACTGAGCCATTTATCCCTCTGCCCTCTAATTAACCCCACATGTGTTTATCGGCCAGGTTGGCACAATAAACTAACTACCTCACCCTCAAAGTTAGCCCAATTCAAAAAATCAGAAAGCAACAAGTGTTGGAGGGGCTGTGGTGAGATAGGAGCTCTCATCCACTGCTGGTGGACCTGTTGGTATGTATAGCCCACTATGGAAATCAATTTGGCAATATCTAAAACAGATGGAAATTGAGCTACCATATGACCCAGCAATCCCTTTACTGGGCATATACCCAGAAGAGGCAAGAAACAAACCACGGCCAGACATCTGTGCTCCAATGGTCATCATGGCACAGTTCACAATTGCAAGGAGTTGGAAACAGCCCAAATTTCCATCAACTGATGAGTGGATTAAAAAACTGTGGTACATACATACAATGGAGTACTACGCATCGCTAAAAAGCAGTGGTGAACACATCAGGTGAAGTAAGTCAAGCACAAAAGGAGAAGTACAACATGGGTCCACTGAGGGAAGCTTAAATTTAAAAAATGCAAAAGGGGCATAGGGAAAAAGATACTGTATACAAACATTCCTGGGGTGAGGTCCAGGTAGCATAGCAGGGGCCAGATCAAATCCAGGGATACATATGGTAGCCAACTAAAAAGGAAGGGAGGAGAAAGGAACTGGGTAGTGGGGGAACAGGGCACTAACCCACCCAAGCAGAGGGTATTGTTTATATCTCCACAGGGAAAGAAGACTTCAACCCGGTGCTCCAAGATGTGAATGCAACATACCGGCATGAAGCAGGGAACCAGTAGAGAGGTCTGAGGGGCTGGTCCCAATCCCAACTATGTGGACAGTCGTCCCTCCCCCCAGAAGAATTTACTTCAGAGGACAGCACTGAAGCTACAGCTCAAGGAGAGGGACATGTTTGATCAGAGCACACGGGAGCAAATGAAGGGGGAGGAAGAGAGAATGGAGCACATCCTGGACCACCAAGCCTTGAGGACGATATCCCTGCTCAGAGCAGCAATGCACAGAGAGGACCATATGGCAGGCCCCACTACCAGACACAACATCCCTCACTGACCCATAGCCCTAAAGGGAACAACACTGGAGACACAGTGTGGGAATTGCACCCGATCTGACCTCATCGCACTGAGGCAAAACTCTAAGGGCATGCAACAGAACAGCAAGGGGAGCAGAGCAAGGAAGTCCTGAGGGAGTACCAAAAATAGACTTTGAGGCCAGGGCGTGGCACTCCATCAGACTCGACCAGAAAACACTCCTAAAGGTCAGCAAACAGACCTTGAACTATTTACAGGGTTTTCTCTCTTTTTTGGGGGGGGGCATTAGTTTTTGTTGTTGTTTTGTTTTCTTTTGTTGCTTTGTTTTGCTTTGTCTTGTTTTTGTGCATATTATTATCTCTGTGGGTCCATCTAGATAAGATAGACTGGATAAACAATCTGGAGGAGAAAACAACGGGACCAATGGTTCCAGGGGAACATGGGAGAGGGGGAGGTGGGGGAAAGGAAATGGTGTTAACAAATCCAGGGACAGGGGAACAACAAGTGATCCAAAATCAGTGGCAAGGAGGGTGTAAGAGGCCTGGTAGGGCTTGATCAAGGGTAATGTAACTGAGAGAAATTACTGAAATCCAAATGAAGGCTGAGCATGATAGTGGGACAAGAGGAAAGTAAAAGGAAATAGAGGAAAGAACAAGGAGGCAAAGGGCATTTATATATGTCTAAATACAGGCATATACATATGCAAATTTATTTATATAGGAGGATGGGGAAATAGATCTATGTGCACATATTTATAGGTTTAGTATTAAGGTAGCAGATGGACATTGGGCCTCCACTCAAGTACTCCCTCGATGCAAGAACATTTTGTTCTATTAAACTGGCATTCCATGATGCGCACCTACCCAACACGATCACTGAAGACAAAGCAGGTGCATAAGCAAATGTGATGAAGAAAGCTGATGGTGCCCGGCTATTGAGAGATATAGCATCTGAGGTCTTAAAGGCTTGAAGATAAACAAGCGGCCATCTAGCTCAGAAGCAACAAAGCCCACATGGAACAACATATCAGCCTGTGTGATCACGAGGTGTTGAAGGGATCGGGTATCAGGCATCAAAGAACAAAAGATCATATCATTGTGAATGAGAGGGAGTGCGGAGTGGGGACCCAAAACCCATCTGTAGGCAACTGGACATCCCCTTACAGAACAGTTGTGGAGAGGAGATGAGCCAATCAGGGTGCAGTGTAGCAATGATGAAACATACAACTTTTCTCTAGATTTTTAATGCTTCCCCCACCCCACCCCCAGCTATCATGATCCCAATTCTACCTTACAAATCTGGCTAGACCAGAGGATGTACACTGGTACAGATAGGAACTGGAAACACAGGGAATCCAGGACAGATAAACCCCTCAGGACCAATAATGAGAGTAGCGATACCAGGAGAGTAAGGGGAAGGTGGGGTAGAAGGGGGAAACTGATCATAATGATCTACATATAACCCCCTCCCTGGGGGACGGACAACAGAAAAGTGGGTGAAGGGAGATGTTGGACAGTGCAAGACATGAAAAAAAAATAATCTATAAATTATCAAGGGTTTGTGAGGGAGGGAGGAGGAAAAATGAGGAGCTAATGCCAAGGGCTCAGGTAGAAAGCAAATGTTTTGAGAATGATGACGGCAACAAATGTGCAAATGTGCTTGACACAATGGATGGATGTATGGCTTGTGATAAGTTGTACAAGCCCCCAATAAAATGATTTTAAATTTAAATAAATAAATAAAATTATTTTTTTTAAAGAAAATGATGATGGCAACAAATGTACAAATATGCTTGACATAATAGATGGATGGATTGTGATAAGAGACGTATGAGCCCCCAGTAAAATTATTTTTAAAATTAAAAAAAACAGTATGCACTGTTCTCATAGTAGACCAACATAATAGTAATCCTTTTTTTTTAATTTTTTTATTGGGGGCTCGTACAATTCGGATCACACTCTATATATACATCCACTGTGTCCAGCACTTTTGAACATTTGTACATTTAAGGGGTCGGGTAGAAAGAAAATGCTTTGAGAAGGATGATAGCAACAAAGGTAAACTTTTAGTTTGCATTCCTGCTCACTCCCAGCTTATCCAATAACATGTCATCATCCTCACATGCAGATGTTAGGGACTCATGAAGATGTTAGACCCCGTGAATTCTACCAGAGTCTACAAGACTTATGTTCCAATGATGTATCATCAACATCTAGTGCCCAAAGCTTTTCCCCTTCCCTGGGAGGGTATACATTTTCCACTCTGTCCTCTTGAACTTGGCGAGAAGTTGTTGTTAGGTTTCTGGAGTCGGTAATACCTCGGTTCTCGGCTACGCACGATGAAAGAATACACGCCGGAGCCCGTTTTAGAATCCCAGCGGGTTTTTATAAAGGACAGGACAAGTTTCAGGTTTTATTGTCACAAAGGGGTTCACAGCTGGGCCTGACCAGCCACGTGGAAAAGAACACCCATGCATGTGATCTTGTGGGGAAGGGGATGCTGGGAGGCCAGAAGCCCGAGAACTCTAAAGCAGCGGTTCTCAACCTGTGGGTTGTGACCCTTTTGGGGGTCGAACAACCCTTTCACGGGGGTCGCCCGATTCATAACAGTAGCAAAATTACAGTGATAAAGTACCAACAAAAATAATTTTATGGTTGGGGTGTCACCACAACATGACGAGCTGTATAAAGGGTTAGGAAGGTTGAGAACCACTGCCCTAGAGGCTGAGAGCATGTGGGCCAAGAAGGCCTTCAGGGGACGAGGGTAAGCCAGCATCCCAGAGCGTGCTCCCTGCCTTTATTCTAGCCCACCCCCTGGCTGGGGAAAGGTGTGGTTGATGGTACTGGTTGACCACATTGGCTAAGTTAAGCCCACCTGGGTGATGTCATCAGCCTGAGCCTACTTTGGCCCGCCCAGGTGTACCAACTGGCTTGGGGGCTTGAGTATGAGCATGCTCAGTTTTAAGTCTTCATAGGTGTCTAATGGTTGCCTGATTTATTTCCAACCTGCTCTATGGGGACCTTTGCAGGTATGGGAGGGACAACCCCCTGCCCCTAAGATAGCTACCTGACAATTTTCAATAGGTTTGCTCCTCTATCCTCTACTTCAGCTACTTCATCTTCAATGTCCAAGTGGTTGACAACATCATCATTATCAGGGGGTAGATCCAAGACATCTTCCTTGGGGTCCAAATCACTTGTGGCACTCTGCCAGCCCTCCTGTAAGGGTCTTCAGAAATCTATGGAGACCTGGCACAGTATCAGCTATTGATGCTTCCTGTCCCAGCCCATTTTACACTCAGAATCAGTTGCCCTGGAGAACCGGCGGCGGCAGGGGTGAGGGGGGCAGAGGATGCTGGAAGTGGTGGCAGTAGAATTGAAGGCTCCTTTCTTTGCTTCTGTCCTTCTTTCCTTGCTTCCTTTATCTCCTTTCTTTATTGCTTGGTTGTATATGTTGAAATTTTGCTGCCCACCCCCCACCCCCCCGTTTTTAAATATTGTAGAGCTTGGCTCAGTTAAATCTCTCTAATGTGTTTTAAGTCCCACCTCTCCTAGGTCATTCAAGCAGAAGAGCCTCACCCCTACCTGTCTCACGTCAGATGCTTGGCACGTTTCTGTGGAGGTTTGGGATGGACCAGGTGGGAGAGTATGTTCGTCTGGCCCTTCTTGCTTCCAGTTCTTGCTCTGGGATGCTGACTCCTTCCTGGTCCAAACCCTCACACCCCTAAATGTTGGTCAGAGCTACGTGTCAACCAGCCCAGCAGGTGACGGTGCATGACTGTGAGTCACAGCTTGCAAGGCAAGCCCCCACCCTCGGGACCTTGGGAGAGGGAAGTCCTGCGTTCATCTGTTCTTCCCTAAGTGTTGATTGAGCAGCCCTAGTATCACAACAGTTAAAGTGCCCAACTGCTCATGGAACCTACTCGTCACCCCACAGGAGAAAGGCTCTATGGTTTGCTGCCATAACGAGCACTCCCCTAGAAGCCCTACGGGCTGGTTCTACTCTGGCATGTGAGGTGGCTTTGCGTCAGAACCCGCTCAGAGGCACAGAACACACATTCATTGAGAGCCTGCTTTGTGCCCAGCACTGTTCTAGGTGCTCGGGACACAGTGATGAACAAAACAGGCAAGGATACAGCCTTCCAGCCCAATGGAGGAGACAATGAACACATACACACCACAAGCTACAAGGAAAAGACGCAGATGCTGTGAGAACCTGTGCCTTGGAGCTGGGAATCAGGAAACCTGCTGACATTTATGAGTAGGCTTTTTTTTTTAATCATTTTATTAGGGGCTCATACAACTCATCACAATCCATCCATACATCAATTGTGTCAAGCACATTTGTACATTCATTGCCCTCCTCATTCTATGAGCAGGCTTTCAATCATGCCTGAAAAACCAGAAATGAAAGATAATGAATTTTTCCACAACCTCTTTTATTTTGAGCCTCATTGATTATTTTATTTTTATACCTTAAAAGTTTACGGTGAACTAGGTGAAGCTTCACAGAGCACATCCTAGTTTTATATTCAACAGTTCATATATATTGTCATTCAACTCATCCCGTGCAATCCCTTCAGCGCACTGTCCATCACTTCCCACCTCCTCGCTGTTACCTGTTTCCATTCCTCCTCCTTTCCTAGCCCTTTGAACTTGGACCTTGGGTAAATGCTGCCCTTTCGGGTTTTGTTTGTTTGTTTAAGAAGACAACAAAATTTGTATTCAGCATATGCTTCACAGAGAAAAGAGGGGTTGGAAACGGACTGACACACGATCAAGGCTTTGTCTGACCCAGTCCAAAAAGCCAGACATGATTTGTTTTTTTAATAAAGTTGATAGTGTCTTAGCGCTTACAAAAGATGAAAGAGGAGAGAAAATTAACAGTAACTTCTGCACAACCTCTGTCAAATGCTTTATAGTAAAGACATCAGGCCAGAGGTGGGGAGGACAAAGGAAATACGTCTCTCCTGTTTGCATGGTTCGGTCTTGGGGAGGAACTTCCTTACATCTGCCCTGATCCTCCGTGTGTTCCTGTCGATTCAAGGGGGCTGTTCTTCCGTCATCGCTCTTTCCCACAGGTGACCTGCTCCTCCCTGCCTTCTGGATTACCAAGGAGACTCCACAGGGCTGCTCTCCTTGCCTGTCTCCATTGGCTTCACGTTGGCAGCTTGGCAGTCAGAAAGTGAATGTGGGCATCAGAAAGATGGCATTTGGAATAATGTTAAGGCTTAGGATGAAACCCCGCCTCTGTCAGGGGTGCCTTGGCTTTGAGGTACTAGCTCATTCCCTCTTGAACAGAGATTAAAGGCAACGCATCAGTCATCAACCTGGGTCTTTTGTTCTTACATGGTTGATTGCTATAATGAGGAGGTGAAGTCTGCCCCAGACCTGAGTAGGAAGGGCCATGGTCTCGGGGTCCCAACCATCTCTATCTTGCCAGTAAGTCTGGTCTCTTATGATTTTTAAATTCTGTTCCACACTTTTTCTCTGACTATATCTGAGGCCTCCTTTTCTGACCCATTGGTAGTGGTAGTCAGGCACCATCTAGTTCTTCTGGTCTCAGAATTGTTTCCATGAAATTATGGAAGTCCCCTCATTTACTCATTCAAGTGTTGATGAAGTGAGCACCTTCTAACTCTTCTCACCAATGGGATACAAGTGACGGCAATGTGTGGTACTTTACATAATTTCATGTCAACTTGAAGATATAGAAAACTGTAGGGGTGGTATTCAACCTGTCAATCAGGTCAGCCCTAATAATTCCCGTCGTTGCTAGTCTCTTTTATGGGCATTGATTTTGTTAATGTTCCGATCTTTGAACATTATTAAACAATATTTTGGCAATTAGTACCTGAGTACCTCTACCAGTAACTTTTTTTTAGAAATGAGGTCATCGTTAAAGAAAAAGAGAAAATTTTTTAAATTAAGCTTTTCTCGGTTACTAAGCATGTCACTAATGTTTTTCTGGAACAGCCAAACGGTGACTCAGGAATGACCAGGCAGCACTCTTGGAGAACTTGAAAGAGGAAAAATATATTAGCCAGTGACCCAGAGGTGTGGGAAACTGAAAACCAGGAAGAGAGTGTTTGCAGACGTGATGTTAGGTAGCTAGCTTAGGGATGGGGGTGGCCCCTCCCATACCTACAAAGGCCCCCATAGAGGAGGTTGGAAAGAAATCGGGCAACCATTAGACATCTATGAAGACCCCAAACTGAGCATGCTTGTACTCAAGCCCCCGAGCCAGGTGGTACACCTGGGTGGGCCAAACAAGGCTCAGGCTGATGATATCACCCAGGTGGGCCTAACTCAGCCAATGGAGTCAACCAATACCATCAACCATGCCTTTCCCAAGCCAAGGGGGCTAGAATAAAGGCAGAGAGCATGCTGTGGAACACTCTCTTACCCTGATCCTGGCCAAGAGGCTGGTAGAAGGGGAGGGTCACCCTCCTTGGCACAGGCGCACATGCGCCCGCTCCAGAGCTATTCGGGGCACACAGCCTCTTGACCCACATGCTCTCAGCCTCTAGGGTTCTTGGACTCTGGCCTCCCCTGCACACACACACACACACACACACACACACACACACACAAGATCCACACGGGTGGGTGTTCTTTTCCACATGGTTGTTCAGCCCCAGTTGTGAACCCCTTTGAGACTGTCAAACCTGAAACTTGTCCTGTCCTTCATAAAAACCCACTGGGATTACAAAACAGGCGTCAACTTTAATTTCTTCATCGTGTGAAGCCAAAAACCGAGGTATTACTGACTCCATAATCCTAACATTGTGGTGCTGTGACTCGGATGAAAACCTTTGGATTACACTTTTAAGATAAGCCCAGCTCAGGACACTCTTCTGTCCCTGGATCGGGCACAGATCTGCCTCACTGACTCTTTCAGTGCCCTTTTCATTTCGGACGTCACCTCACCACCTTTGAGAGACGGAGAAGCTCTGGTGGCTGGGTCCAACTTTAAGTGTTGCACTTAAACTGCAAGGCGTGCAGTTTGAACACGCCAGCCTAAGAGGAAGACAGGATCTTCTGCTCCCAGACACGGCTGCAGACATCCCCAGACCATTCCGCCCTGCCCTTTGGAGTTGCTGCGAGTGAGAGAACTTCTCCTGGGGCCATGTGAGGTCACCTTCGCCTGGGGCCATGTGTAATGCATGGCTGCTGG
Source organism: Echinops telfairi (assembly GCF_000313985.2). Classification (NCBI taxonomy): domain Eukaryota; kingdom Metazoa; phylum Chordata; class Mammalia; order Afrosoricida; family Tenrecidae; genus Echinops; species Echinops telfairi. The sequence goes on from NW_022104553.1 coordinate 33,496,054, forward strand.
AGCCCCTTACTGCTCCCCATCTGCGAGTCTGCCTCGCTGCTCCACCACATGTCTGCCTTCCTGCCCCCCCACCACCACACACACACACCGTGTTTCCTGCTTCTGCGTTTGGCCCGTGTCAACGGTCTGCTCTCCTGTGCAGTCCTTGCCTCCACGGTTCCCTAAGCCTCCCAGTGTCTGCCATTGTGTTGCAGGGCAACTGAGCCATGCTCTTCTACCGACCTCACCAGGATGGCGTCCAGTGCTCCAACCAAGAGGAGTTGGGGGTGGGGGGTACTTAGTGGCTAGCCCTGCCCAGTTCCCACGGTCTGGGGCATGGATACCCCACTCCTGTTTTGGTGTTTGCCTTTGGCTTTCTGCTAGATTGTAGTTTTGTTTCTCCAGCTGGCTGGTTTTCCCTCTTGCCAAGCTTTGGCAAAAGGCATTTGAAAGCAACTGTGAACCCTGCTGTTTTGAAAGGCTTTTAAGCACAACTGCCTCCCTGCCTTCAGCCTCCGGCCTCTGGCCCATTTACGTTCCTGGTCCAGTTCCGCTGTGACAGCATGTGTCCAGCCTAGAATCCCAATTTCCTTAGAGTAGCTGAATGTACACTGAGCCAAGTGATAGGTCTCTCATCTGTCCCCTTCAAAGGTTGTGGAAAGGCCACCTGTAAGCCAGTGGCCACCATTGAAGGCAATTTTAAGTCCACTCCAAACAGTGATCCTGACTTGGGATGTCCAGGTGAATTACTCATGCCAGTAATTCCCTGTCGGCCCTGTGAGGTCACCCGAGCCAGTGGTCTACCACGTCTTGCTTGCTGTCTAGAAAACAGTCAGACCCCCGTTCACCTTCAGAGATGGGTCCCCGGACCCCCTCCCTCAAACAGGGGGTTCACCTGTTCCGGCCTCAAGTTTCATGGTGCCTTGTGTGTGGCGCACACTGGGATTTCAAGTTATGACCCTGGGGCACCAGGATCTCGAACTTCTCTGCTGTTGTTTTTCTAGATGGGCATTCAAGAGTCCACTCCCTGAGGGATGGGGAATGCTGGCCGAAGAACAACACACTTTCCCTTCCGACCCTGATTCAGCTAGAACGTTCCTGCAAAGGGAAGGGGAAGTGGGCGCAGTTCCCTTATGTGAAAACATTTGTCCTCTTGAGAAGCAGTGAAGACCTGTGTTCCATGTGTACCAAGGACCGCTACAGCAGCGGTTCTCAATCTGTGGGTCGCGACCCCTTTGAGAGTCGTACGGCCCTTTCACAGGGGTCGCCCAATTCATAACAGTAGCGAAATGACAGTGATGAAGTAGCAACAAAAATAATTTTATGGTTGGGTGGGTCACCACAACACGAGGAACTGTATTAAAGGGCATTAGGAAGGTTGAGAACCACTGCTCTAACTAAGGGGCCCTGAAGCTGAAGGCACCTGTACACCCAGATAAGCCACACCACCCTCAGTCCCTGAACCTGTAGACCGTGGGGGGAAAGGTTGCCCCATCAAAATCCTACTCTTAATAGAGGCAGCTGAGGAATTTAGTCCATGGGCCATTCACAAGCTTTTCACCCTAATTGACCTCGGGCAGATTAAGAACGATCTAGGCAGCTATTCAGACAGTTGAGAACAGTCCATAGAAACCTTTCAGCACCTCCCCAGCCTACCACTGGGCTTGGAAGGATGTAATGATCATTCCGGTACAGACTATGATCGACTGTGAGAAAGAGCGGATGCTGAAGGGAGCTAGAAAGTTTGCAGGAGGTTTATCCACGATGAAGGACAGATATCCAGTAGGAAAAACAGCTGGGCCTCCCACTGACCCTACCTGGGATTAGAATGACCCCAATGACAGGTAGGGACGGGAACATTTTCTGGTGTGAATGGACTAAAGTCAGGGCGGCAGAAGGCCATGAACTACACTAAAGAGACAGCTATTCACCAAGGACCTAGTGGAAGTCCCGTAAGTTTCTTAGAGCGGCTGAGAGATGCCCTGAGAGTCACGTGACTGCAGACATCGACTCAGATGAAGGGCAAGTCCTACTCAGAGACAAACTTCTCTCACAAGCCGCACCAGACATTCGGAAGAAGCTCCAGAAGTTAGTGCAGGAGCCTGAGGGAGTGACCCCAGAAGAGACGGTCACTAGTGCCAGTGCAGCCTTTGACGACAGGGACAAGGAGCGGGAGGCCCAGGCTCGGAGAAGGAGAAAAGGAAGAATGTTAGGCATGCGCAGGTACTGGCCGCCCTTGCTAACCAACGCCCATCGACTGCCTCCCAGGTTTTTGGTCAAGACACCAGGTATCCTGTGTGTCATCTCCCAGGTCAATGGGCAAGGGTTTGGCCTAAACAGAATAGGCCTCCAGGAGGGCCATGCTAGCACTGCAAACAAACTGGCCATTGGGCAGCACTCTGTCCTGGGAGACACCCAGGAGGGGAGGCACCCCCAGGTGAGTGTGCAGGTGCTAACCGAGGATTCAGACAGCCCAGCAGTAGGAGATCGCTGATACTGGTCTGGAGACTCGGTTCCCGGGCAGTGCTTGGATCCACCATTCACAGGTAAAACCGTGGAAGCCATCTCGGCCAGACCCCTCAGAAGCGGAGTGAACAGACATGTACTCCCGTGAGCCGTTGGACAGCCTTAAGATGGCGTTTCACCGACACCCCAAGACAGATAAGTGCTCCGCAGGGAACCATACCTCAGACCCACGCTTCCGAGGGCATTGCTACCTGACAGCTTTGCCCCTGCCTTACCTAAGCTATTCACCTGTTTTGTTTCTTCCAGAAGCTGGTCAGGTTACCAATGACCCTAAGCTAGGATCACCAGCTGCTGGATCACCCCAACCTCACTCATCATGGGCCCCCTAAGTAGACCACCCCTCCCCACAGAGTAGGAAGGGTGTGGACCCCAAAACCCCGCGTGGTGGCCCTTTTGTCAGCAGGAAACAGCCAGAGACTTTGTCGCCCAGTACTCCAAAGATTTGGGTCCATACTCCGCCAGTGGGGAAATGTTAGGTAGCTAGTTTAGGGACAGGGGGTGGTCCCTCCCATGGCTGAAAAGTCCTCCTACAGAAGGTTGGAAAGAAATCAGGCAACCATTAGACACCTATGAAGACCCAAAGCTAAGCATGCTTGTACTCAAGCCCCTGAGCCAGGTGGGAGGTACACCTGGCCGGGCCAAACTAGACCCAGGCTGATGACATCACCCAGGTGGGCCTAACTCAGTCAATGAGGCCAACCGATACCATCAACCACACCTTCCCCCATCCAGGGGATAGGCCAGAATAAAGCAGGGAGCACACTCTGGGACACTCTTTTACCTTGCTCCTGGTCAGAGACCAGTAAAGGGGGAGGGTCCCCCTCCCCTGCACAAGTGCACATATGCCTACTCCGGGCCCACAGCCTCTTGACCCACATGCTCTTAAATATAAGGTTCTTGGGCTTCTGGTCTCCTGGGGACACCCCCCCAGATCCACATACGTGGGTGTTCTTTTCCACATAGTTGTTCAGGCCCAGTTGTGAACCCCTTTGAGATTGTAAAACCTGAAACTTGTCCTGTCCTTCATAAGATGCTCACCTTCCCAACACAATCGCTGAAGACAAAATGGGTACATAAGCAAATGTGGTGAAGAAAGCCGATGGTGCCCGACTATCAAAGATATAGCATCTGGGGTCTTAAAGGCTCGAAGATAAACAAGCGGCCATCTAGCTCAGAAGCAACAAAGCCCACATGGAAGAACATATCAACCTGTGTGATCATGAGGTGTTGATGGGATCAGGTATCAGGCATCTAAGACCCAGAATAAAATCATACCCAGTGTGAATGGGGGATGGGGAGTGGAGTGCAGACCCAATGCCCATCTGTAGACAATTGGACGTCCCCTCGCAAAGGGTCACAGGGAAGAGATGAGCCATTCAGGGTGCAGTATAACACCACTGAAACACACAACTTTCCTCTAGTTTTTGGTGCTTCCTTCCCCCGCCCTCATCATGACCTCAATTCTACCTTACAAATCTGATTAAACCCGAACATGCACACTGCTACAGATAAGGGCCCGAAACACAGGGAATCCAGGATAGATAAACTCCTCAAGGAGAGGAGATACCAGGAAGATGAGGGGAGGGTTGGGGAAGAAAGGGAGAATCGATCACAAGGGAAATGAATAACGGAAAAGTGGGTGAGGGGCGATGGAGGATGATGTAAGATATGAAAATAATAATCTATAACTTATCGTGAGGGAGAGCGGGTGGGGGAGGGAGGGGGAAGAAATGGGGACTTGATATCAGGGGCTCAAGTGGGAAGAGAATGCTTTGAAAATGATGCTGGCGGCATATGTGCAAATGTGCTTGACACACTGGATGAATGTATGGATTGTGATAAGAGATGTAAGAGCCCCCAATAAAAGTAAAGGGGGGGCGGAATATCCAGGGAAAAAAATTTAAAGACCCGACCTAGATTTTAAAAAAACAAAAAACCTCATTTGGATTTCAAAACGGGCTTTAGCATGAGTTCTTTCATCATGCAAAACCAAGAACCAAGGTATTAATGATTCCAGAAACCTCACAGTTACATGTTAAGGCGTCTGGGAGGTCAGGGCTCCCATGGAGGGGACCTTCACGTTTGTAGTTGAAGACGCATCCAGTCACATTCTCCTAGGTAAAAGTCACTTCCCTCAATGTCTCCCCATAATGCTGCCAAATTTAAGGTCCTATGTGCAACACATTGCAATCCTCCTGAAGGTCAACTGCTTGAAGGCTGTCTGTCTAAAGTTTGTCGGACCATGTGACCCTAAGTAGGGCCTACTCCCTTCTGATAAGGATCACAGATTGCTCCCCTGGAGAAGAGCTCAGGGGCACTTAAGGTCAAGCCAGCTCAGAGACAACCAAGGTTAGGCTGCCATCTTGACTCCAGAGCAGGGGTTCTCAACCTGTGGGTCTCGACCCCTTTGGGGGTCAAATGACCCTTTCACAGGGATCGCCTAAGACCATCAGAAAGCACATGTTTCTGATGGTCTTAGGAACCAAGACACCACTTCTCTATCAAGTCTCCAGGTGGGTCTGCAAACATGCAAATATGCCCACATACTAGTACCCGGCATGATGACATCATCGCTCCAACCCCACACATACACCCAGTACAAATACAGGAGTATGTGACAGGGTTGGTGCCATAATATACTTATGCAGACCAGTCATACATGTGTAGAGAGCAGCTGCTGTGTTGAAAGCATCAGTATTGGAAGTAAAATGACACTTCATGAATTATAATTACTGGGTAAATGTGAAATCATGTACTGTTAAATGACCAACTACTGGAAATAAATACAGATATATCTGTACCATCGATCTTTTCATGGTCAGCTGTGGTGGATGTGAATACTGCCCCCTTGTGATAGTAACAGGTATGTAAAAAAGAGAGAATGGTAAATCATAGGAAACTTGAATGAACTGTATTGACTGAACTATGCGATGTATCATCTTTTGTATTATTAAAGCTATTGTTATATATTATTTTCATTAGCAAACTATCCCATGACAATGGATCGTGTAGAGAAGAACGTTAAGAAAAGAAAATATAGTGAGGATTTTTTACAGTATGGTTTTACCTCAATAAATTACAGCAGGAATTGAGAAACCGCAATGTATTATTTGTTGTGAAGTTCTATCAGCCAAATCTATGAAGCAGAACAAACTAAAACGTCTTTTTGATAGCAAGCATTTGAGCTTTGCCGGCAAGGAACCAACTATTTTAGAAGCAAAGTTGATGAAGCAAAGCCAGATTTGACACTGGTGGCAAGTACCACAAACAAAATGTAGCAGCCATTGAAGCTTCCTATTTGGTGGCACTCAGAATCGCCAGAGCTATGAAACCTCACCCCATTGCTGAGGATTTACTGTTGCCAGTGGCCAAAGACATTGTTCGTGTTATGATCAGAGATGAATTTGTTGCAAAATTGAGTGCAATTTCCATAGCTAACAACACTGTCGGCAGAAGAATAGATGACATGTCTACTGGTATTCTTGATCAGGTAATCCAGGAAATTAAATCTGCTCCACTTCCAATATTCAGCATCCAGCCTGATGAACCCACAGACATTGCAAACGGTTCACAGATACTGGTTTATGTGAGGTATATTATTGATGACAACTTTAAAGATGAGTTTCTGCTTTGCAAACCTCTTGAAACGACAACTACTGCACGTGATGTATTTGACAGTTGGTTCATTTCTGAAAGAGCATAAGATCTCTTGGGAAAAGGTTTGTGGTGTTTGCACAAATGGTGCTCTAGCCATGCTACGATGTCGATCTGGATTTCAACATTTGGTACTGAATGAGTCACCAAGAGTCATCAGAACTCACTGTATGATTCATCTGCCAATGTTAGCAACAAAGACGCTGCCACAAGAGTTACAAGAAGTAATGAAAAGTGTCATACGTTCTGTCAATTTTGTAAAGGCAAGCACTTTAAACACTTAACTGTTTTCACAACTGTGCAACGAATTGGATGCACTGAATAATGCTCTGCTATTGCACACTGAAGTGAGGTAGTTGTCAAGAGGAAACGTTTTATAACGTGTTTTTGAGCTTCGTGATGAACTCAAAACGTTTTTTAACCAGAGCAAGACCACAGTTCGAAGCACTTTTCAGCAATAAATTGAACTGCAGAAAATAGCTTACTTGGTTGACATCTTTGCCATCTTGAATGAGTTGAATTTATCACTGCAAGCATCAAATGCAACATGCCTCGATTTGTCTGAAAGGATCCGATCATTCCAAATGAAACTTCAGCTTTGCCCCCCCCCCAAAAAAAAATTGGATGAAAATAAAATGTACATGCTGCCTACCTTATCTGCTTTCTTTGAGGAACATGACATTGAACCAGACAAACGGATTACGGTGCTAATTTCTGTGAAAGAACACCTGCACGTGCTTGCAGACGACATTTCACCGTACTTTCCACATCTACCTGACACCCCATTTGCACTTGTCAGAAGCCCGTTCACAGTCAAAGTTGAAGATGTTCCTGAGACAGCACAAGAGGAATTCATTGAACTTATTAACAGCGATGCAGTGAGAACTGATTTCTCTACAATGCCAGTTACAAAATTCTGGATCAAGTGTCTGCAGTCATGTCCTGTTCTGTCTGAGACTGTGTTGCGCCTTCTTCTTCCATTTCCAACAACGTATCTTTGTGAAACAGGGTTTTCCTGCTTGTTGGTTATCAAGTCTAAATGCAGAAGTGGACTTGTTGTGGAAGATGATCTTCATTGTGCTCTTGCAAAGACTGCCCCCAGAATTTCTGATCTGGTGAGAAAGAAGCTACCTCAACCTTCACGCTGATGTTGGCTTTTTACCCATACTGTAGCAAAATGTAGCAATGTAGTTTACTGTTGTTACATTAAGACTGTTACCCATGCTATACCATGCTTCAAGACAAAATTCCATTTATTTGTAATTAGCAATAAATATTTCACAATATGTAATTACATATTGTTTGTGTGATTCATCACTATGCTTTAATTATGTTCAATTTGGAACAATGAAAATATATCCTGCATATCAGATATTGACATTACGATTCATAACAGTAGCAAAATTACAGTTATGAAGTAGCAACGAAAACAATGTTATGGTGCTCTAGAGCCTGTCCATCTTGTTGCATATGTACCTTCCTGCCACATGGATGCCTCTAGCGCCTCCCCTTCCAATTGCATGTACACCCCTAGCTTGTCTCCATCATGTTACATGTATGCCTCTGACACCACTCCTTCCTGTTACCTATGTTCTTAATGTGGTTTGCATGTCCGAGATTACATAAGCTCATGAGAGAACACTTTACACTCTCTGTATCTGCTTGGACCTGGCTCCTGGAGCCATGGCAGAGGGAAGCACTCCCAAATCTTTTGTCTGTCCCCTAATTTCTTCGGCCTTGTTCTGATTACGGTCGTCATGGAAGAGGTGAGTCCTTGCATGCCTTGTCCCAGGTCTCTTTAATTTACCTCTCAGTTACACAACCCATTCAGTTGTGGAGGCTGGTTCCACACACAGAGGAACAAGCATTCCAGAAGACCTGGGCCCTGAATGTCAGGCGAGCATAGCTTTGAGATCTGATCTGCACAAGCAAGGTCACAGAAGGGGAATAGGCTGGGATTTCTACTGTAGACGTAGCCCTTCGTAAAGGAGGATGGGGGGCTGGCTATGGGTGCTTTCTGGGAATAAGGAAGTGTATTGGGTTTCTTTTCCAAGGGTTAAAATTCCCTCTTAGGATTTTCCTTACATTTCAATATAGAAACATTGTACAAAATAATTTTGCTGTTAGTATTTGTATCATCTAAGAAATAGCAGGCTTAAGCAATTTACAACTAGGCTTACCATATATTCAATCATTAAAATTAATAACAAGCATTATTATGGAGTCCATGAAGAGCACTGGTGGGGAAGTGGGTTATGTGTTGGGCTGATAACCTAACAGCAGTGGTTCCAAGGGAGAAAAGCAAGGCTTTCTCATGAGATTACTAAAGATATGGGTGCTATAGAAAAGGGTGGTGTAGAAACTAGATGGTGCCCCACTATCAGAAAAAATAGCACCTGGGGTCTTAAATTCTTTTTTTCAAAATCATTTTACTGGGGGCTCGTACAACTCTTATCACAATCCATCCATCCATCCATTGTGTCAAGCACATTTGTACATTTGTTGCCCTCATCATTCTCAAAACATTTGCTTTCTACTTGAGCCCTTTGGTATCAGTTCGTTTTTCCTCCTCCCTTCCCGCCCCCCTCTCCCTCATGAGCCCTTGATAATTTATCAATTATAATTGTCATGTCTTACACTGCCTGTCGTCTCCCTTCACCCACTTTTCTGTTGTCCATTCCAGATATTAAATTCTTGTCTTCAAACAAGCAACCAGCTGAGTGAGGCATCAACCAAGTCCACATCAATGAAGCACACCATCCTGTCTGATCCAAGGATTGTAAATAATAAAAACCCAATCTAAAGGTGGGAATGGTACCAGAGATTAAATTGTGAACCCCTGGTTTGCAGAAGGATATGGATGACAGTGGACGCCCCAAATCCATTCACAGGGTCCACACATAGAGGAAGTTTCTGATGAATCCCCTCTGAACACAGACCAGGGGTGTGTTAGTCTGGATAGACTAGAGAAACAAATTCATAAACATTCATGTATATATAAGAGAGTTTTATATAAAGGGTAATTGTACACTAAGAAAGCACCCCCCCCAAAAAAAAGAAAGCATCCCAGCCCAGTTCAGATCAAGTCCATAAGTCTGATATTAGCCCATATGTCTGATACTAATCTGTAAAGTCTTCTTCAAACTCAAGAAGCACATGCAATGGTGCCAAATGCAGGAAGATCACAGGCCAGTGGTTGGAAGTCTTGTGGAGCCAGTGGCATTGTAAGCATCTCAGCGCTGGCAGGGGTCTCCAGGTGACTCCTCCAGTTCTCTGGGCTGCATCAGGGTAGGTCCAGGTAGCTTCCCCTTGGGGATGTCTCACAGAGAGCCTCCTGCCTCCAAGGAGGAAATCCAAGAATTCCCAGAATCCTTAGGAGAAGGCCATGCCCACACAGAGGCCTCATTGGCTATATCCTGATTGACAGCCTAGACTCCACCCCTATCCCCCCAATCCTCAAATTGACACCAGATTAGGTAACTACCACAAGGGGTGTGGAGAGACTTGCCACAGACAGAGAGCATGGGGACATGGATGATGGCAGACGCAGTTAGGTTAAAATCTAACACCTTATCACTTGATGTCCCTTTTGATCCATTTTTAAGTTCTCGTTGTTTTTTTTTAAGATTTTCTGCTTTTCAACTGAGGTTTCTCTCCATTTTATTTTGTTATTGTTGTTAGCTCTGTGTGTGTGTGTGTGTGTGTGTGTGTGTGTGTGTGTGTGTGTGTGTTCTCCGGTATATGAAGCCCAGGGTGGGTGAATCTAGAGACAGTGACCGCCGTCTAGTTTCTGACTGCCGTCTGGTTTCTTAGGGGTATGGAAAGGGAAGTTGGGGAAATGGGAAGTTAATACAAGGATGACAAGAAAGAAGAAAATGTTCTAAAATTGATTGTGGTCATGATTGTACAACCCCAAAGAAAGAGAGGGGAAATAAAGACAGTGGGGCTTTCTACTGCAGTAAAAATTACAGCCTCAGACCCTCAGTTCAGCTTATTTTAAAAAGGGTGGGGGTGGGTGGGGAGGAGGCCCGTGGGGAAGAGGCGGGAGAGCGACCCCTTGAGTTTCCATCCCGGTTAACACCCAGCCTGATGAGACCGCTGCTCCCCGCGCAGCAGCACCGTCTGTGACGTCACACGACGCTGTGGCGTCACAACCCGGAGCTCCAGGCTCGCCCAGTGCCCGGCATCTCAGTAACATCACTGCGGGTCCGGGACGACTGGGCCATGCGACCTTAGGAGACCATGTCGAAGCGCGACATCGTCTTCACCAATGTTACCGTTGTCCAGCTACTGCGACAGCCATGCCCAGGTGAGGGAGGCGGCGGAGAGGGCCCAACAAGAGAAAGCACAGTCAGGGGCACTTGGTTGCAGCCCGGTGTCCCGGAGCCGGTGTGTGCGAGAGGCAGCG
>NW_022104553.1:33506729-33515494 GCF_000313985.2 Echinops telfairi
CAGGACCCGCCGCTGCCTCCGACCCCACTGCCGCCTCCCACCTCCCCTCTTCTCACCATCTGCTGTTCCTTAGCCAAGTGGCTTTGGGGGCGCTGGTGGGGGCCTGGGGACCCTCCTCCCTCGGTAGAGTGGGCGTGGGTGACTGGCACAGGGTGGCAAGTGCCAGGCAGAGGCTGAGCCGGAGGGTGTTGAGGAGGGGGCCCTATGTAAGGAGAGCTGGGGACTGCTGGGGCGCTTTAGGCGCGGGTGGCCTTTGCCCACCTCATGCAGCTGCCCCCGGTCATGGCAACCACAGGCGGTGGCGGAGGGCAGGCAGCAGGAACAAGGCCAGACCACCGACCCTGGTGGTGGCACTGCAGACCCAACACCGCTCTTCCATGCACTTCAGGGACGGCCTTTCGGTGTCTGAAACCAAGGACGCGGGAATCGGTAGCGACAGTAACTGGATAAATGGTCTCGGTATACACACACACACACACACACACACATACACACTGCAGTCACATGACCCTAACTCTGCTGGGGGGGCACGTGACGGTAGTCCCCTGACTGTCCCCTCACTTCCCAGGGGACAGGGCACCAGCTGGAAAGCCTCCCTGCCACGTGGTGGAAGGGTGGTGGGAGGTGTGGGGCAGGACTTGGGTTGCACCAGGAGGTGATTAAGGAGACCCTGGAAGATGCCACACAGCAGAGAGGTTCCTGACCCCCTGGGCTCGGACCCCTTTCTGCCTCGTTCCTCGCTCTGTGCCCTCGAAGCCCTGTTTTCCTTGCCGTAAAGTGGACAGTCAGGCTCAGTGCCTTGCCTGGCCTTTCACACACACACCGCCACCCCACCCCCACCCCCTGTCACGTGCCATCACTGCAGCGCTTCCCTTGCCGCCTCCTCCCTTGGCCGGTGGACCCCAGCCCTAGAGTGCAGGGGCGGGTGAGAGTTGAGACACGGAGAACCATCTGAATGTCACCCCATCCCACCTCCCCACTTAACCCAGGTAGCTAACCCCTCCTGCAGTGAGACCAAAGGTAGCCCACGTGGCGGAAGGATCCCAAGTCGGACTGCTCACAGCAAGGTGGGCAGGGCAGCTCCCTGGGAGGAAGAGGAGGCGGCCTGGTGCTCCTGTGAAAGCTGGCAGCCTCAGGGGACGCACAGAGGCGGTTCTAGGACTCACTGGCAGGGAGTTTGAGAAACAGGACCCCAGGAAGGCAAACATCCTCAAGGCCACCAGTAACCACGGGGTCATCATCGTTCTCAATAAACAGTGACTCGTACCTTTTACGAATTGGTACTACTGCTGGAAATGCCCACAACCCAAACCCGGCCACAGGTCTACCAGTGGCCAGGACACCTCAGCACCTGGCTGGCCACCTCCCACCAGCCCCACCCACCTCCCAGGAGCCTTTTGAGTCTGGTGTCAAAAGCAACCCCCACCTCCTAACCCCTCCCGCTTCTCTCCCCGCAGCCAGTGGGGACATCCCTCATGTCAGACTGCCCGCCCCCCTCCACTGGTGACCAAAAGCACCCTGTGCACCGCCTGGTCACAGCCGTCTCCAGGTTGGGCTGGAGGGGCCAGCCAAGATGCTCTGGAGCCAGAGTTTAAAAAGGCTCCTTCACTTTCAAGAGACCTCACCACCTCCAATGGCTGACCCAGGGCAGCTGGAAGCCACACACTACTGGCCAGCCCCCTCCCCTCCCCACCACTGTCTCACCATCAGGCCCCCCTCTCCCCTGTCACCCTCCTTCTCTTCAAGTCCTCCTCTGCCGAAAGCACACCTCCAAGGGCAGGTATTTGTGAGTGCAGCGTGTGAGCGAGCATGTGTTTAGAGGCTGTCCGTTCTTTCAGATGCTGAGATACACACACACACACACACACACACACACACACACCTGCCTTCCCCATCCCACTTCCTAACCCTCCGTGAGAATAAGACTCAGGTGCTGGGCTCAGGGTAGACCTACCGGGTCAGCCTGCCCTGCCCTGAGAAGGGCCTCATGGGAAGTTTTTGCATCAGGATGAGGTGGGGACCAATGGGCCGGGTCCGGAGAAGCCCCGGTGGCCCAGAGGTTAAATTACTTGGCTAAAACAAAACAATTATTTGGCTGCAAACCGAAATGTCCATGGTTTCGACCAAGCAGCGGCTCCCAGAAAGATGTACAGCCCTGGAAATCCGAGGCGGGGTGGTTCTACTGTGTCCTCGAGGGTGGCTGTGAATTGGAATTGGCAGGTGTGGTTTGGACTAGATGCGTACAAATCCGTGGAGATACAGATGTGGACTCTTTCTCCAGCATCAACACTGTGGGCCTTCTTGTTAGGCACTGTCGGGTCAATGCCCACTCATAGCGACCCCTGGGACAGGGCAGAATGGCCCCAAGGGGGTTTCTGGGCTGTAACATGATGGGAGCAGATTGCCACATCTCTCTCCTGTGGACCTGCTGCAGCACCACCAGTGCTTAACCACTGAGCCACCAGGGCTCCAACCACGTTTATGAGTGACTTCCTCTAACCCTCCCTGCTGCCAGCTGGGACAGGCATTATTTCCATTTTCTAAAGCACTTTATTGATATATATCATTCACGTATCATACAATTCAGTAGTTTAATCCTATTAAAAAGAGTTCTGCAGACAAATTAATAATAAATTTGTAAATTATCAAGGGTTCATGGGGGGGGGGGGGGGGAGGGAGGGGGAAAATGAGGAGCTGATACCAGGGGCTCAAGTAGAAAGCAAATGTTTTGAGAATGATAATGACAACATTTGTACAAATGTGCTTGACACAATGGATGGATGAATGGATTGTGATAAGAGTTGTATGAGCCCCTAATAAAATGATTTTTTTTAAAGTTCTGCAATCAACACCACAATCAATTTGAACACATTTCCTCCTTTCTTGGATCCATTGTTAGTAGTTCCCACTGTGCTGTGATCCGCAAGGTCAGCAGTTCAAAACCACCAGCCCCTCCGCTGGAGAAAGAGGGGGCTTTCTACTCCTGTAAAGGGTTACAGTCCCGGGACCTCACAGGGCCAGTTCGACGCTGGCCTAGAGTCTCTCTGATTTGGCCTCAACTCAACGGCAGTGAGATTGGCTTGTTTTTGGCCCTGCCATACACCGTAGAAACTATTCATCCAGTTACTGCCTTTCTATATTTGCCTGCTGCTTCCATTTTTCTTGAGAGGGAGCCCCGAGCACAGAGAATGTTAGCCAGAGCGATTGTTCTAAGTGCCTGCTCACTGACTCAGCATCTCCGGGGAGTGGGCCCTGGCACTCACTGATACGGCCCTCCCATTCTGGAATCAGATAGGCTTGAAGCACTGGGCTCGGCCCATGACCACTCAGGCCAGGAACCAGCAGCAGGTTCTGGGTGGCAGTTGAATCGCTATCCCTCTGATTGATGGTTCCTACCCTACACCCCCACACCCCTATTTCCCTCTCCCGCTTCATAGTGGCCAGACCACCACCACCACCGCCACCACCGGAGCCCAAGATTGAGGCTGAGCCAGAGCCCCCACCTGAGCCCCAAGTAGTCGCTGAGGAGCCTGTCGAAGAAGAGCCACCGCCACCGCCACCCCCACCCCCGCCACCCCCACCCCCGCCACCCCCACCGGTTCAGAAGCAGTTGATTGTTGGCATCAATGGGTGAGTGGGTCTCTGCCCTGGCCCCTGAGCTTTCCCTGAACCCTCAGAGCCCTGTGCCTCTTCTGGTTACACACTGGGGCTGGGGGTGGGGGGTGGGGTTCCTTGTTTTTCTCACCATGCCCTAGAGGCACAAGCAGGAATAAGGCAGCCCAGGGTCCCTGCCCTTACAGAACTTAGATCCCGGTGGGAAAATAGGCATCGGATGAGCGAAGGAGTCCCGGGGCGTGGATCGTGGAAGGCAGCGGTGTGATAAGACTGGAGAAGAGAGGCCCCTGGGAGAAAGTGACATTGGAGAAAGGCCTGAGTGGCAAAAAGCACCCGGCCATACATCCAGCTGACTGGGGAAAGAGGCCCCCCGGGTGGAGGAGTGAGCAATGGCTTGTGTGGGGAGGGGCCGGGCTCTCATTCAGGGACGGCAGATGGTCAGTGTAGCTGGTGGCAAACCAGCAGGGTGGAGGAGGAAAGTTAAGCCCAGGATTTGGGGTCTTGTTTTCATGATTTTGGGGTCTTGTTTTCATGATCTTGGAGGATTTAGGACAAGAGACTTGTCCTTTTAAAGATCCATCCAGCTCAAGGTGGAAAATTGCGGGGGGGAGGGGGGGGACAATAGGAGAAGGATGGGCAGAGAGGAAGCAGTAGACACAGTTATGAAACTGGGGGGTGGGGTGGTCATCTGGGCAAGAAATGCTGGTGACCCACACAAGGGGGGGTTGCCGCTTTCCCTCAGATTGCAGACACTCCCCACACCCAAGCCCCTTGAGTGGACCTGCACCCCACTCCTCTCCCACCCACTCTCTGCCAGAGGATGCTCTGAGGATGACCTTACAATCCTTGTCCCCCGGGCAGATTTGGACGCATCGGCCGCCTGGTGCTGCGTGCCTGCATGGAGAAGGGCATTAAGGTGGTGGCGGTGAATGACCCCTTCGTTGACCCAGAATATATGGTGAGCAGCAGGGAATATGGTGGGCACGCAGGGCGGGGCCAAGGTTGGGGGTAGGTGGTTCCAGGGAGCTCCCGGGAAGAAGACTGCCAGCTGCCACGTGGGCAGCCCACACCTTCCCCAGTGCAGGGCTCCAGGAGGACGCTGGCCCCTCGGTCCATGTGGCCCCAAGGCTAGGGTCCATTCTGTCTCCTGCAGGTGTACATGTTTAAGTATGATTCCACCCACGGCAGATACAAGGGCAGTGTGGAGTGCAAGAACGAACGGCTGGTCGTGGACAAGCAAGAGATCACTGTTTTCCATTGGTGAGACTGGCTGCTGGCCCAGGGAAATGACCCCAACAGGCTGGCGTTTCCAAACAAGGCCATCTCCGACTCAGAGCGGCCCTCCCTAGGGTTTCTGAGGCTGTCCAGCTTTACAGGAGCAGACAGCCTCATCTCCACCCCCTACCCCCACCCACCCCGGGGAAGCTGGTAGGTTTGAACCTCTGACCTACCAGTTCCAGTGACTTCCCATCGCCCTACCAATAGGATCCCAGCACTAGGTGCCCCACCCAGCAACCCTGGTCACACTGACCACCTAGTTACATCTTGGGACCTGTCTCACAATGGGTGTGAGGAGGAGGAGGAGGAGGAGGAGGAAGAGGAGGAGGAGGAGGAGGAGAAAACTAGCAGTAGCAGCACCTGAGTCTGTTTAAATTCACAAGGGGACATGGTGAGAATCACCCCAAAAGAGTCAGCCTACAGTGGAGTCCCATGAGGTGGCGGTCAGACAGACCTCCACCCTCCCACCAAGTCTCCCCCAACCTCTTTTTGAATATCAGTTCTGTCCCCAGCGATCCTGACCACGGCGCTCTCTGCTTCCCTCCAGGGGTTCAGTGGCCCATGGTCACGTGCAGTGCTCATGTAGGGCTCACAGACCACACTTATGGTTTATTAAGGAATTATGTGGGGTCGGGCCAACAGACCGTCCAATTCAGGATCAGGATCAGGAAGTGTATAAGCCGAGTCTTCCTCCTTCAGTGCAGACCACCTCTCCCAGGTGGTCTCCCCAGGGCCGGCCTCCTCTCAGGGCCCCACAGATAGGCTGTGCCCAGCACCCCAACAACAAGTTCCTCTGACCATCTGTTACCAATGCTCAGTCGCAGGGCCTTTTCTGGCCTGTCCCTGCCAGCTCTGGCACGGGGCCCTTCCAGGCCTCTCAGTGTCTTCACCAGAGTTACAGTTTTTGCTTGTAGGGTTTTTTGCCTGCTTCTGTTTGGAAAAACCTCTGCGGTTAGCAGCTTCTACACCCATTCCTCATGTATCGACATGGTTAGGTTCCAAAATCCAGGTCATTGGGCAGCAATCGATGTTGTGCACAATGGCAGATGGCGACCTCAGATCGCCAAGTGGAAGTTGGCTACATCACTGCACACGTGCCAACCCACGGATGATTAGAACTGTAACACCTCAGGGCCAACATGACCCTCGCCTCATACCTGGCAGCCATTACTGCCAGAGGTATGTCATTCATTTCTTTTTTTTTTAACTCTTGTTGGAAATGCAAAATGTCAGCTACGTTGATAGTTCAGGAGTTGGTTAGCTGCCCTGTTTCCCTGAAAATAAGACAGTGTCTTATATTAATTTTGGCTCCCAAAGATGCGCTAGGTCTTATTTTCAGGGGATGTCTTATTTTTCCATGAAGAAGAATATGGTACACATTTATTGTTGAACAAAAAAAGGAAATTTATTACCTGCATACGGTACGGTAGTAGTTGTCATCACAAACCAGCATACCCAGACAAACTGTGAATCCTACCTCTTGTTGCTACCATTATTTCCATGTACAACAATCTATGGTACATTTACTCATTTATTCAATGACAGTCATGTCATCATCTTCTGGAACAACATAACAATCCAAACCCTTATTTTCGGGGAGGTCTTATTTTCGGGGGATGCCTTATATTTCAGCGAGAGGCAAAACTGTAAGTCAGTCTTACTTTCAGGGAAAGAGAGTACAACCCCCTTGTCAATTTCAAGAACTGGCCCTCCCACCAGGGTCAGGAACCAACCAATCCCCTCTGAGCAGGCCACAGGCTCTTCATTTACATAGGAGGCTACATCTATCCCTGCCAGGTACCTGCCTGCAGCCAAGGGCCAGCCAAAAAATATCATACCCAGTTGTTCACAGCTGACCCAGCAAGTGCCAATCAACCTGGACAAAAGTGGAAACCCTCCAGGGTAGAAAATCAGGGCCAAGGTAGCTCCCGGGGCTCAGGGCAGAACGCTCTCCAGCAGTTTCCAGCTGTTTTCCCAGAGAACCAAGGCCAAAGGCCACACAGAGAAACTCACTTCAGCATATTGGGCCAGTACTGGCTTCTAAAGACCCACTTCATTGTTGAGACTGCTATTAATATTCATCCTTCATTGAAAGGTGCTCAGTCAAAAGAACTACGACTGGCTGTGTGATATAGTTCAAATGCATTTGCAGGATAACCAGAAAAAGGAAGAATCTACAAAATGGAAAAAAGGCAAACCCACCTACCTTCCTAATGCCTATTACTGGCCACTGCTAGCTAGGAGCCCTGGTAGCCTAGTGGAGTAGGCACTAGGCTCCTAACTGGTAGGTCTGTAGTTCAAAACCACCAGTCACTCCATGGAAGACAAGGAGGCTCTCTCCTCCTGTGAAGACTGACAGCCTTTGCAACCCAAGGAGGAAGTTCGCCCCTGTCCTACAGGGCTGCTTCAATAGCAGTGACTTTGGTTGGCTCTTCTATGCCCCCACACACTGGGGTCTAACCTCTCCTCAGCCCTAGCCCATGCCCAAGGCAGGCCCCTCCCTCCCCAGCTGGCCTACCTCAGTACTTCTCTCTTTCTTGGAGTCGATTCTAACTCACAGTGTCCACTAGGACAGACCAGAATCACCCCTGTGGGTTCCCAAGACAGCAAATGCTAGGACAACAGAAAGCCTCGTCCTTCTCCCCGGGGACAGCTAGTGGTTTAGAGCGCTGACCTGGGGTTGGAAGCTCAATGCATAACCACTAGAGAGAGAGGTAAAGAGGGGCGGGGTGGGTTTATAATCAAGTGAGGGGGTGGAGTGGGGGACTTGGGACAGAAGAATGTCATTGCGGACAGAAGCAGCTGCTGGACCTGGGTGTGAAATGCCACCCACGGCTCCAGCAGCACAGTCACAATCGGGCATTGCCACCCCAACCTGCACAGCACCGGTACTGAAACAGGGGGCCTGCTCCCCTTTCTCCTCGCCCCACACAGCCCCTAGTATGCCCCAAGCACCTCCCTCTCTCTCTCTCCCCAGCCCACTCTGGCCACACTGTGTGTCTACTTGACCCTGCCCGCCCCCTCCTAGCTGCGTAACCTTGGGCAAGGGATGAAACAAACACCCGCGGCTGTTTCCTCAAATATGGTGGAGCTGGGACCCACCAGAGTTAGCACATGTGGGTGGTGTCCAGTGAGGCGGTCTGCTACAGAGCAGTCACAGTGAGTTGGGACCCACTTGAGGGCGTTGGGCTGGGTTCGAGTTTGGTTCTGACGTCCAGCTCGTTGGTGCCCTCTGGCGACAGCCCGCCTGCTGCAGGAGCAGAAGGACTGGGAAAGCTGGGGATGCCGAAGGCATGTCACCTCTGGACAGCCTGCAGAGAAAGGGTCTGGCCTGCCCAGGAGTAATTAGCCTGGGGTGGTCCCCTGAAGAAACGGAGGTGCAGGTTGAGGAGATGACGGCTTGTACCCAGGCCAAAATGTGGCCCTCAAGTTGGGGCAGTGGTGAGAGACAAAGCCGGCAATGGAGCGGGGTTGGTTGGGACAGGCAGGTGGCCTGTGACTGCAAAAGGTGGGATCCTCCCAGGAGAGGCATTGGCCCACAGCTGCGACTCCCTCCACAGCAAGCAGCCCAAAGAAATCCCCTGGAGTTCAGTGGGGAACCCCTATGTGGTTGAGTGCACAGGCGTGTACCTCTCTTTAGAGGCAGCTTCGGTGAGTGGCCCCCTTGGAGGCTGACTTGACGTGGGGAGGGGAGGGGAGGTGGCCCGGAAGGACCTTATGAGCCCCTATGCACCCTTCCTAGAACCACATCACGGCGGGGGCCAAACGGGTGGTCATCAGCGCACCCTCACCGGACGCACCCATGTTCGTCATGGGTGTCAATGAAAAGGACTATAACCCCAACAGCATGAAGGTCGTCAGGTAACTGCGGG
>NW_022104553.1:33515594-33521071 GCF_000313985.2 Echinops telfairi
CACTCGCCCAAAGTATGAAAGTGGAGCCCACGCCAGCCTCTGATGAGGGTAGGGTGAGTGTCAGATCTCCCCTAAACCTCTCCCCACTCTCCAGAGAACTGCTAGTGTTTCCTCCCCAGGGGGGAGGGGCAGGGGAGGCATCACCTCTCTTCCAGACTGCTATCATGCCAATGTGGCCCTGAAAATGCCCTGATGGAAACGCCAGGCTTGGGGAAAGCAAGCTCGAAGCACCTTCCCTTGCCCCACTTCCCCTGCCACCTTCATTCCGATGGCACACACACACACACACACACACACCCCACAACAGAGTGTTCAGAAGACCAAGTCCTGTGTGCATATCTCCCCTGCGCCCCCCAGAGAGCAAGGTGAGGGTGAGGGGTGAGGGCTGTGCCCCATCTCATGGTCCTCCTGTGCACTTGGGTCATTTCAGCAATGCGTCCTGCACCACCAATTGCCTGGCCCCCCTGGCCAAGGTCATCCATGAGACATTTGGGATTGTGGAAGGACTGATGGTGAGTCACAGACACAGGGTTGAAGCCGACGGGTGCTCAGGAGACCCACCATCTTGGGCAGCCCGCCCCCCTGGCATAGTGGGCTACAGGTTGGGCTGCGAACCACCAGATGCTCCTCTGGAGAAAGATGAAGCTTTCTACTCTCAAGAACAGTTACACCCTCAAGAGCCCTGGGGGCAGGTCTAGCCTGCCCGAGAGGGTCGCCGTGAGTCAGTCGGAAGGGGCTGGAGGGCAGTGAGTCTCCCTCAGGGGCTGGTTTAGTGTGTAGAGTTGAGAGGGGAGGCCCCAGGAGTGAAAGAGGGGTACTGGTGGGCAAAGTCTTTGGAAACCCTCTGCAAATCTCCCACGGGGCTGGCCCCTGGCATGCCTCTGCCCCTGCGAGAGCCTGTGCTGAGGGTCTCCACATTGGAGTCACCGCCCCACGGGCACTCAAGAGCAGCGAGGCCTCACCTCAGCCATCTTCTTCCCTAAGACCACAGTCCACTCCTACACAGCCACCCAGAAGACCGTGGATGGGCCCTCAAAGAAGGCCTGGCGAGATGGGCGAGGCGCCCACCAGAACATCATCCCAGCCTCCACAGGGGCTGCCAAGGCCGTAGGCCAGGTCATCCCGGAGCTGAACGGGTAAGAGAGCAGAAGGCTGCAGCCAGGGAGGAGGACACACTCCAGGAGGGTTGGGCCGGCCCCAGAAGCCTTGAGGTGAAGGGAAAGCGGGGTCCTGACCAAACCCCAGGGGGTGCTAGTTCGGACTCCTATCACTGATGTTGTCTCCAGGAAGTTGACAGGCATGGCATTCCGAGTGCCAACCCCAGACGTGTCTGTGGTGGACCTGACCTGCCGCCTGGCCAGGCCGGCCCCATACAACGACATCAAGGAGGCTATCAAAACGGCCGCCAGGGGGCCCCTGGCTGGCATCCTTGCCTACACTGAGGATGAGGTAGGCTTGGAGACTTGACGGTGGGAGGCACCCTCTAGGGGAGGGAATGTGGATCCCTCTACAGAGCTGCAGGACGGATGTGTCAAGATTGTAACGGAAAGATGGGAAGTCAGACCTTTTCTGGAGGCGGCCACATCATCTGCCCTCATTTCTTCCAAGTACAACCCAGTTCCTCAACATTGTCCCCCCCAAACTCCTAAAGACATTTCTTTGCCTCACCTGAAATTTCATATCAGTCACTGTTGACTCCAGGCACCAGAGGCAGGAATTTAGGGGGGCTTCTCTTCAACTCCCTAGCCCTCCAGGCCCCGCCCACAGCAAGCACTCAACACCCACTCTGTAAAGGGAAGCTAGATGCTCCCGCTGTTTTCAGCACTCGCTCAGCCAGGTCATGGTCAAGGATGGATGTCACCATCACTTTGCGCCCTGACCCCCCACACACACCCCCAATTGCCATCTATGCATGTTCACCTGGGTGCGGTCTCCCTGCTTGCTCCTCTGCCAGCCCACTCTGACAGAGCCACAGGCTGGTACCTGGTACCTCTCAGGAGTGCAAAGCTCCAGACTTTCCATCAGTAGCTGAGTATGCAACTGTTTGCATTACCCAGAGCTCCCGGTCTCTCGACACCTTGTTACTGTCAGGCAGCTTGAGTCTGTTCCTGAGTTAGGCAGCCACCACAGAACAAAATGCTGCCTGGTCCTGTACCATCCTCACAACTACACTGACCTTGGAACCTATTGCTGTAGCCACTGTGTCAATCCATCTTGTTGAAGGGGCTTCCTCGCCTTTGCCACCCCTCTACTTGGCCAAGCCTAATGTCCTTCTCCAGGGACTGTTCGGTCCTGACCACATGTCCAAAGGACGTGAGATGACATCTAGCCATGCTTGCCCCCAAGGAGCATCCTGGTTGTAGTGCTTCCACGACAGACTGCTTGTTCTTCTGGCCATCTGTGTTACTGCCAGTACTTCTGTGGGGGCACCATAGTTCAAGCACAGTGATTCTACGTCATGCTTCCTTATTCAATGTCCAACTGTCACATGAGGACATTGAAAATACCATGTCTTGGGTCAGGTGCACCTCAATCCTCAAAGTGACCTGTATAAAACAATTTAAGGACTTGTGCAAGGCTGGCTGAAGTCCTGCGAGGGCCTGTATTTGCTGCACTTTCCACCCCAGACACTGAGCTGGGGCCTCTCGCTCAGCCAGGGGCGGGTTCGCCGCCACTCCCCACAAAAGGCCTGTTTGCTGCCTGGGTCAAATTCCCTGCACTGCTCCCAGGAAGTGGGGTGCTTGGTACAGTGTTAGGGTGTTGGCAGGCAGTGTCCTTTGGCCAGTCCCCTGCAGGCAGAACCATTGTCTCAGACCCTTCGGAGCACTTGTTTTGTGTGTGTGCAACTTCACCCCACCCCACTGAGACACTGGCTCAGAGAAGTGAAGTTGCCCAAGAGTCACACACCCCGTGAGCGGAGCAGAGCCGAGACTAAGAGCTACAGCTAAGAACCCCAAGCCTTGAGCTCCTCGGGGGTCCTTGCTCTACTCCTCACACTTATCTTTGAAATCCTGGTGCCCAGGTGGTCTCCTCCGATTTCCTCACGAACCCCCACTCCTCCATCTTTGATGCCAAGGCCGGCATAGCTCTCAACGACAATTTCGTGAAGCTCATTTCCTGGTAAAGGCTCCAGGAAGGAGTCAGAATAAAAGCGTGGGTGGGGTTGGGGGACAGAGGGAAGCAGGGGGGCGGGGGAGGGCTGTAGGTCCAGGGCTGCCCTGACCACTTCACTTTCTTCCCCCGCCCAGGTATGACAATGAATACGGTTACAGTCACCGGGTGGTCGACCTTTTGAACTACATGTTCAACCAAGAGAAGTGACAAGACAACAGTCAGCCCCCTCCACCCGCACCCCCAACCCCCCTTTCATCCCTCCTTACTTCCCTGGTGACCTGCATCATCTCCCCTTCTCACCCCGGCTCCCGGGAGGGAAGGTGGGCACCGTATATGAGGGACCAGGGCCGCTTTGCCAGCTGATGAAATAAAAGACACCCAGCAGGCGCACAATTGTGTCTTGAGTCTCTATGCCGGGTAGCATCGGGCTCAGGTCAGGGTTCAAGCCCCCCCCGCCCAGCCCATCCCCCTACCCCCCCTCCTTTTGTAACGCGGTCGGCGGCCTTGGGTAAGGGCTGGAACCTGCGCGCCGGGTTCCACTTCGGGAAACAAGAAGCACCACGGTGGTATTTAAGGCCCAACGTGGGCGCGGGTCGAGCCCCCCAAATCTGGGCGGGAATACAGGTGTTCACCGCTGGAGCCGCCCAGGGCCTGACACGCCCACTCCGCCCCGCCCGGGCTCTGACGTCACTGCCCCGCGACCTCCGGGCCGGAACTACGACTCCCAGAAGGCTGCGCGCGGGCCGCGGCGAGGCAGGTGGGCGCCGGGCGCTGGTTCTGGTGACGGCGGGGAGACGCGGCCTCGCGACGGCCGCGCCGGCGGGACCGGGCGGCCGGCATCATGACGCTGTTCCACTTCGGGAACTGTTTCGCCCTGGCCTACTTCCCCTACTTCATCACGTACAAGTGCAGCGGCCTGTGAGTGCGGGCGGGCGGGCGGACGGGGGGCGGGGCCCGACGACGGACGCCTCACCGCCTGCTCCCCCAGGTCCGAGTACAATGCCTTCTGGAAATGCGTCCAGGCCGGGGTCACCTACCTCTTTGTGCAGCTGTGCAAGGTGAGAGCGGCGCAGACCTCCGTCCCGGACCCGGGAGCCTTTCCCCGCCGCCCCCGGGACTCGGCGTCTGAAAACCAAACTGTCGACCAACTAGGAGATTCGATCCAAAGCAACCCTCTGTAGAGGGCAGGGTACAACTGCCCTGTGGGTTTTCGAGAGTGGGATTCGTGACGGAGTAGACAGCCTGTCTTTCTCCCGGGACCTCTTGTCTGAAGGGGATGAAACTTCAGGAGGGTGGCTCGTCCTGAAGCCGGGTGTGTGTGTGTCTGTGGCAACAAGCCTTTTAATGGCGGACAATCTCACCTGCATGGTTAAGAGTCTTGTATGTTAACAAAAAACCCCACTGCCATCGAGTCGATTGCAACTCAAAATGAACCTTTGTAAGGTTTCTGAGCCTGTAAATCACTTGAGGGCCCAGGATCTGCTAGGGGTTTTGAACTGCAGGCCTTGCAGTTAGCAGCCCAATGTGCAACCTCCTCTGCCACCAGCTCCCCATGGTTTTGAGGACCAAACCCCCCCTCGCCCCCCCGACTTCCCACAGGGCAGCCAGCCCTAGTTCATGCAGGCCAGAGGCCAGACTCACCACCGCACTTGCTCTTCCAGCCCTCTCGGGGACCTAAGCTTCTGAGCCAATGTCTCCCACGGCCCCAGAATCTTGCCCCCAACAGGTGACCGTGCTTTCAGGTTCTCCCAGTGCCCTGGGCCTTCCCACACCAGCCTCCCATACCACTCAGACAGAAGGCTTAGCCCTTTCACCTTGGCGTGACCTCTGCTTTGTCTCCCCAGATGCTGTTCCTAGCCACTTTCTTTCCCACCTGGGAAGGCGGCATCTATGACTTCATAGGGGTGAGAGGGGAAAGGGAGAGCAGGGGAGGATAGGCATGGGTCCTTCACCCCAATCTGCCTCAAGCCACAGCCCCTCCCCTGGGCCCACAGGAGTTCATGAAGGCCAGCGTGGACGTGGCCGACCTCATAGGCCTGAACCTTGTCATGTCCCGGAACGCCGGCAAGGGGGAGTACAAGATCATGGTCGCTGCCCTGGGCTGGGCCACCGCAGAACTCATTATGTCCCGGTGGGTGTGTGCGTGCACCCAGACTCCTAAGGGAGGACGCCCCGGGGGGAGAGGGAATGGACAAGAGGGCAAGGGTCCGGTTTGGGAGGGGGAGTGGAGACCAGAGAAGCCTTCGTTCTGCCTTCCTCAGCTGCATCCCCCTCTGGGTTGGAGCCCGTGGCATTGAATTTGACTGGAAATACATCCAGATGAGCATCGACTCCAACATCAGTCTGGTATGCTGACCTGCCTC
>NW_022104553.1:33521178-33534610 GCF_000313985.2 Echinops telfairi
GTCCTGGCCCTGCCACCCTGCAGGTCCATTACATCATCGCCTCCGCCCAGGTGTGGATGATCACGCGCTACGACCTGCACCACAGTTTCCGACCGGCCGTGGTGGTCCTCATGCTCCTTAGTGTCTACAAGGCCTTTGTCATGGAGTGAGCTGGAGGGGCCCAGAGGCTGGGTTCACGCGGGGATTGGGGAACAGGGCCGAGTTATCGACTGGTTCCTCATTGTGATGTTCTTCCTCGGCAGGACCTTTGTCCACCTCTGTTCCCTGGGCAGCTGGACAGCATTGCTGGCCCGAGCGGTGGTGACGGGGCTGCTGGCCCTCAGCACGCTGGCCCTGTACGTCGCTGTGGTCAACGTGCACTCCTAGGCTTGGTCTTCAGTCCCGCCTGCTGCAGGCCTGCTTCTCGCTTCTCTCCGGGTTTCAGAAAAGTAAACAGTATTTGGAACGTTGGTGCAGCCTCTGTTTCTCTCTCTGGAATGATCTCCCCCGGGTCCCCAAGGTGCTCAGTGGATGAGCAAACAAGCGAGCCCGCCCGCTCTTTTGTCCTTTGTGCCGGGAACAGCGCCCAGGACTCCGTGTTTCCCTGGAGCGGCCTGAAGGCTTGAACTACAGCAGAAGCTAAGTGAGGGCTCCTGGGGGCATCCCCTCGCCCTATCACACTCTTGCCTTGGCACAACCTGGCCCTGCCCCTGCCCCAGCCGGTTATCTGCCAGGCTCTCAGTTCCTGTCTACCCCTCTGCTCACCCTCTCTATGGTGACCAGAGAGGTCTCTGGTCAGATCACTAGGGAACCTTACCTATTTGTGACCATCTTGTGGCTCTTCGTAAGGAGCCCTGGTGGCGTCATTGTAACTGGTTGGCTGCTAACCACAAGGTCAGCAGTTCGAAACCACTAGCGGCTCTTTGGGAAAGGCATTCTAATCCTGTAAAGCAGGGGTCCTCAAACTGCGGCCCGCCAAAGATATTTATCCAGGCCGCCTGGTGTTTTTACCCCATTTTGTTTTTGACTTCAAAATAAGATATGTGCAGTGTGCATAGGAATTTGTTCATAGTTGTGTGTTTTTTTTAACTATAGTCCAGCCCTCCAACGGATATGAGGGACAGTGAACTGGCCCCCTGTTTAAAAAGTTTGAGAACCCCTGCTGTAAAGAGTTACAGTCTCAGAAACACAGGGCAGTTCCACTCCGCCCTGGTCACGATGAGTTGGCATCGACTGATGGCGGTGAGGAAGTAGCTTCCCATTGCATCATGGATGGTCTCTCCCCCCTGAATCTTGCTTTTGCCCTTGACCCCTCTGAAGGTGCTTCCTGGAATAGCTTGCCCCATCTGTTGAGAAATCTTAATCTCTCTCAATTTAGGGGTGGAAGCAGGGCGGCCATGTGTGACAGCACCCCTGTCTCTGGCCTGTGACCCTTAGATCAGGTGCCTGACCTGAGTCTTCTCAGTGCCAGGTACCAACCAGAAACCAGACATTGCCCTCAAGTCAATTCTGGCTCCAGCAGCCCAGCACAGAGACGGCCCAGTAGCAGAACCACTGAGCTACCACCTGGGATGTGCTGGATGCCACTCTCCTTCCCCAGCCCCTCCTCTGTCCTGCTCATTCCACCACCCTCCCCCCAGGGAAATGTATCCAAAGCAGGGCTTTGGGTACCAGGTTTGTACCCCTCCACAGAAACCCTGCCCACCAGGAAGCTGTTCCCCAGGCCTCATGTTGTCAGCTGCCCCCCCTTTGCCAGGTTGTTGAGGTGGGGCCATATGGTACTTGGCCTTGACATGGGGGAGCATCAAGGACAGTTCTGTGGATCTGCCGTGGCAGGCTTGGGGTTCCACAGGAGCACCTGCCCTCCCCTGGGATGATCCTCCTCTAGCTCCACTCCCTCACTGCCTCGCCTCGGGAGCAGGATGGATGGATGATATTTATGCGGAGAGGTTGTAGCTGTGACATGTATCCAGCTCCCTGGGTCAACTGAAGACCACGTAGTCAACAACTCAACTTGCCAACTCACAGTTACCCTATAGGACAGGGTAGAACTGCCTGTGGGTTTGCAAGACGAATGCTTTATGGGAGTAGAAGGCCCCATCTCTCTCCCAAGGAGCAGCTGGTGGTTTTGAACTACTGACCTTGCGGTGAGCAGCCCAGCACACAGCCTACTGCACCACCAGTGCCCCTTGACGGCTACGTACGGGGCTCAGTTTTCCCCACCTGGCAGAAAGGATGGTGATCTCAGTGGCTACTGCCTTAGGCAGGGGCTCGTAGCCATACCTCCTGCTCGGTGGCCAGCGATGGAGTGACCTCAGCTTTCATGGAGGCTCCTGCTCCAGCCACCAGTGGATGAGGGGTTGGGGCTGAGTTTGGGTAGCGGGAGCCTAGACCAGCGTGACCAGGTCTGCGGTGGTGTAGTGGGCGACACTCCAGCAGTGAGTGGTCGGACTGATGGGGCAGCTACCATGCTGGGAGAGGCTAGAAACGTGGGCATCACCAGAGACAACGGGAGGTGGGGTGGGGAGGGAGACACCCAGGCCCCACCAGGGAGTCACCACACAGGAAGGTTGGAATGAGAGGCAGCAGTGTGGGAGCGGGGCATCTTGCACCGTGGGAGGGAGGACAGGTGGGTTCCGCCTCCGGGGTCAGACCAAGGGCTGAGTGAGTGGAGACACCTGTGATGTGGCCAGCGACCTTCAGGTGTCAGGGTGGCTCTCAGAGGGGAGAAGTGCTGAGAAGGAGGGTTCGTTCAGGGGGTGGAGCAGCTCCCGTCGCATCCTGGCTCTGCCTTTAGAGCCCCCAAGAGGCTTGTTCCCCCAACACATGTTGACCAAGTAAGTACCTACTACGTACTGGACTGTGCTCTGGGCACTGTTCAGAACAGATCTCCCCTGCCTGTGCAATTCGGTGACAAACAGCCAGGACCAGGGCACTGTGAGCTGGTTTTATTGTTGGCATGCAGAGCACCTGTGGTTTGGACAACGCTCCGCAGCAGCCCTCTTGCCCAGCCCGGGGCACTAAGCAGACAGGCTTCACCAGGGGCTCTGAGTGCTTACTCCCCACCAAAGCCCCACACCACAGGTGGGGCTGTGCCAAGACCAGCTGGGCTAAGGCGCTTCAGGAGGGCTGGGAACCCCTTTTTGGATGGGGAAGAGGAGTCAGTAGGGTGACCCCAAGGTTGGGCTCCACAGCCTGCAGAAGTGGACACAAGAGGTGTGCCCAGGACTCAGGGTCGCTCAGGTATTCGGCTCTCCATAGATGTTCCGGAAGTCCCGTGCCCCACTGGCTGTGGTGGATGCAGGGGTGAAGGGCGTGGTCCCTCTAGTAATAGAGTTCCTGGTCCCACCAGCCTAGGAGAGAGGAGAGACTCAGGCCTGGGAAGACATAGATTAAGTTAGAGGGAACGCTGGGAGCAGATGGAGAAGGTCAAGGTTGAGCACCTGGGGCTCAGGTTTCAGACCAGGGTCAAGTGCTCAGGATTAGAGGTTGGAGCAGCTGCTCTGAGAACATCCTTGGCCCTTAGTGACCGCAGCCCCCAAGTCCCCATACTCACTGCCTGGGCAACAACGAACACCAAGTTTCCGCAGCTCATCATAGACGAAGATGAGGAGGCCAAAGGGCATGGGGACCAGCCACCACTGGAACCTGTAGATATCAGGGAGATAGCAAGGTGCAGCCCCACCCCACTCGGGCCATGCCCAGCTGCCCTCACCTCTCGTCGGCCCCTCACCGGATGGGCATAAAGTTGAAGATGTTGGGCATGCCGGGGCAGTAGCACAGGAAGCAGCCGATGCACACCTGGAACACGATGGCTGTCACCAGGATCTTGTTCCTACGAGAGGAGGGGCCAGCCTGACTCAGAGGCCCAGGGCAGGCCATCCAGAGCTGGCCCCCGTGGGAATGGGGTACTGCCATCAGAGGTGTTCTAAACCCCTCCTCTTGACCTGTGGACACCTGCTCCCTCAGCATTCACTCATTACCATCAGGTCAATTCCAACTGTCACGACCCAGTAGGACAGGGTAGACCTGCCCCTGTGGGTTTCTGAGACTGTTTAACTGTTTACGGGAGCAGTGGCCCGTGGAGTCAAACAGGTGACCTTGTGATAAGCAGCCCAGCGCATCCTAACCCACGATGCCTGACCTGGAGCCGTCAGAGACAACGAGATGGGACAGGGAGGCAAGGGGGTGATACGGGGGAGTCTTGCGGCTGGGCCGGGCTGGAGCTGGTGGGCCACCTGAAGAAGCCCTGCTGGAAGGCGGAGAGGCGCCGCGTCTTGCGGATGAGGACGTCGGCGATCTGACACATCTCGATGCTGATGAAGAACACGGTGTAGCACGTGTACTGCTGGTACAGACGCTGCCCGAACGTCTGCGGGGCCGGGAGGGGACAAAGCCGTCTGAGCTGGGCCTCTCAGCCTTCCTTTCCCTGGCAGCAGAGTGGAGAGACTTGGACTGCTAGGGGGCCCAGGGAACCTCCGTTATGCAGAGCCTGGCTCAGTGCCCGGGCCCAAGTGGAGGCTGGACCGCCCTCACCCAGCAGGACGGGGCAAGATCGCCCTGGGCCCTGGGGAGCCTGAGCGAGGGGGGATCAGAATCTTAAGGAAGGGTAAAGTCTGGTGACTCCAGGGGCCAGGCAGATGGCAAAACTGAGTCAGATGGGGCTTTAGGGGAAAGAAAGTACATGACCTAATTAAAGGGAGCGGCCCTTTTCAACACAACAGCAACCAAACATGGTGGGAGAGACCCTCATCCCAGAATGAGCCGAGGGCTGGCAGTGAGCCTGAGTGCCTAGGACACTTTGGCTTGGCCCAGCCACCAACTGGGTGGGTGGCACTGGGCGTGAGGGCGTCACTGAAGAGCCAGGCAGGTGCTCACCCACTCCTGGCCATAGCTGTCCTGCAGGTCTTGCAGGTGGTGGTTCTCCCACTGTGGCCGCAGCCCCACGCACAGCAGTGGAAACCAGCCCTCCTGGGCCATGGCTGTGAAGTAGTCGGCAAAGCCAGCAAACGACTGGATGGCACCTGAGAGAGGGGCTCGGTGACCCAGGGAAGGGCAGGGACACTCAGAGACAGGAGGTGGAGACCCAAAGGTAGGTACACAGGGAGAGAGCCTCAGCCACGGAGAAACACACACAGAAGCCCGGGGGCCCATGAGGAGGGGCCAGAAGACAGAGGCCAGGACAGAGACAGAGGGATGCAGAGGGACTGAGCTGGACAGACAGGAACACGGATGGCAGAGACAAGCACAGGGTCAGACTCGGGGACATAGAGACAGACAGAGGGAAGAGGGACAAGAGAGATGGATGGAGGCATAGGGATTGAGACAGACACACAGAGAAACACATCCAGGGACACAGAGCTAGAAAGAGCCCCAGAGGCAGGGTCACGGAGGCCAGGCAGGGCAGGGGGGCGGCACAGACCATCACCGGCAGACCGGGTCAAAAGGAGGCGCTGAGATCCAGAACAAGCCAGAGGCCCCAAGGCCGGAGGGAAGCCCCCCTGGAGAGCCTCCTCCCTGGCCCTGTGTGGGCTCACCAATCTGGAAGTAGGAATAGGCGGCCAGGGGCTCGTTGACCAATCTGTCACGCTTTGGATTCCGTGGCCGCAGGTGCATGATGTCACTCTCTGCCTTCTCATAGGCCAGAGATACAGATGGGAACTGGTCGAGGGTGGGAAGAAGGAGTCCGACTGAGGGTTTGCCTGGCCTGTCCGCTGGGCTCTTGTGTTCCCGGGGAGTGGGGGTGAGGGGGTAATTCAAGACCAGCAGTGCAGTGACCACAGATTCACACATGCCTGGGCTGGCTGTCAGGAGGGTTGGCATGCTCAGCCAGTCCTCCAGTTGTGTCCTGATGTCTGTCCAACTCTATCAGAATGCCTCCTTAGCTGCTTTGTCTCTGTCTGCCTCTGGGTACCCTGGTCCCAGTCTCCCTCCCCCCACCTTTCTTTCCTCTCTTCTTCCTTCCTCCCTCCTTCCGTCTCGACCTCTTTCTGGTTCTCTCTCCCTCCCCCAACTCTTTTGGTTTCTCCATTCTTAGCTCTGCACACCACCCCCACACCCCACCGACCTGCTCTGCCTTTGTATGTGGCTCTGTCTCTCTTTGACACACCCTAGCTCCGCGCACGCACACGTGTCTACCTCTTATCTCTCTGTGTCCCTGTGCCCTCCTCCCAAACCACTCCCTTGTCCAACTGCAACTCCAGTGATAGAACAGCCTGTTCTCAACCCAGGGCCTAGCCATGGCTGCTGCCCTCTGCACCAACACTGTCCCCCTGCCCTTCCGCGGGCAGCTCCCTCGCCTCTTCCAGGCCTTGGTTCAAGTGTCACCTTCTCAAGGAGGCCTTCCCTAAACCAAACCAGACCCACCGCACCAGGCCGATCTGACCCAGCGTGACCTAACATTCAGTCACCACTTTTACCAGTCATGGGTCCAGCTCTACGGACGTTGACTCAAAAACTAAAACTCCCAACACACTGCCATCGATCGCGTCGATAGGGCAGGTGAGGGCCACCCCTGTGGGTTTCCGAGACTGTACCTCTTGACAGGAGTAGAAAGCGGAGCAGCTGGTGGTTTCAAACTGTGGACCTTGCAGTTAGCAGCCCAACTCGTAACCACTCGGCCACCAGCATGAGTAAATGACCACGTGTGTCTGGCAATAGGAAGGGCCATGGGGGCGTGATTGAGTCCCATGGCATTGCATTTGGCTGCCTCGGGGGCCCTGTTCTGAGTCTGTCTGGCTGTGTTTAGCTGGCTGTGTCTAGGTAAGGCTATCCATCTGTGACCCAAAGCTGGCCAGACAGCTGCGGCAGTGAAGTCCCTGTGTGGCTTCCTGTGTTCTCACATGTGGCTGACAGCTAGCATATCCCTGTGTCTGGCTGGGGTGTCCCGCGGCACCCTGTATGCGTGTGGCCACGGAATGAGTGGGAATGGCAGGGCTGTGGACTCACGATGTCGGTGCAGAGTTCTATGAAGAGGATGGTGATGCACCCAAGGGGCAGGGGCACGCTGACTGTGATGTAAATGAGGTAGGGTGTCAGCTCGGGGATGTTCTTGGTCAGCGTGTAGGCGATGGACTTCTTCAGGTTGTCGAAGATCAGCCGGCCTGTGAGCAGACAGCAAGCGCCTTAGCCTCCTTGCCACCTGCATCCTCCCATGGCCACACCACCTGGACCCCTTCCAGGCCCAGCCCCAACCCTGCTCCACGCCGGTCACGATGGAGGCGAAGTTGTCGTCCAGGAGGATCATGTCAGCTGCGTTTTTGGCAGCGTCTGAGCCGGCGATGCCCATGGCCACACCGATGTCTGCCTTCTTCAGGGCTGGGGAGTCGTTCACGCCATCCCCTGTCACAGCCACGATTGCTCCCTGTAGGTAGGTAGGGGGTCAGCCAGAGGTCAGCCAGAGGCCAGCCCATGGCATCCATCTGCCCACCCTCCTCGACCAGGCAGGAGGTTCGCACCAGTCGTTGGCAACTCTCCACTATCACCAGCTTCTGCTGGGGACTGGTACGGGCAAACACCATCTCGGGGTGGGTACGCAGTGCCTCAACCAGTTCTGATGGGTCCATGTCCTTCAGCTGCATGCCGTTGATCACGCAGGCACGGGCATCCCTGGGGAGGGAGGGAGATGAGAAGGTCTTTCAAGGGCCTCAGCCTTCGTGGGGTGTGGGAGATATGGGGGGACTTACTTTCTATTAACTTGGTCCACGGGCACTCGGAGGCGGGCAGCAATGTCCTCCACTGTCTCACTGCCTTCTGAGATGATGCCCACACTGGCTGCGATGGCCTTGGCTGTGATGGGGTGGTCACCTGTCACCATGATCACCTGTCGGGGTAACCAAGAAACTTGTGACCATTTTAGGTCAGCCCCATTTTCCATCCACACTTCTAGATACCTGCTGATAGACTCATTCACTTATTCAACCAGTCATGACCACCTTCTAAGTGCCAGGGATATAATAGGGTGAAAACGGACAAAAGTCCTAATAAAATGAATCACACCTACTTCTCACTTATTGGCTGTCTCATTAACTGACATTTTTCCATTACAACAGTAAAAATCTACTAACCAACTATTTTGCACATTAACGACATACTTCTGGGAGTACTGAACCACCGAGGTACAAGGTGAGCGTAACAGTAATGTACTAGTGTGATTTGGCAGTTATGTATTGGTGTAATTTGGCTGCTATGTAATGATATATATCTTTCATTTTGTGATCTGATATAGCCATCCTCATTTTTTAATAACACCAATGTCCAATTTCTAATAACACCAATTTCCACATGGTCTTTGGAACCTAACCAGTGAGATAAGTGAGAAGTGGGTGTTAATGGTCGGGTGTTGTTACCATTGTTACTGATACACTGTCATCCAGCGGTGCCCAACACTCACAGATCAGATGCAGACCGAACTGCTGTGACAAGTAGTGTTTTCAGTGGTTTAAAACCGTTTTTCAGAACAGATTGCCAGGCCTTTCTTCCAAACCCAGTAATCTGGAAGTGCCACTTCACCCTGTTGAACATCATAGCAGCACACAAGTCCCCAATGAAAGATGAACAGTGACTGGAAATTGAATCTGGAGCTCCTAAATGGAGGATGAGGGTTCTACCACTGAACCACTTCCATACATCCCACATGTGTTAGAAGGTAAAATTGTGCTAAAAAAATTTTAATTTAAAAAAAAGTAAATAAAACTGCATAAAGGGGATGTAAGTGTTAGATGAAGAAAGAAGTGGTTCAATTTTAAGTTCATTATGAGTTGGAATCAACTCAGAGGCAATGGGTTGAGTTTGGTTGAGTTGGGTTGGATTGGGTTTAGCTAGGTAGGGTTGGGTTGAGTTGGGTTGGTTGAATTGGGTTGGGTTAGTTATGGTTGAGTTGGGCTTGACTAGGTTGAGTTGGGTTGGGTTAGTTTGGGTTGAGTTGGGCTTGACTAGGTTGAGTTGGGTTGGGTTGGGTTAGTTATGGTTGAGTTGGGCTTGACTAGGTTGAGTTGGGTTGGGTTAGTTTGGGTTGAGTTGGGCTTGAGTAGGGTGAGTTGGGTTGAATTGGGTTGGCTTTAGTGGAGGCCTCATTAAGAAGGTAACACCTACACAAAGAACTGAAAGAGATGAGGGAGTTGACCATGTGAAAATCTGGGAGAAGAGTGCCATGGCTGGGAAACAGGCCATGTGAAGGCCCTCCATTGAGAATGTACTTGACCTGTGAGAGGAACCACACATAGGCATGTCTAGAGAGGAGTGGAAGAGAGAGGGTTAAGGAATGAGTTTAGGAAGATAACAAGAACCAGATCTTTTAGGGCCTTAGGGACCATGGAAAAGACTTGAGCCTTGTTTGCTGAGTATCTGCTCCCCTACCCTTGATTTGTCTTTGAAGAACCACTTCTCCTCCTGCCCCTTAGCAAAGAGTGGGTAAGTAGCTCAGACTGGCAATCCAGGTATTCCATCCCCCAAGCCATAGTAATTGGCTCTGGGACAGGCAATGACCCAGTTTGGAGCTACTACTAAAGAGGTAGCACCAATCTATGGAGAAGGATGTCTTGCTTGGTAAAGTAGAGGAAGGCCATCGACAAGAGAGAGTGACCCAGCGGCTGCAATGACGGGCTCAAACATAACAACTGTGAGGCTGGTGCAGGGTGGGCAGTACATAGGGTCACTGTAAGTCGGAGCTTATTTGACATCCCCTAACAATAACACCAAAGAGGTACTCTTTTTCTGTGGGGTGGCTAAACAGACAGGATGTAAATGAGAGCTGTTGAGAAGATCATTTTTGTCTCCTCCCCTCAAAAATGAAACTAGCACTTGAAAATAAAGCCTACAAAGAGAAAAAGAGAGTTGAAGCCTGAAGAAAGACAAATTGCTAATGAAATGTCATTGTGTTCCTGGATCAAGCTATGCCTGAAACCTCCTTCTCCAGGGCTTTTCAGTTTCCCCTTTTCTGATCAGGCCGGTGTGTTATCAGGCAATAGAGGCCCGTTTCTGGTCAGGCAGGGCTTCTTATCCCTGCATACTCCACC
This sequence comes from Echinops telfairi, assembly GCF_000313985.2. NCBI lineage: Eukaryota > Metazoa > Chordata > Mammalia > Afrosoricida > Tenrecidae > Echinops > Echinops telfairi. The sequence goes on from NW_022104553.1 coordinate 33,531,174, forward strand.
CTCACCATCACCTGGACCTCTCCCAGTGGCTTACCCGGATGCCTGCTGTGCGGCACTTGAGCACAGCGTCGGGAACAGTGGCTCGGGGTGGGTCTATCATGGATACGAGTCCCGCAAAGCAGAGGTTGCTGGTTGGAAAGTTCATGGCCTCCGTGTCAAAGGCATAGCCGGGTGGGTAGTCCTTCTCACTCAGGTAGAGCTGACAGAAGCCTAGCCAGGAAACAGAGAGGTCAGAGGGGAGTCCTGTGAGGAGCCAGGAGATGGGTTGTAATGCATTGAGCTGCTAGCCCTAAGGTCAGCAGGTTCGAACCCACCAGCTGCTCCCAGAGAGAAAGATGAGGCTTTCTGCCCCTGGAAAGCTTTACAGTCTTGGAAACCCAGGGGGCTGTTCTACTCTGTCGTATAGTCACGGTGAGTCTGAATTGACTTCGTGGCAGTGAGTTTGTTTTTTGGAAGGTGGTTTATTTTATTTTATTGTTTGGTGCTCCTCTTGCCAAGTGTCACGCAGCAAGTTAAGTGAAGCATCCAGAATTGGGTGGGGCAATTTCAAGTTTAGCCAAAGTAGGGGGTAGGTGAAGTCTAAGGGGTTCGGACAAAAATTGAGGAAGGTCAGGGGTCAAGTCAAGGATGGGGAAAAGCAGGTTGTGGACAGTCAAAGGGGTAACAAGGAGATTCTGAAATTGAGGTGCGGGATCACCAGGGGAGCGGGACAGGAATGGAGACTAGTCAGGGGTCAGAACTGAGTTGCGGCAATCACGGGTGAGTGTGCACCCTGGTCGTTCTGTCAGCCCAGGTCCAGGAAGGTGCAGTGGGTCCATGCGCCCTGGCGCCCCGCTCTACCCTGCCCGGGGGGTCTCACCCAGCACACGCTCGCCCAGGCCACCCAGGCTGAGGTAGGCAGTCTGGAAGGCCTCGCGCCACTGTTCATCCAGCGGCAGCTCCTGGCCCTTGATGAGGATGGAGCTGCAGCGCTCCAGCACGCGCTCGGGGGCGCCCTTCATCACCAGCACGTGCCGCGGGTCCCGAGGGTCCTCCAAGGTGTGGATGGACAGCTGCGGGCAGGGAGTGGGCAATGGGGTGTGGGGGAAGCGCACCCGGCTTCTCCAGAAGGGCTTGGGGCTGGAAGGCGTAGGCGAGCGGGCGGCTGCAGGACCTGCCTGGCCATTGGTGGGATGGGCGGTGGGCGGGGCCTGAGCCGCCGGGGCGGGGCTCTGGGGGCGTGGTCGGGGGAGGTGGTCACACCTGGAACTTGTTGGTGGAGTTGAAGGGGATCTCGCAGACTTTGGGGAAGCGCTCGCGGTAGCCCATGGCATTGCCCAGCGTCAGCTCCGAGAACTTGAGCAGCGCCGTCTCGGACGCGTCCCCGATCACGATGCGCTGCGAGCGGGGAGTAGGGAGCAGGGTCAGGGGCGATCCCGGCTGCACACCAGGCTCGCGGGGTCCCCCGAAGCAACACACACACTCTTACCTTGGGCACCGGCACTGCGTCCTGGCCCGACTTGAAGGCGGCTCGGTTACACAGGGTGAGCACGCGGCACAGCGCCCTCCACGTCTCAGAAGACTGATCAAAGGTCTGCCCTGGAGGCCGGGCGTCGGGGCTGGAGCCCGGAGGGGGATCCACGTACCCGCCCCAGCCCCGGTCCCTTCCCTAAAGCTAGGTCTGCGACCCTCCTCCGGACCTGCCATCCCACCCTCGCCTCATACACGGGAGCGAGCCTTCTCCCCAGACCCAATATCCAGCCTAGAGGGCGACCGACACTGAGCCTCTGCTCAGACCTGACACCCACCCTGGGCCCTGGGCCCTGGGCCCAGCTTCTCCCCAGAGCAGGTCTAACACGCCACCCCACCCCCCACGTTGATGACCCTCTGGGGTCCCTTCCCGGTTTCCACCATCGCCCTAATGCGGCATGGAGAGGCCGCCCGGGCCCCACCTGACTGGTCCTCCGTGGTGTCCGCCGAGTGGATGTGGTTGTCAAACCACAGGTGGGACACCGTCATGCGGTTCTGCGTGAGGGTGCCGGTCTTATCGGAACAGATCACAGACGTGGAGCCCAGCGTCTCCACGGCTTCCAGGTTCTTGACCACGCAGTTCTTGCTGGCCAGCCGCTTGGCAGTCAGGGACAGGCAGACCTGGGCGGGAGTGAGCCAGGCTTCTGCCCACCTTGGCTCCTCCTCCCACTTCCCGCTCTCACGGTGTTCAGGACTCACCTGCCCCAGCCACCAAGGAATGCCTTCTGAGCAAGCCAGCCTGTCTCTGTCTTGCCTCCAAGCCTTGATGTCTACCGAGAATTCCTTCACCAATCTGCCCCCTGTAGCCAGCCTCTCTGACGGCTGCCCCAGTTACCAAAGTTCCCTTATCAACAGACTCATTCTTCCCGGCCTGTCTTGGGTTTGGGGCTCATGGTTCAAGACCCCTTACCTGCTGGCTACCCACTGCCCACGCTGGCCCCAGCCTTCTCTGATCAAGGGCCCTGCCTGTTCATCTCTGAGCCCTTCCTGACCACAGAGCATGGCCAAGAGTGAATGTCTCCTGGTGGGTGGGTGGCTGGAGGGCTGGGTGGGTAAAAGGATGAGTGGATAGAGACAGGGGAGAGTTTAACAGATAAATGGACAGATAGAGAGGTGGATGGGTGGATATCCAAACAGAAGGACAGACCTTGCAACTCCATGCGCCCCCTCTGCTGCCTGCCCAACTCACCGTGACGGTGGCCAACAGCCCTTCAGGCACATAGGCGACCACAATGGCCATGAAGAAGACCATGGCCCGCAGGAAGGTGTAGCCGATGCACATGGCCACCACAAAGAAGGTGGCCCCGAAGAGGATGGCCAGGCCGGCGATGATGTCCACAAAGTGCTCGATCTCAATAGCAATGGGCGTCTTCTCATTCTCCACTCCTGACGCCAGGGTCGCAATGCGCCCAATGATGGTGCGGTCGCCGGTGTTCACCACCAGGCCCTGGGCGGTGCCTGCAGGGGACCAAGAGCACATGTGGCTCAGAGTGGGGGGGAGGGGTGCAGCCTTGAGGGGGGGCACCTGCAGTGTGAGCTGAAGGAGGGCGCAGCGATGAGAGCTAGAGAGGTGGTATGGCTTGGAGAGGATGATGGGAAACGGAGGCAGTGTGGCCCCAGAAGAGGTGGCAGTAGTATGGGTCGGGGAAGTAGCAGGGGGTGACTCACGGACCCTCAAGACACATGGTAGAGAAGAAGGCGATGTTGCGAGTCTCCAGGGGGCTGTCGTGTGTACACTCCGGCGAGCGGGTCTGTGGCTCAGACTCGCCCGTCAGTGAGGAATTGTCCACCTTGCAGCCCTGGGCCACCAGGATGCGGATGTCAGCCGGCACTCGGTCCCCGCCTTTCATCTCCACCAGATCGCCTACCACGAGCTGGTCTGCGTTGATCTGCAACTTGTCGCCATCTCGGATCACAGTTGCTTGCTG
>NW_022104553.1:33534710-33536419 GCF_000313985.2 Echinops telfairi
AACAGGTGCCACAGTTGTGGAGTGGGGGTTACTAAGTATAGGGTCTTGGGTCTGTGGAAAGGTGAAAAACTGGGATCGTGGGAGAGCGGAGAGCCTATAGGGAGAGTTCATGTCCATGGATGAAGCGCAAGTTGACTCGGATGGGTAATAGGAGCCCACAGAGCGCTATCAGAGGGTCTGCCTGGGATTATTTGGGCTCACCTGGGGTACAAGGTTCTTGAAGCTGGCAATAATGTTGGTGCTCTTAAACTCCTGGTAGTAGCCAAAGCAGCCTGTGACCACCACTACAGCGATGAGGGCCAGAGCCAAGTACAGCTAGGAGCGGCAGAGGGGACAGGAGTTATGCATAGGGCCTGGCAGTGCCCTGCACAAGACACAAGGCTCCTTGGGGCTTTAGCATTCTCTGGGTCAACCCCAGAGTCCCCTATCTCCCACCCCTGCCGCTGCTGGTGGGCTTCATGTGCTTTTCCTGTGACCTCGGCCTCTCTTCCCCACCCCCCTCAGACCCACAATCAACTGCCTGGGGTTCTCAGTGCCTGGCCCCTGAGTCCTCAGTCTCCCATGTTCCATGCCCCATGTCTTGTGACTTGTGTCCCATGTCGTCATATACCTGAGTTTCATGTCCCCTCTTACAACGTCCTCCATGTCTTTCGTCCCATGTCCGCTCCCCTGGGTCCCTCACGTCCTACATCCCCTGGGCCTCAAGTTTCATATTCGGCGTCTCCCATCCTGTTCTGCCGACTTGTGTTAGGTCTGTGCCCAGCAGTTCCCATGCCCTTACATCTCTACTCCCAGACGATGGCGCCCAGTAGACCTCACGGTCTATAGCCCGTGTCCTTCATGATCAATATCTCCATGCCCCAAATCTCAAGTCCCCTGTATACAATGTCCCCACCCTATCCTCTGTCCTATGACTGGTCAGGCCCCTGTCCAGTGTTACAAGCTGTCCCTAGTTCTCCATGTCACCTGTTCTTATCCCTGCCATAGATCTAGTGTCTCCTTGTGAGACATTTGACATCTTCTGTCTCTTCATTTCCATATTGACTGTCTTGTGTCTCCCCATCTCCTGGCTCTTGGTGGCCTTGGTGGCCCCCCTGTCAGAGTCCCACTTGCCCCTGTGCCCGTGTCCTTGATGGGGTCCATGTCCTATGTCTTAAGGATTGCAGCCCCATGTCGTTCTGCCTGCCCCCTGTGTGAGACTCCGCCCTTCCCATGTTCCCTATGCCCTGTGTGTCCTTGGACCATCCGTTCGATGTCCACATGCTGTCTGTCCCCCAGGATCCATGTCTTAGGACTGCGTCTCCTTGACTGTAGACCTTTAACTCGATGCCCCCCTTCTATCGAGTCCCATGCTGAATGTCCTTGTGTCCTCCAGGCCCCAATGACCGCCATCCGCCCTTCCCCTGAACCTGCCACTCACATTGTCATCCGTGGTCAGGTCACCCTCACTGGCCTGGATGCCGAAGGCAATGAGGCAAATGGCAGCAGCCACCCACATGAGGCACTGTAGACCACCTGCCAGCTGCCGCGCAAACTTGACGTACTCCGGGGTCCCCTTCGGTGGCCTTAGTGCATTTGGCCCATCTCGCAGCAGTAATTCAGCGGCCAGGCTGGTGGAGAGGCCCTGGGGACAGGGACAGATGGCGGTGGGTGTTAGAGGATGGTGCTCTCACCAAAGCCCCCTCACAGAACGGGATGGCGGTCACCTC
>NW_022104553.1:33536773-33544521 GCF_000313985.2 Echinops telfairi
TAGATAGATAGATAGATAGATAGATAGATAGATAGATAGATAGATGATAGATAGATAGATAGATAGATAGATAGATAGATAGATAGATAGATATCACATAAACACACACGCATACACATACTCATACCTAGGGAGCCTTTGGGTCATAGCGGGCTATGCATTGAGCTGTAAGGACAAGGTCAGCCCTTCGAACCTAACAGCTGCTCCGTGGGAGAAAGGAGAAGCTTCCTGCTCCCATAAAGATGAAAAGTCTCAGAAAGCCCAAGGGGCAGTTCGACCCTAGTGGTCCTATAGGATCCCTGTGAGTCAGAACTGCCTTCGTGGCAGCAGCCAGGTGTCTCACCCCCGTCTCTGTCTCGGGGACACAAGCCCTCCCTGTGTCCGTGGGCCTCTCTCGGTCCATCTGTCCCACCATGCTCCTTCACCGCCCCGGCTCACCTTGATGGCACTGGTCTTGTACTTTTGTTCCAGTTCTGTCACGGACAGCTGGTGGTCGTTCTGTATGAAGGGCAGCAGGTGCTCACGCTCTGGCCCTCGCCCGCCAGTCCCCCGCCCCGCCGGCCCTTATTCAGTCCCCACCAGCACCCCGCCACCTCCACCACCACCACCGCGACCCATCCTGCCCCCGGCTCACAATCTCCATCTCCTTCTTCATGTTCTCCAGCTTGTCCTTCCTCTTGCCTCCACCACCACCACCCTTCTTGGTCATCTTGGCTGAGTCCGAACCCAGCTCCACTGAGTACATCTCGTAATTCTCCTGAGGGTAAGAGGGCAGGGGACAGGTGTCCGAGAGGCATCCTATCCCACTGGGCTCTCTGGACCCCAGCCCCAACCCTCAGGCCCCACGCACTGTCTTGCCCATGGTGCCTGGTGTGTCTGCCCTCCTTTGCCTAGGCAGAGCCTGGGGTCGGGACCAGCCCTAATATACCCAGGGATGGAAGGGGAGGAGCAGCACCGGCTTGATTACAGTTGGTTCCTGGGCTCCTGAGGGTGACCTTCAGGGCTCAGCGGCTTATGCATTTCCCACTGAACCTGCCCAGACTCCACAACACTTCCCCTCCCGTTGCTTCTGAGACCAGCGACCTGCTGGGCATGCCCCTAGCAAGAAGAGTGACCATGCCATGCTCACGATACTCTGAGCAGAAGGCTTTTGCCAAGTCATTTGCCCCGGGTCCCCAAACTAGACTAGAATAGAGCTGGGGCTCAGAGCTGGGGTGTGGGCTGTGGGTGGGGCACTGGAGGAGAGGAGTGTTCACAAGGGTCCTTGTGGGGGGCTCTGGTGTTCTGGGCAGCCCATGTGCTGGGCTCCATGCAGTACTCAGCTTGCTTCGTGAGCTCCTCACTAACGTCTCTGTGCAGTTAAGCTCTCCTACCAGCCCCACTGCACAGATGGGGAAAACAAGGCACTGAAGTTCAGGACTGTGCCGAAGGTCACAGTGGCTAAGCATCAGGGAGAGAATTGTTTGTCCGTGTTCGTGTCTGCAGAGCCTTGCTCTTGGATGGTACCACCAAGGGGAAAAAATCCAGATTTCCCAGCAGGAGCCGTGTACATGCCATGCTCAGCACATATGTGGTCCTGACTGTTCCCATTGCGCAGAGGGTGAAACGGAGTCTCGGGGAGATTGAAGTGGCATCGGCTGCTGTCAGTGCTCCTGACCTGCCCAGACAGGGGCACTGAGGACAAGGGGTGTGTTCAAAGGTCCTGGCGAGAGTGTGGAGCCAGGTTTGAGGGCTAGGAAGCCCCTGCATGACCCCCAGGCAGGGACCTTTGTGGGCACCCGTGAGAGACGGAGCTGGCAGAATGGCAGGGTCCTTTGGCCTCAGAGGGTGAGGGTGTGTCCTGGGTGTAGTCGATAAGATAGTCGCCTGGGTGATACCCTTCTCGTCTCCGGCAGGTCACCTGGGAAAGTCAAAGCTTTTGGGCAGCCCCGTCTCCTCCACTTAGCCACCCCCGACTTGCCACAGGACCCTGAGAGAGAAGGTAGCTCTAGTAATGAGTCTGCTTGCTCCCCGGTGAGCGTCATCTCTCTCGGAGCTCCTGTGTGTGTAAAGCTGCCTGTGTTCCTGTTCTCTGTTCCCACTCCGGGTAAGAAATGCCACCACCAGAGCTGACGCTTCTAGGAACCTGCAAGATCTGGCCTCTTGCCTCCATCTCTTCTCTTGTTTCCACCGGCACTGGCTTTACCACGCTTTGGATAAGCCAAGGGCATTCCTACATCAGGGCCTTCGCCCTCACAGTCCCTTCTGCCTGGTGATCACTTCAGAGAGAGATGCTCGACTCTTTTCTCAGCTCCTTCCCGTCTCTCTCAAACGGCACCTCTTCAGAGAGGGCTTCCTGCAATACTGCACCCCACCCCGCCATGCCCCACCCCCTCATTCTGCTTCCTTTATACCCCTGCCCCAATGGCGGCACTTTTTACAGATAACCAAAACCCCACACACTGTCATCAAGTCAAATCTGACTCATAGTGAACAAAGTAGGACTGACCTTGCGGGTGTGTGATACTGGAACCTTTTCTAGGAGTGGAAAACCTCGTCTTTCCCCCCTCAGGTCAGCTGACCTGGCGGTTAGCAACTCAAGGCATAGCTCACTGTACCCCCAAGACCCCTCCTTGAAGTAAAGAACACAGAAACCCGCACAACAGGACCGATAAACAACACCATGGTAAATGGAGAAAAAAATGTTGTCAAGGATCTCACTTGACATGGAGCCCCAGCCAATCGCCACCCATGGAAATGGCAGTCACGAAGAAATCAGGCAACATGTCACATTGAGTACGTCTGCTGCCATGGGCCTCTCTAAAGAAAAGAGGTCCCCTTACGGTCATGGTGTTTTCAATGGCCTCAGGGCCATCTGTAAGCTGGATAGTCAATAAGGAGGACTGAAGGAAAATCGGTGCCTCTGAATTGTGTGTTGGTGAAATATATTGACTATACATGGTTTGCCAGAAGAACAAACAACTCCGTCTTGAAAAAACTGTGGCCAGAACGTTCCTTAGAAGGGAGGAGGGTGAGACTTTGTCTCACACACATTGGACATGTCATCAGAAGGGACCAGTCATCGAAGAAGGCTGTCATGCCTAGCTAGTAAGTCCGGTCCATGAAAAAGCCCCAACCCTAACTCTAAACTTAACACAAAAGATAAACTCAGACGCATGTGCGCGCGTGGGCGTGCACGCACACACACACACACACCACAGCTAGGGCTGACACGCCGCTAAAATAAAACCAAACCAAACTCACTGCCATCGAGTAGATTCAGACTCATCTCGACACGATACTGCTACTTAAAGGAATCGAAACACTGCCATCTCTATTGGTAAGCAATCCCTGCCTACCAGAGTGGCCCCACCCTGTGGCCCCAGACCCTCCCACATCCAGCCACTTGAAGGGGATGCCTGGTTCGACCTGATCCGATTCCTGCCCCATTGGCTTGTCAATCTCATTTAATAGCTGATAGCTAACTATTTGAGATGGTACCCACGTTCTGCATCTCTGAGGGGTCTTTGTTTGCTCTGTTTATTCTGTGACTCGATGTTCAAGCTATAATAACAGGGAGGTGGTCACAGAGGAGAAATCTGGATAGAGTGAGCGGTGCTCCACTGTCCTTCGGTCCTTTGAGTGGACATCAGGTAGACTGTAGAGTGCCATGTTCGGCTGATGGGAAACACTCTCTCTTTTCTGTGCCCAGCATTAAGCGGTAAGCTAGCTAAGGCGCAAAGACTTCTCACAAGATCAGTTGCAAAGCTTGACACTGTTCATTGACCACGCAGTGTGAGATTTCTCTAAGCCTGGGGCACACAGATCAGGCGTAGGCTTTCTTTTTTGAGCCATTGAAGGTCAGAATTCTTTTTTTTTTTTTCTGATAAAGAGGGTGTAGGGGACACCCTCCCGACTAATTGCGTCTTAAAGAGGAATTTGAATAAGAATCTCCTGGGACCTCAACTCTACAGATCCTTAGGGACTCCCAGCTATTTACAAGGCCTAATGGGCTCAGACACTTTCTCCTTTCATGCTTGAGAAACCAGTCCACCCAAGCCTTCTGTTTGTTTTTGTTTTTGCTTGTTTGTTTCCACAAAATAACCATTTTAGGGGCCTGGTACATAGTGTTCCATGTGGTTGGAACATACACTCTGCCTCTTCCCCATGTTCAACTGCTCTTTCATATTTGGGTTCAGCTCAGATGGTCCTTCCTCCAAGAAAACTTCTTGGACCACCCACCAGCCTGCATTGGGTACCTTCCCTGGGTCCCCACATGCCCCTAGGTTTCCCTACCACAGCCCAGACCACTCTGAACTGTCACTGTTTGGTGATATTTCATCTACCTCCATGGCCTCCATGGGGACAAGATCCAGGCTGGCTCAGTCACCCCTGTGTGCCCTGTATTGCCTACCCTAGAGCCAGCCAAGACGGGCCTCAGGAAATGTTTGCTGAGTTAAAGAACTCATTGTGACCGTGGCTCTTGATATGCATTTACGTCTCTCTGATAAGATAGTGGAGCCAGCAATGCCCTTCACCTCCTGAGTATGTCACCCCCTCTTAGGCCTGAACCAGAGAAGCTTAAAAATTGGGCTGGGAAGACAAGGACTTTCTCTTCGAGTCAAGGATTGGATCAGACACTGCATCAAGGTTGGGGGGAGGCAAGATCTGGCTCCCAGCTTAGCTGAGTTGGCAGCCAAGTCTCCTGTATTCCATTCTCTCCGACCTTAGTCCAGCTAGGGAAAGGTGAGTCAACCCGGGCCCTTTGCCTCCTTAGGAAATTGACAGATTATCCTGGTTCTGGAATCTTAAAATCATATCCAAACTCAGCCCCTCTCTCCATTCTCCTCGGTCCCACCCTGGTTCGGCCTCCATTCTCTCCTACCTGGATTATCACAGCCATCTCCTCCTGATTTCCCTGCTCAGACCCTGATCCCACAGTCTGGTGGACATGAATGATTGACCTTTTGATTAGCAGTCAAGAACCTATCCACTCGCATTATCAGGGCTCCCTGGAAACAAAGAAACCCAATAAATAAGAAAATTGAAAAGTATGTTAGAAGGTGGGGTGGGAGAAAGTGAAGGGGGTCATATGGCGGTGAGGACTAGAGAGCGTCCGTGGTTACAATTTTAATTAGGCTGCTTAAAGAAGGGGCGACAACATGTGAGTGAAAAACTTGCTGGAGGCGGGGAAGGAGTCATACAGATATTGGAGGAAAGAGCCTCCCAGGAAGAGAAAAGTTCATCCAAAGACGCTGAGGCAGGAGTCTGCTCGCAGTGTCTAAGGAACCGCAAGGAGCCCGGTGTAGCTGAAATCAAGTGAGCAAAGGGAAGACTGGGAAGAGGTGAGATTGGGAAGGTGATGGCACCAGGGACCAAAGACATCACTGTTGCCCAGCGTGAGGGAGCATTGGAGGATCCGTATCTGACCAGGTGTCTGCAGACTCCTTCTGGTATGCATTCTATCTGTAGATCGCTTTGGCGCAGGAGTGATATTTTCACAATGTTGAGTCTTCCACTCCATGAGCATGGTTTATTCTTCCATTTTATGTAGGGTTCTTGGTTTCTTAGAATAGTGGCTTGTACATCTCAGGTTATATTTATTCTTTAGAAACAAACAAATTAATCACAAACAAACCAAATCAATCAATTTATTCCTAAATAACTCATCTTTTGTTTGGCTATTGCAAATGGTCTTGTTTCCCTGGTTTTCAGAGTTCTCTTTGTTAATGTTAATCAAGAATAGGAATTGGATTATGTCAAATATCTTTTCCGCAGTAATTGATATTACCATGTAATTATTCTCCTTTGTTTTATTTATGTACCGGATTTCATTTATTGTTTTCTGTTGCTAACAGTTTTATTGACATATAACTCACATACCATACAATTCAATGGTTTAAATATATTTTAAAGAGTTGTACAATTATCACCACAATAAATTTTAGGACAATTTCTTCATTGTTGTATCCATTATTGTTAGCTCCCCATTAACCTCCAAGCTCCTTTACCATGACCCTAAGAAACTATTCATCTAGTTACTGTTTCTATAGATTTACCTATAGAGATTCGACTCTATGTATTTTATATAATGAAAATCATATATTTTTAAATCATTTTATTAGGGTCACATACAACTCTTATCTCAATCCATGCATGTATCAATTGTGTAAAGCACATTTGTACATTCATTGCCCTCATCATTCTCAAAACATTTGCTCTCTAGCCAAGCCCCTGACATCAGCTCCTCATTTTCACCCACCCCCCTCCCCCCTCTCTCATGAGCCCTTGATAATTTATAAATTATTATTTTGTCATATCTTAACTGTACACTGTCTCCCTTCACCCACTTTTCTGTTGTCTGTCCCCCAAGGAGGAGGTTATATGTAGATCCTTGTAATCAGCCCCCCCTCTCAACCCCATCCTCCCTCCACCCTCCTGGTATCTCCAATTTCACCACTGGTCCTGAAGGGATCATCCACCCTGGATTCCCTGTGTTTCCAGTTCCTATCTGTACCAATGTACATCCTCTGGTCTAGCCAGATTTGTAAGGTAGAATTGGGATCATGATAGTGGGGGTGAAGAAGCGTTCAGGAACTTGAGGAAAGTTGTATGTTTCATCGTTGCCCTGACTGGCTCCTCTCCTCCCCGTGACCCTTCCATAAGGGGATGTTCAATTGCCTACAGATGGGCTTTGGGTCTCCACTCCGCACTCCCCCTCACTCACAGTGATTTGATTTTTTGTTCTGGTGATGCCTGATACCTGATCCCTTCGACACCTCGTGATCACACAGACTGATGTGCTTCTTCCATGTGGGCTTGGTTGCTTCTGAACTAGATGGCTGCTTGTTTACCTTCAAGCCTTTAAGACCCCAGATGCTATACCTTTTGATAGTCAGGCACCATCAGCTTTCTTCACCACATTTGCTTATGCACCCTCTTTGTCTTCAGTGAACACATCAGGGAGGTGAGCACACATGATTTGATTTTTCGTTCTTTGATGCCTGATACCTGATCCCTTCAGTACCTTGTGATCACGCAGGCTAGTGTGCTTCTTCTATGTGGGCTTTGTGCTTCTCAGCTAGATGGCCACATGTTTCCCTTCAAGCCTTTAAGATCCCAGATGCTATATCTTTTGCTAGCCGGGCACCATCAGCTTTCTTCACCATATTTGCTTATTCGCCTGCTCTGTCTTCAGCAATGGTGTCGGGAAGGTGAGCATCATGGAATGTCAGTTTAATAGAACAAAGTATTCTTGCTTAGATGGAGTACTTGAGTGGAGTACCAGTGTCCATCTGCTACCTTAATACTGAACCTATACATATATACACATAGATCTATTTCCACATCCACATATATATAAATATATTTACATATGTACATGCCTGTATTTAGACCTCTATGTATGTCCTTTGCCTCCTAGTTCTTTCCTCTATTTCCTTTTACTTTCCTCTTGCCCCACTATCATGTTCAGCTGTCATCAGGGTTTCAGTAATTCCTCTCGGTTACATTACCCTTGGTCACGCCCTACCAGGCCTCCTACACCCTCCTCACCACGGATTTGGATCACTTGTTGTTCCCTTGTCCCTGGGTTTATTAACACCATTTCCTTTCCCCCACCTCCCACTCTCCCAGGTCGCCCCAGAACTGTCAGTCCCGATGTTTTCTCCTCCAGATTGTTCATCCAGCCTATCTTTTTTTTTTTAATCATTTTATTAGGGGCTCATACAACTCTTTTCACAATCCATACATACATCAATTGTGTAAAG
>NW_022104553.1:33545143-33551097 GCF_000313985.2 Echinops telfairi
GGGGGGGGGGTCTTACAGCTCTTATAACAATCCATACATCAATTGTATCAATTACATTTTTGCATAGGTGCCATCATCATTTTCAAAGCATTTTCTTGGTAGTTGAGCCCTTGATATCAGCTTCCCTTTTTTTCCCTCCCTCCCCCATCCTCCCACCCTCGGGAACCCTTAATAAATCATAAATTATTGTTGTTTTCATATCTTACACCATCCGCTGTCTCACTCACATTTCTGTTGTTCATCCCCCTGGAGTTGGGGGGTGGGTTATACTTTGATCATTGTGATGAGTTCCCCCTTTCCCCCCCTCCTGCCCCCCACCTTTCCCCTACCCTCATCGTATCGCTACCCCCATTACTATTCCTGAGGAGTTCATCTGTCCTCGATTCTGTGTGTCGAGGGCTCCTATCTGTACCAGTGTACATGCTCTGGTCTAGCCAGATTTGAAGGTAGAAATGGGGGTAGGGGGTATGCAGGGAAGCTTTCAAGAACTAGAGGAATGTTGTGTGTTTTTTCATTGGTGCTATACTGCACCCTGGCTGACTCGTTCCTTCCTTGTGATCCTTCTGTGGGGGGATGTCCAATTGTCTACAGATGGGCCCTGGATCTCCACTCCAGCCCTCCTCGTTCGCATCAATATGATTGTTTGTTTTGGTTCTTCCAATGCCTGACATGCTTGATTGTTTTCTAATGTTGAGCCATCTTTGCATACCTGACATGTATCCCATTTGGTAGTGATGTATTGTTTTTTATGTATTGTTGGATTCTACTGGCTAAGTATTATTGATAGTTTTGTGCCTATGTTCATGAGGGACATTGGTCTATAATTTTCCTTTTTAGTGATAACTGCCTCATTTTTATATGATGGTTATGCTTGCTTTATAGGATGAATTTGAGCATATTCCCTCTGTTACCACACCTAATCTGGTGTCAATTTAAGGATTAAGAGTGTAGGGCTGGAGTCTAGGCTGACAATCTGGAGATAGCCAATGAGACTTCTGTGTGGGCATGGCCTTCTAAGAATTCTAGGAAATCTTGTATTTCCTCCTTGGAGGCAGAAGACACCTCTCTCTCTCTGTTACTCCCTGGGAGACATTGCAGAAGACAAGCCCCAAAAACTCAACCAGACCTCTGAACCCAGAGAAGCCACAGAGAGACCCCTGCCAGTGCTGAGATTCTTACAACGCCAATGGACCCAAACACTTTCTACCCACTGGCCTGTGATCTTCTACATTCAGCGTCATTGCATGTGTTTCTTGAGTCTGAAGAGGACTCTATAGACTGGTATCGGACATATGGACTAATATCAAACTTATGGACTTGATCTGGACTGGGCTGGGTTGCTTTCTCAATGTTCAATTCCTCTTGTATATAAAACTTTCTTGTACACATATGTGTGTCCATGGATGTTTCTCTAGTCTACCCAGACTAACACACTCTCATTTTCTATCTTCTGGATAGTTTAAGTAGAATTGGTGCCAATTCTTCTCTAAATATTTGGTAGAATTCACCAGTGAAGTTAATTGGCCAGGATTTTTTGTGGTTGTTGGTGTAAGGTTTTTTAATGACCCACTCAGCTTCTTTATATATATATATATATGATCTGTTTGAGTTTTCTACCTCAGATTGTGTTAGCCCAGGTAGGTATCAAGCTTCTAGAAATGTGTCCTTTTTTCTCCATTTTCAAATGTGTTGGAGTACAGTTCTCCATAATATTCGGCTGTTATCTTTTATGTCCCTTACTCGCTGAAAGTGAGGAAGACTTGATGCACTTGCTGTTGAAGATCAAGGGTTGCAGCCTTCAGTATTGTTTGCAACTCACTGTAAAGGAAACAAAAATCCTCACAGCTGGACCAATAAGTAGCATCATTATAAATGGAGAAAAGATTGACGTTTCCAAGAATTTCATCTTGCTTGATCCACAATCACTGCTCATGGAGGCAGCAGTCAGGAGATCACATGACACATGTCACTGGATAAGTCAGCAGCACAAGACCTCTTTAAACGCGCACTGCAAGGATATTTGAGGACTGAGGTACAGACACCCGAGCCAGGCCACGTTATTTCAGTTGCTACATATGCCTGTGAAGATTGGACATTGAATAAGGGAGACTGAAGAAAACGGGATGCACATGAACTATGACGTTGGCAAAGGCTATTGAAAGTGCCATGGACTGCCAGAGAACTCAACAACTGACAACAGCGGCATCCCTTTTATTCCCGTGGGTTCTATTGTGATAGTGCCCATGTCATTTCTTGTGTTGCTTACATCTTCCTTTTCTTTGTTAAATTGCCAGTGGCTTGGCAACTTTATTAATCCTCGTAAAGAAGCAACTGTGGGGGGAGGTCAGATGCGCAGGCATTCCCTCCCCTGAAGGCAGTTGCCAGACTGCTGTCTCATCCCACCACGGGTGGGCCTGCTCCCTGCCTCTGGGGACAATGGACAGGCTCCTGTAGGAGGAGTTTTCACCCTACTGATAATGTTCCTATGGAGACCCAGAGACCACCCCCTAGACCACCCTCTCATTGCTGTGTAACCTATAGTGCAACTCCTCCCTGTGATGTATGTCTCTACCTGTAATTAGTGGGCTGGCATGCCCCCAAAAGGTATATAGGTATGAGTCAGCAATATAGAGTTCTCTCTGACTCTGAGCTCCTTGCTGCTCACTCCCTGGTCACTCCCCTCTCCCTTGTTCCCTTCCCCTCCTTCCCTTCCCCCCCTCTCCACGTGGACCACCAAGCTGGGCTGAGGTGAGCAATGGTACCATGTAACATGCCTGACTGTATTATTGTATTATCTCTCATGCTCTCGATGACTTTAATATAATACTTATATATCTCAACTGTACAATTGTGCATTACTGAACCCAGAAGTTGTACTTACTGAATCCGAGTAGTAGTAATAGTAGTAGCAGCGGGTGGGGGCTGGCACCCCACTCCCCCGCGCCAATCTTTTATTTAATACTACAAGCAACTTCTAGTTTTATATATCCCTGCTGTTGTTTCTTGGGTTTTTGTTTTATTTTTGCTAAAATCTTTATTTCCTTTCTCCTGGGGATTCTAGAAAATTTTTGTTGACCTTTTCCTACTTGTTGGAGATGAGAGAAGGTGTTAATTTTGGTTCTTTTTTTATGTGTGCATTTATTGCTATAAATTATCCACTAGCACTATTTTTGCTATGTCTCAGAGGTTTGGGTGTGCTGTTTTCATTATAGTTTTGAGTCCAAGAAAAATCTGTGTCTCCTATTTTATTTATTCTATTAAGTAGGAGTTTAAAGTAGGGTGTTATTCAGTTTCCATATATTTGACTTTCCCCCTCATCTTCCAGTTGTTGGTTTCTAAGTTTATAGCATTGTGAACTGATAAAAATGCTTTGTAGTATTTTTATGTGTTTACATTTATTGAAGCTTGGTTTGTGGCCTATTCCAAAAAATGTCCCATGTGCATTATAAAATAATGTTGGGTAGAGTGTTACCTACACATCTATGAGATCAAGTTTACTGACGGTGTTGTCTAGATCTTCTGTATCTTTGTTGAATGCTCTAGTTATTCTGTCCTTCCTTGAGAGTGGTGTATTAAAATCTGTTATTGTCGGAAACTGACTGTTTCTCTTTTCAATTCTGTTCATTTCATTTATGTATTTTGGGGCTATTTCATTGAGTGCATAGACATTTGTTATGGCTATCTTCTCTTGTTAGATTGACCCTTTAATTCAGTATATGAAGTTCTTCCTTGTGTCTTTTGATGATTTTTGCTCCAAAGTCCATTTTATCAGAAACTAAAGTCATTTCTCTGCTCTTTTTTTGGTTTCCATTTGCTTGCTATATGTTTCTCATACTTTCATTTTTAGTCTATTTTTGTCTTTGTATCTAAGGTGTGTCTCTTGTAAACAGCATATTGATGGGCCTTGCTTTCTCGTTTATTCTGCTACTGTCTCTTGACTAGTGCACTTATTCCTTTTGCATTCATTGTAATTGTCAGTAGGTATGAATTTACTCTAGTCATTTTGCTGTGGTGTGTGTGTGTGTGTGTGTGATGCTGATGTTTTCTTGAGCGCTTGTTTAGAGGGTCTAGCAGGGGAGCCCAGCTACTAGGATACCCTTGACCCAAATCTAGTCCTCCTTCTATTGGGGAAGGTTGTCCTCTTCAACCAAGTGAGCGCTTTGGGAAGGATACATATGAAGTGGTGAGGGAGAAGACACCTGCAAAGCTAGCCAGATCAGCTAAATCAAGCCTGGCAAGCAATAGGGTGACACGTCACAACCAGATCATGCTCACACTCTGGTGTTTTCTTTGTTGCACATATTGTTCTGTACTGAGTTCATGCTGTTTATGGATTTTCTTATTCCCTTCATCACTGTTGTTCTAGTGTTTACTAAACCTTTATGATGCTTCTCTTTTTTATTTTGGTGAGATTTATTAATTTTCCTTGTTATCCTGCAATATTATTGTCTTCTCAAGTGTTAAACCATCTGCTCTACATTGATATTATCTTGACTTCCTCTCCATTTTGAAGTTTTATAACCACATCATTTATTTTTTTTAAATCATTTTTTAGGGGCTCATATGACTCTTATTGCATTCCATACACACATCAATTGAACCACATCATTTATTCCATCTTTTTGCTTTGTAGTTTTTGTTGTTTACAGATTGACATCTCACTCCCTATTTTCAGTTTTGTAGGCTTGTTTTATTTTTGATATTTCTATATATAGGTTGACTATTGGATGATGTAGTGTATCTTAATCTCGGGTATTGGCTACTGTTGTTAGTACTCTATCTGAAGGACTCTAAGCCTGGTTTGGGTTTTTGTTTTGTTTTGTTTTTATAAATTCCTTTGATTTCTACTTATCTGAAAATGTCCTAAATTCACCATTATGTCGGAGGGGCAGTTTGCTGGATGTACATAGAGTCATCGCTGGCTTTTCATTCTTTCAGTGTTTTATATATGCCATCCCTCTGCCTGCTTCCTGCACGGCTTCTGTTGAGAAATCAAAGCTTAGTCTTATTAGGTCTCCTTTGCAGAGACCTTTTTTGTTTTTCTACGTTGTTTTCAGGGATTTTTTCTTTGTCTTTGGTTTTGGAAAGTTTGATTACAATATGTCTTGGTGAGTATCCTTTGAATGGTATCTTCAAAGGCGCTCATTGAGCTTGAAAGCATATGTCCTTGTCTTTCAAGATAACAGGGATGTATTCTTCCAACACATTGTCAAGTTTCTCTGGCTTTTTGTTTGTGTGACCACTTCCTGTTTGGGAAGTTTAAACAACAAATCACTTGCATTGAGTCTATTCCAACTCACAATGACCCTATGGACAGGGTAGGACTTCCCCTGTAAATTTCTGAGACTGTTAATTGTCATGAAGGTAGAAAGCCTCATCTATCTTCCACAGAGTGGCAGATGATTCCCAGCTGCTGACTTTGAAGCTAGCAGCCCAACATGTAACCAACTACCCCAATGGAGTCCCCTTCTGGAAGCTCCACCACACATAATTTATGATAATACCCCACGTAATTCTTGGGCTTTCTTCCTTTTCTTTCCTCAGTTTTCTTTCTTTCTTTTGATGGTTCCTCTAAAAGATTAGTACTAAGAGATTTTTCTTCAATGTCCCTAATTATGTCTTTTATTTATTCAGTTCTGCTCCTTTGCCCTTCTGCTGTTTTAGCTATTTCTAAAATTTAATAATAATCTTCCAGATTTCTCTTTGTTAGTTTTATATGGTTTCTAATTTTGCACTTGTTTGGTCAATGGGCTCTTGCTTTGTTTAATTAATTCTTCTTGATTTTGTCGATGGTTTTATTGGTGTTGTCTTTGTTTTCTTTGATCTTTTTTTAATCAGTTGAAGTGTCCTAATTATCATTTTTGTCAATTTCTTAACAGATCATTCTAATTCCATTTCTTCCTCTGAAAAATGTTCTGACCCTTTATTTTGGTTACTTGTCTGCACTATATATA
>NW_022104553.1:33553740-33561504 GCF_000313985.2 Echinops telfairi
CGGACAGGGCAAGATATGACAAAATAATAATTTATAAATTATCAAGGGCTCATGAGGGAGGGGGGAGCAGGGAGGGAGGAGAAAAAATGAGGACCTGATGCCAGGGGCTTAAGTGAGAGCAAATGTTTTGAGAATGACGAGAACAATGAATCTACAATTGTGCTTTATACAATTGATGTATGTATGGATTGTCATAAGAGTCATATGAGCTCCTAATAAAATGATTTTTTTTAAAGACATGACAAAATAATAATAATTTATAAATTATCAAGGGTTCATGAGGGAGGGGGGACGGGGAGGAAGGGGGAAAATGAGGAGCTGATACCAAGGGCTCAAGTAGAAAGCAAATGTTTTGAGAATGATGACAGCAATAAATGTACAAATGTGCTTGACACAATGGATGTATGTGATAAGAGTTGAATGAGCCCCAATAAAATGACTTTAAAAAGAAAGAAATCTGTCTTAGAAGAAGTGGAGAGACTTCATCTCAAATACTTTAGACATGTTACCAGGAGAGACCAGTCTCTGGAAAAGAAAGTCATGTTTGGTAAGGTGAGGTGGCAACCAAAAAAGACTTCTACATCAGTGGTTCTCAACCTTCCTAATGCCGTGACCCTTTAATACAGTTCCTCATGTTGTGGTGAACTCCAAACATAAAATTATTTTTTAAAATACTTTTATTGGGGACTCTTACTCTCTTATCACAATCCATACATTCCTCCAGTGTGTCCAGCACATTTTCACATATGCCGCCATCATCGTTTTCAAAGCACTCTCTTCCCACTTAAAACCCTGATATCAGCTCCCCATTTCTTCCCCCTCTCTCCCCCGCCCGCCCTCCCTCATGAACTCTTGATAAGTTATAGATTATTTTTTCCATATCTTACATCATCTTCTGTCGCCCCTCACCCACTTTTCCCGTTATTCATCTCCCTGGGAGGAGGTTCTGATTGATCCTTGTGATGGGTTTCCTCTTTTTCCCCCCACCCTCCTCTAATCCGCCTGGTAGCTCTACTCTGCTTGTTGGCCCATGAAATTATTTTCGTTGCTACTTCATAACTATACTTTGGATACTGTTATGAATTGGGCAACCCCTGTGAAAGGGTTGTTCGACCCCCAAAGGGGTCTTGACCCACAGGTTGAGAACTGCTGCTCTACATGATGGACTGACAGGGAGGCTGCCAGACTGGGGTCAAATATCACAATTGTGAGCATGGCACAGGACTGGGCAGTGTTCTGTTCTGCTGTCCACAAGGGTATTATGAGTCACACTGACTTGACAGATCTCAACACCACCAACACCCTGACTTTGTTCTTCTCAGAACTGTGACAGGTGGGGCAAAGGTGGGTGGAGGCAGAATTATTATGGATCAAGGACCCTATGAGCCCAGGTGGAATAGTCGTTATGCGTTGGGCTTAACCACCAGGTCAGCAGTTCAAAACCACCAGCAGCTTCTCAGGAGAAAGACGGAGGATTCCACAGGGGCAGTTCTACCCTATCCTACAGAGTCACTGTGAGTCACCATCGACTCGATCCGTTGAGTGTCGTTTTTGATTTTGGGACTCTGCATATAGAGTAATTTTGTGAGTGTTTCAGATGTATTTGGGTAACATGGAAACGCATCAGTTGCTATACGTGGTGCTTTAAATATGTCGATTGAACCAAGTTGGCTAATAGTGTTCCTTAGATATTCTATATACTCACTGATTTGGGGGGCGGGGGTCTTCTTGTTCTAGGATTTAATAAGGTATATTAAAATCTCCATCTATGACTATGGATTTGTCAGGGTTTTCCTCCTTTTGCTGTATTGCCATTGAATTGTTCTCACTCGCAGGGACACTCTTTTCACAGCCTGACGCGGCCCCATCCTCACAATCGTTGCTGCGGGGCCAGCGCTCCAGCCACGGTGTCAGTTCATCTCCTCGAGCTCTTTCTCCTTTGGTGCTCATCCTCGACTTTACCAAGCATGACGTCCTTCTCCGATGACCCGTACTGGTCCCTTCAAAGTGCATGAGGCAAAACCTCATGGTCATTCTCTCTTCTACGTATAGTTCTGGCTGTATTTCTTCCCAGACAGATGTCTGTTCTTCTGGCAGTTCATGTGCACTCAGTATTCCTCACCGACATCGTCAATCAGAGGCATCGATTCATTCTTCCGTCTTCCTTAGTTACTGTCCAGCTTTCATATGCATATGAGGCGGCTGAAAATACCATGGCTTGTGCTCCTTAAAGGTAGAAGTTTGTGGTGGTGGAGTTGCATGAGGCAATGCGTCATTTGATTTCTTAGCTGCTTCTTCCATGGGTGTTGATTGTGGATCCAAGTAAAGTGAAATCAAATTTATATATATTTAGGGTGGTTATGTCTTCCTATTGAGTTGGCCCTTTCATTATTATGAAAAGTCTTTATCTCTGGTAACATGTCTAATCTTAAAGATACTTTACTCGATGGCCACAGAATCACACCAGCATTCTGCTGGTTATTGTTGTCAGGATGTGGTTAGCAGCACATGCCCTCTCCTAAAGATTCTCCAGTCCTAATGACTAGACCTTGTGAACATGTTACCTTCGTAGCAAAAGGGACTTTGAAGGGGTGGTTAAATTTAATAGTAGAGCTACCCCGGATTATCCCATGGAGCCCAAAAGAATCACAAGGGTCTCTGAAAGTGGGAGAGTCAGAGGAAGTTATCACGATGGAAGCAAAGCACACAGAGACGTAATGCTGTTCACTTTGAAGGTGGAAGAAAAAGGTCAGTATTCAAACAATGGAGGATGCCTTGGGAAGCTGGAGAGGACACTGAAGTAATTTGTCCTCTAAACGCCCTTTGTAGAAATGCAGCCCTGCTAGATACCTTGACTTTAGCTCAGTGCGACCTAGCTATGTCTGCATTCTAACCCGCAGAATTTAGATGCTACATTTGGGTTGTGTAACCATGTTCGGAGAAAGATGAACATGAAGGACACAAAGGAACCGCAAAAGCTTAATCATAATTCCTTTTTCAGGTTAATGACACCCAGAAGGGAGGGACTATTTGTTTATATTTTCACAGGCAAAGGAGACAGGTGGATTTCTCTTCAGCCGGCAAGGCCCAGAAGAAAGCGGGGAAGCTGATGCGAAAACTGACCCTGTTCTGTTACTGAAGCTATCCAAAACATCAAGACCTCGCAGATTCCTGAGAATGGCGACTGCTGACTGCTGAGATATTTCTTCCATTGCTGATGCTGTCTAAGGGACACGCTGGGACATTTTATACAAATTGACTGGACTATTACTACAGACTGTTTTTGCTGAAAGGTCAAGATTTTGGGCCTGTCAATTAATCTATAATGTGATTGGAATATAACTGATTTCTGTGTAACTCCTTACCTATATAATGTAACATTGCATGGTTGGGATATGATTAAGAGACATTTGCAAGGGCTTAAGGGAAACATTTCATTAGATGTTGATCAGCTTAAAAATGATATTTTCTATACGTTCAAAGACAGGCTTGAGGTATCTCCTGGCTGATATAATTAAGCAATTGGTGAATGGCACGGAAGGGTTGGATCCTCGTGCTTGGGTTCAAACTATGTCTCATAGTCTGGGTTACAATTTCTGTCCTGGCTATCACCTGTTGCTTCTATAGAAAGCTCAGGTGTGTGAAGGAGAGTCATACGGCCTCTATGGCACTTTTGAAGTCTGTGCATAAGGCAAACACCGTGAGGAGCAGAGAACGGGAAGAGAGTGTTTAAGGATGAATTCTTCATTCTCTTGCAAAGGAGCCTGGAAGGCTAGGTTTCTAGTGGTGGAGGGGGACCTCCACCCTTGTGAGTTATAGGTAGTCCTAATCACATTCTCATGATATTGTTCCTCACTTTACCCCCCTATAAGGTGCTGATCTGAGGTTGTCTCTTACAAGCACATAGCTGATTGCTGTGTGGCCAGTGGCTTTAACTATAGAAGCAGACATTCCTATTTTGTCCTAACCCATCCCATCCCCCGCCTTTCCCACAGTGGCATCCAATCTCTCTTATACCTTCCTCCAATAGAAGATGGGCATAAGGGGACTTTATCCCCAGCGCCAGGATTCAAAATGTTTGCTATAAGCCTGAATTTTTGGTTATATTAATTGGATCATGAAGTTTTGCCTTGACAGCTTTTGATGTATAGAAAATAACCATGTCACCCATGTGGCTTTTGATTTTTATATATAAAACAAAAGGGGGACTTGTGGGGGGAGGTCAGATGCTTAAAGACATAACTCCCTGAGGGCGATCAGTTGCCAGACTGCAATGGGCCCCACTCCCTGCTGCTGGGGACAATGGATTACTTCTCCCTAAGGCTTGTGACCATTAGCTTGGTTCCTGTAGGTGAGGTTTATACCCTACTGATAATGGTTCCTATGGAGATCCGGTTGCCATCCTAAATCTAGGATCCGCCCATCTTGTCACAGGTATGCCCCCAATCCCTCCTCTTCCTATTGCATGTATGTCCCTAGATTGTCCCTCTCTTTGCTGTATAACCTATAGTGCAACCCCTTCCTGTGACCTATGTCTTTACCTGTAATTAGTGAGCTTGCATGCCCCCAAAAGGCCTGGGTTAGCAATAGAGATCTCTCTCTTCCCCTCTCTTCTCCCTTCCTGTTTCCCTTTCCCCTTGTCCTCCTTCCCTTCCCCCTCTCTTCACGTGGACCACCGAGCGGGCTGAGGTGAGCAATGCTACCATGAAATGTGTCTGACTCCGTTATGGTAATATCTCTTTTATCTCTCATGCTCTCAATGACTTTAATAGTTATACATCTCAACCGTACAATTGTGCTTACTGAACCCATGATTAGTGGTGTGGGGGCTGGCCCCCCACCTCATACTATAAACAAACATTCTGAGAGGAGGTCGCCTCATTTGCCCTAGTCAGCACTGAATCACTGGACTCCAGTCCAGGACCTCAAATATCCAAACTCACTGACACCGAGTTGACTCAATTGACAGTGACCATAGAGGACCGGGTAGAACTGCCTCTGTGGGCTCCTGAGACTAGAAAACCTCATCTTTCTTATTCGGAGACCAGTCCCTAGCCCACATAAAATGTCTAATAACTGGTTGATGAATTGATGAATTATGAATGAGACCACAGGATACTGACAGGAGTGCCATCCAGGAGCTTGTAAGTGTTATGCCTCACCCACGCAAACACATATACACAATTGTACCGAACACACTATATGTGTTGCTCTCAAAAGTGCTAGTGAAAGAGAGACTTCCACCATGAGGCCAGAGCAGGGACAGGACACTGATAACCAAGTCCAAGTTCAAAGATCCCCAAGGAAGCCTTGTGGTGTCTGCCACTTTGAGAGAAAGCAGGGTGCTCTCAGATGTCCTGGCTCAAGGAGAGTGATTCGCTGTCTTGACCTCTATGGTTCCTTTGATGATGAGTAGCCCCAACAACAGGCCCACCGTAATGGCTGAAACGCTGAAAGCCAAGGCCAGTCGGCCTCTGTTCTTTGCAGAGCGCTTGTCTTCCGCGAGCTTGGATTTCTGTGCCTATGGAGGTGGAAACAGGCTGGTGGGCGTGATGTTTCCAAGAAAGGGACAAGATGGGGGGGGGGGGCATTCCATGGAGAGAAGTGGGAAGGCCGTGGCTTGGGTTGGGGGAAGCAGGAGTGAATGGGGGAGAGGAGCGAGCAGGGGCGTAAGATGATGTCCCAGCAATGGAGACTGGGTGGGTGGGACCTGATGGGAGAGGGAAGCAAGGGGAACCTTTGGAGAGAACCGATCAGAAAGATGTGAAAAGGGAGGGGACAGATTCCACAGTAGCAGGGAGGATGGGAGGGGGAAGGGGCTAGAGTTAGTAACTAGAGCGGGGAGGGGCTGTTGTGGCAACTAGGAAAGGGGGGAATGGAACAGGGTGGGAGTGTTCCATGGGGGGGGTGCAGTGGGGGATGGAGTGGGGGGGGGCTGGGGTTGTGGAAAGCTGCTCAAGCCCTGCCCACCTGGCAGGAGAACACGGTGGCAATCATGCCCAGCGGTAAGCAGCAGAATAATGAGAAGATGGAGAGAGGCAGGTAGTCATTGACAGCCATGAGTGAAGGCCTGGTGTAAGCAGGTTGCATTTCGGTGACCTTGAGCTCTGAGTCATCTTGAAGGTTAATTTCATTCTCCATGGACCATGGCTGAAGGGAAGAGGAACTGTCGATAGACAAAAAAGAATTGGTAGATGTTGAGGGAGGGAAAATGGGAGAATGAATTCCACCACGCGGAGGGTTCCGGAAACACGACATACCCCCCTCCCCCCACACACAGAGACCCTGGACCCTGTGACACCCCACTACCCCCATCAAATACCCTCACTGGTCCCACATGACCCCTCAAAGTGCCTTGTAAACCCTGTCCATTTCTTCAGTCCTCACCCAAAAAGACCCTGGTCTCCAATAACACACTGTCTGCCAGTTTCCCCACTGTCCCGTGAGGCCTGCTAAGCCCTTTTCCATCTAAAAAACACATCTGATCTGGAGGTAAAATCAAAAAGTCTAGTGGTCCTCAAAGCTGAGCCTACATCAGAGCCAGCAGGGGGGCATCTGAAAACAGCTAGCTCAGCCCCACCCACCCCATGCAGATTCTGTAAGTCTGGGGTGGGCCTGGGAATGTGCATTTCCAGTCAGCCCCAAGTGAAGCTGCTTTAGCCCTTACTCACTCTTCATATTCCTCCAGCAGGGGCCTAACTGCCTTGGGCGGCTAACCACCGGGTCAGTAGTTTGAAACCACAAGCCAGCTCAGCTGCAGAAACACGGAGCTTTCTACTCCCATAAAGAGTTGCAGGTTCAGAAACTAAGAAGAGCTGTTTGTTCTACCCTGTTCTAGAGCAACACTATGAGTCGGCACCACTTGATGGCAGTGGTTGGGTTGGGTTGGGTTAGGGACCCTCTTGCTGTCACCTTTTTAATCTTCTGTCCATACTCCATACCCCTGATCCTGTCACTCCCTTCTCTAGCTCTGTATCTCTCTTCTCATCCCCCATAACAACTTTGTCCCCCATAACCCTTCTGTCCCTATAAAACCTTCCCATCATTGTAAACATTTCCTCCCTGAAGGCAATCAGTCACCAGACTAAGGTAGGCCCTGCTCCCGGCTGCTGGGGCCAATGGGCTAAAAGCTTGGGACCATTAGCTTGGTTCCTGTAGGTGGGGTTAACACTCTACTGATAACGGTTCCTATGGAGATCCAGGGAACAGATCAAACCAGCTCAGTTAAGCTGCCATCCTGAATCTAGGATCGGCCCATCTTGTCAAGTGTATACCCCCAATCCCTCCTCTTCCTATTGCGTGTATGTCCCTAGATTGTTCCTCTCTCATTGCTGTATAACCTATAGTGCAACCCCTTCCTGTGATGTCTTTACCTGTAATTAGTGGACTTGCATGTCCCCAAATGTATATAGGCCTGGGTTAGCAATAGAGATCTCCCTTGACCTCTCTTCGGCTCCCTCTCCTCCCGTTCCCTTTCCCCTTGTCCTCCTTCCCCTCTCCCTCTCTCCACGTGGACCACCAAGTGGGGCTGAGGTGAGTGTAAAGCCAGATTGCCCCCGTGACTGGTACCGTGATCTCGGGCAGGCTGTGGTTTCATGTTTCCTAGCAGTGCCAAGTAAGACATACCCGGAAACTGAGGCTAACCAACCCTGGAGCAGCACAACGAGCCCATACGCTGAGGGAAGGACGACCCGGCCAGCGTGGGAACTATACAAAGGACCAGACGGCCAACCTGCCTCAAATGAGCCAATCAGTGGACTGACG
>NW_022104553.1:33562378-33575163 GCF_000313985.2 Echinops telfairi
GGAGACCCCTGCCAGCACTGAAATGATTACCCTTTCACTGACTCAGCTTTCCTCCTGCAGTCGGCATCACTGCGTCTGTTTTGTGAGATGGATGGACTTTGTGGATTGGTGTCGGACATATGGGATAATGTTGGACTTGTAGACTTGGGCAGCACTGGGTTGGGATGTTTTCTTGATGCGCACTTACCCTTTAAATAAAACTCTCTCTTATACATGAGTTTCTGTGGATTTGTTTCTCTAAAGTTCCCAGACTCACACATAACCCCTCTCCAATTTCCCTTTAGCCTCCTCCCTTTCCCCATTTAAGTTCCCACAAAACACCTTCCTGTGACTTCTCATTCTCTCCTGAGCACTCGCTCACTGGCCCTCGCCTGTGCCCTGCTCCCTGTCTGACTCTTAACTTTCCCCTGTCCCTTTAAAAGCGACCATTTCCCCCAGATAATCTTTCACAAACCCAATCACTGCCAGGCTGCCAGTAGGATTGCCTCTGCTCCTCAGACCCTGCGGTTGCCATAGTGGTTTTGCCACATGGGCGTGGCCTTTCCAGCTATTGGCCGCCACTTCATTATGAAGCCCTGTGGCACAGAGATTATGTGTTGGGCTATAATCCTCAAGGTCAGCAGTTCAAATGCACCACCACTCTGTGGGAGAAAAACATGGCTTTCTACTCCTGGAAAAGTTACACTCTCGGAAACCCACAGGGGCAATTGTACCCTGTCCTCTAGGCTCACTGTGAGTCAGCATGGACTAGATGGTAATGAGTTTGGTTTGGGAATTTCCTTATGATTGGCTGCCCCTACATGGGGGGGGCGGGGGAGCAGCGAGGAGTGAGAGCAATCTTTCAAGTGCTTAAACCCAGCTTCTGATTGGTTCGATGACCTAAAGGTGGAGCTTCTGATGGTGGCTTAGTGGGTACAGTATTAGGCTGCTAACAGCAATGTTAGCAGTTGGAAACCACCCGTCACTCCACGAGAGGAAGACGAGGCTTTTCACGCCCCTAGAGAATCACACGGTCCCGGGCACTCCTACCCTGGGTCACTCTGAGTCAGAAACGACTCGGTGGTAGGGAGTCGTTGGCTTTGATTATCCTCAGTTTGCCTTGATTGATTCCGTGAGTATGGGGGCGGGGGGCGGGGTTTGAGTTGCTTGCCTTTTTCTTTTGCCAGTTTGAACTCCTGACTGGTTCAATGAACGAAGGGGGCAAGCCTCCAGTCTAAAACCCCGCTCCAAACCCACTGCCAACGAGTAGAATGGGACTGGTCGAAACAGTCTTATGGAAGCCCACAGTGCGCCAGGTAGTGCTAGCTATACAGTGAACCCACGCCACTTCGCGCTTCGACTTCCGAGGCTTCACTCTATCGCGGTTTTTTGCGTAACAGCGCATGCTCTGTCATTACTGCCACTGATTGGCTCATACTGTACACGCTTGATGCCATAAATAATATAATAAATAATAAATGATAATTGTAACGTCCAAAATGTTTTACTGTATTTTCCCTTTTTCCTTTAATAAATTGGGTAATACGAGTGTAATGGTGACTAAAGGGTGTTTTTTCATGTCCTCTATGCTCTAACTACGAAAATATTTGATTTACAAATAAAGAATCCTACTTCGCGGAATTTCATTTATCACGGTAGGGTCTAGAACCGATTAACCGCGATAAACGAGGGTTCACTGTACTCTTAAGAGGCAAGTGAAGACTGAATGCGTGAGCCCAGGGCTCTCTGGGAGTTTACAGCTCAGGAAGGAGATGGAGGATCAAATCCGAAATAAATGAACTAAATGATTTCAGAGCAGGCTGTGGGAAATGACTGGAACATTAGGAGGGGGCGGTGCGGAGCCAAGAGGATGACATGAAGTGGGATGGGGAAAGGCCTTTCTGAGGAAGTGGTATCCAGGTGGGTGGAGACCTGTAGGATGAGGAGCCAGCCAGGAGAAGGTCTAAGAGAAAGTGTTCCCCAAATCAGGGAGAGCGAGTGGCAGGGTCGTGATGCGCGAAGCCGGCCGCTGTGTCCCCGGGACAGAAACAAGAGTGATGGGGTTGGAGTGCAGGGAGGGAGAGAAGCAGAGCAGGAGCAGAGTGGCCGGGGCCTGGGAAGCGAGAGAAGGTGTGTGGGTTTGAGCCCAAGAACAGTGCGAATACACTGAGGGTTTTAAACCAAGGAGGGGTGGCTCTGATTTGCACTGTCGAGCAGCCCTGGTAACGCTTTTGCTTTACCCATAAGCAGAGTCTGGAGGTTCGGTGCTTACAGAAGATGGGATAGGATCTAGACACCTGGCTCCCTTGGCCATGGAGGTATGTGGGCATGGAAGGAGGTGAGCAGCTATTACAGAGAAGGCCCGGGGGAATCGCAGCTACAAGCCTGTGGGATCTGCCAGGAGTGCATCCGTATGTGCGTGTGTGCTTCTGCCCCCTAAAATGTGTTCAGCGGAGCTCTTTACAGTTTGGGCAAGAACCCGCCTGCCTCCTGGAAGTTGGGTGGTGGGCTGTGACCAGGGGTGATGTCAGCAATCATGCTACACAGCACTTCGCCCCATCACATACCAGAGGAGTCACCCAATCGGCCATCAAAGGTGAAAATCCTTTCCTTGGCCGATGGTTCCATGGCTGGTGTCCCTCTTGCCTGGTGGACCCTCAGCTGATGCCCCTCTGTCTCATGAACACTGGCTCACATCCTGAAGAGATTGTCCCCTCCCAGTGCACCTTCTTGCTTAGGGTTTACAGTGCAAATCGGACCAAAGCCATGGCTTAGGAAGTGTCAGCAAACAAGAGTGGCCTGCAGGCGTTCTGCGCAGCCTTGAACTTCCTCCAGGCGCTCATGCAACTCCCAGATTTCCTTGGGTTACACCCATACTAGAGTCTGCTCTGTCCATAAAAATGAGATACAAGGGCCGAACCAGCAAAGTGGCTGAGAGCAAAGCTGGAGCCTAGGCGGTGTGCCTGGAGCCTACCTACTCTGAACATCTTGTACTCTAGCCACTGTGGTAGACATGCACCGTCCATGGACAATCCAGTGTAAATTGTCATTGTTGTTGTTAGGGCCTGTCAGGTCAGGTCCACACCATAGCGACTCTACAACAGACCGGCCCTGCATCACCCTCACCATGGTTCTAGCCGAGCCCATGGGGCAGCCACTGTGCCAATCCAGCCCGTGGACAGTCTTCTTCGTCACTGACCCTCCTCTTAACCAAGCAGTGTGTCTGGTCTCCCCTGATAACATACCCATAGTGAGTCGAAGCCTCACCATCCTCGCTGCCACGAAGCCTTCTGCGTGGGTTTCTTCCCAGGCAGGTTTGTCGGTTCTGGAAGCCCAGCCCAGCCCAAGTTTGTCGGTTCTGGAAGCCCAGTATTCTTCACCACCAGGATTCAAATGTCCCTGTCCTGCAGACTTCCTGAGACACTGTGTGGCGCTCATGTGCATTTGAGGCGATTGAAAATAACCTGGCTTGGGTCAGGTGCACCTTCGGGTTCAAAGTGAGATCCTTGGTCTTCAGCGCTTTAAACATGTCTTGTATATGACCCAATGCAATCTGTTGTTCAATTTCTTAACTACAGCTTGAGGATCCAAGCAAGAAGAAATCTTTAACAACTTTTTTATCCTTCCATTTATCATGATGTTGTCTATTGGTCCAGTTGTGAGGATTGGAGTTTTCTTTACCTTGAGTTGCAATCCATACTGAAGGCCGTCTGGGACTGTCATCAGCCAATGCTTCAAGTTCTCCTTGCTTTCAGCAAGCCAGGCTGTATCATCTGTATATCAAAGATGGATTAGTAAGCCTTCCTCCAATCCTGATGAACATTCTTCTTCCCGTAGTCCAGCTTCTCAGATGATTTGCCCAGCATACAGATGGAATAAGTGTGGTGAAAGGAGGCATCCCTGATGTACAGTTTTTCTGTTAAACCATGCAGTGTCTCTTTGTTTTGTTAGTAAGACCGCCCCCTGGTCTGTATGGGCTCTGCGTGAGCCCTATGCAGTGTTCTAGAATGTTCCCTGTAGCTTGTTATCATCTACACAGTAAAATGCTTTTTCAGAGTAAATAAAACATAAGTAAATATCTTGCTTTGCTTTCAGTCAAGCTGAACTTAATGTCAGCAAGGATATCTTTAATTCCATGTCCTCTTCTGAATCCAGCTTGAATGTCTGCCCACTGCCTGTCAATGTTCTGCTGACCCATTTGTGAATGATCTTCAGCCAAGTTCTCTCTGATACAGGTGCTCTGCACTTCTTCTTTTGATGCTTCCCAAATCCTTAGCTATTTCCCCATGGAATCTTGCAACACTGCAACTTGAGGCTTGACTTTTTTCTTTAGGTCTGTCAGCTTAAGAAGGGCCGAGCATGTTTTTCCTTTTTGATTTTCTAACTCCGGGTCTTTCCACATTACTTACAATCGTTTACTTTTTCTTGAGTTACCCTTTGAGATTTTCCAGTTAGCTCTTACTTTATCGTGTCTCCCTTTGCTTTAGCTGCTCTTCATTTAAGACCAAGCTTCAGCATCTCTTTTGACGTTCGCTGTGGTCTATGTCTTTCCTGGCTCTCATGGCCTTCTGCTTTCTCCATGTCATCTCACAGCTCGGCAGGCCTTCCATCACCAGTGTTCACGACATCAAGTCTATTTCCCCCCCCCCCAGCATATCTATACTTATTAGTTTGAATGTTTTGTACCAGTATCACTTATTTGTATATTTATAAAAATTTCATTAGCACATTATGTAGCTATATTCTTGCGCAATATATATATTGCTCAAGAGCTTTATTCTTGAGCAATAATAGCATATTTTTGAGCACTTAGAACTTCCACTATTTTCTACTTGAAGTAAAAAACAACCCTCTGAGGTGAATATTATTATTATATTTTCATTTCATAAATATAAAAATTGAAGTTTAGACTAAGTCATTTTTCCAAGACGTACGTTTAGTAAGTTTTGTACTTTGCTTAGGCACAATTTTAGAATATTCTCTCTTTTAAATCTTTACTTTGCAATTAACATTATACTGTTAAATTCGTTTTCCATATTGTTCTGTGTTGTTGCTAGGTTCCATCAAATAAGTTTTAAATTTTTTATAAATAATTTTAGTGGGGCTCTTACAGCTCTTATAACAATCCATACATCAAATATATCAAGCACATTTGTACATGTTTCCATCATCATTTCCAAAACATTGAGCCCTTGATATCAGCTCCTTTTTCCCCCCTCTCCCTCCCCCCCATCCTAGTGAACCCATGATAATTTACAAATTTTTATTTTCATATTTTACACCATCCACTGTCTCCCTTCACCCATGTTTCTATTGTTTGTCTCCCTGGAGGGGGGGGTTGTACATCGATCATTATGATTGGTTCCCCTTTTCTCCCCCTTCCCCCCCCCAACCTTTCCCCTGCCTTCATGGTATCACTACTCTCATTATTGGTCCTGAGGGGTTTATCTGTCCTGGATCTACTCTTGAGATGCCCTCTGAAATTAAATAGTATATATTCAGTGTTGATTTTTGACTCTTATAGACTTTAACTTTTTTTTCTTGAGATTCACCCTCAACTTTCAGATGTGCAATTCTAGTCAGTCTTAGCCTTCCTTTGGCTGCTGATATTGAGCTTCTCCATTGTCTCCTCACAGATATAGTCAATTTGATTCCTGTATGTTCTATATAGTGAAGTCTACATGTATTGTCACCATTTATGCTGTTGAAAATAAAGTGTTTGTGTGCTCACCTTCCCAATACGATCGCTGAATACAAATAGGTGCATAAGCAAAAGTGGTGAAGAAAGCTGATGGTGCCCAGCCATCAAAAGATACAGCATCTGGGGTCTTAAAGGCTTGAAGGTAAACAAGCGGCCATCTAGCTGAGAAGCAACAAAGCCCACATGGAAGAAGCACACCAGCCTATGTGATCACGAGGTGTCAAAGGGATCAAGTATCAGGCATCAAAGAACAAAAAATCATATCATTGTGAATGAGGGTGAGTGCAGAGTGGAGACCCAAAGCCTATCTGTAGGCAACTGGACATCCCCTTACAGAAGGGTGGTGGGGAGGAGATGAGCCAGTCGGGGTGCAGTGTAACAACTATGAAACATACAACTTTTCTCAAGTTCCTAAATGCTTCCTCCCCCCCACACCCCCACTATCACAATTGCACCTTACAAATCCGGCTGGACTGGTACAGATAGGAACTGGAAACACATGGAATCCAGGATAGATGACCCCTCAGGACCAGTGGTGAGAGTGGCGATACTGGGAGGGTGGAGGAAAGGTGGGGTGGAAAGGAGGAACTGATTACAAGGATCTACATATAACCTCCTCTTTGGGGGATGGACATCAGAAAAGTGGGTGAAGGGAGACGTCTGATAGTGTAAGATATGACAAAATAATAATTATAAATTATCAAAAGTTCACGAGGGAGGGGGGAGTGGGGAGGAAGGGGGAAAATGAGCTGATTCAGAAGGCTCAAACAGAAAGCAAATGTTTTGAGAATGATGATGGCAACACATGTACAAATGTGCTTGACACAATGGATGGATGGATGGTGATGAGTTGTACGAGTCCCCAATAAAATGATTTTTTTTAAAAAAAGGTGTTTGTAATGAAGTCATTCGTCTTTCAAAATTCGATCATGAGGTCTCCAGCTTTGCTTCTCTCACCAAGGCCTTATTTTACCATTACCGTTCTTTCCTCCTCGTCTCCAACTTTCATGTTCCAGTGGCCAATAATCATCAATAATAGGTTGTCCTGGTTGGTTGCATACTTGATCCATTTCAGACTGAAGAAGTTTATCGATTTCTTCAAATTCATCATCACTAACGTTAATGGTTGTCATATAAATGTGAATAATTGTATCATCTGGATTTCCTCGTAGGTCTAGTAGCTAGATAGTATCCTATCACAGACAGCATTGTCCTTTAAGACAGATCTACAGCTGTTCCTTCTGACCATGAACGTGACACCATTCCTCTTGAATCTGTCACTCCCAGCAGAGCAGCCCATTGAAATGTCAGACTCAAAAAAGCCAATACCAGTCCCTTTCAGCTCACTAGTGCTCTGTATTCCTTTCCATGATTTCTGACTTCTGGTTTTTCTAGATATATACTTTGTGCATTCCATGTTCTCAGTATTGTTATTGGAAGCCGTTTCTTCTCATTTTCAGTCCTTCTCCATCAGCAAATGTAGGTCCTGAATGCTCTGAGCCACTCACATTATGAAGGTCTTCTCTCCTTTGAAGAGACAGCTCTTTCCTTGTTATATTGTGGGTGTCTTCCAACCTGAGGGGCTCATCTCCTGCACTATATCTGACGATGTTAGTAAGGTTTCCTCTGGTTAATCTTTCAGAGGTAGACAGCCTATTCTTGTAGTATGCTTTTAATCTGGAAGCTTGGCTGAAACCTGTCCCCCATGGGTGACCCTGCTGGTATTTGAAATAACAGGGCCATAACTTCCCGGATCACAGCAACAGGCAAGCCACCACAGTACAATAAACTGACAGCTGAGTGGCAACAATGTACATTAATTATGTTAAAATAAAACAAAAACAATTAGATCATTAAGGGGTCGGTAGCCACACCTGACTAGTGGCTAGCAGACTGACCAGAGATAGGAGAAGCATTCCATAAAGAGTTCTACTAGACAACACTGCCAGAACTTTCCTGTTTTACATGTTACTCTCTATTTTCTGTGCCTCTCACTGTAGTGTAAGTTTCATGAGGGCAGATAATTCATCTGGCTGAATCATCCAGGACGAAAACGAATCCTGACACCCTAAAGTGGTTGCTCAATAAATGTGCATTGAATATGTGAATGAGGCCCAGAGTACTAGCAAAGTGGACAGGTGGGGCATGTAGACATGACCGCTCACACACACATCCATCTACCAGAAAATGGATTGACAAAGCCAAGAAACAATGAGTGGTTTAAAATCAGGAAAGGTGTCAGGGTTATGTCCTCTCACCATATTTATTCAATCCATATGCTGAGCAAATCATCAGAAACGCTCTTTGAAGAAGAATTTAGCATCAGGATTAGAGGAAGGCTTATTAACAATCTACCCATGCAGGTGACACAACCTTGCTTGCGGAAAGCAAGGAGCACTTGAAGCACTTGCTGATGAAGATCAAGCACTGCGGCCTTCAATGTGCATTATAACTCAATGTAAAGAAGACACAAACCCTCACAACTGGGGCAACAGACAGCGTCATCATGAATGGAGAAAAGATTGATGTTTACAGAGATTTCAACTTGCTTAGATCCACACGCAAGGCTCACGGAAGCAGCAGTCAGGAAATCCAATGCTGCCTGACATTGGCCAACTCTGCTGCACGAGACCTCTTTAAAAGGTGGCCCAACTAGGATGTCACTTGGAGGATCGCAGTGCACTTGACCCAAGTCATGGGCTTTTGAATGGCCTAACAATGCAGGTAACCGCTAGACACTGACGAGGGGGAAAGGATCCATCATTTGAATTGTGGTGCTGGTGAAGAACGTGAAAGTGCCGTGGACGCCAGAAAAACAAATACATTTGTCTTGGAAGAAGTACAGCCAGAATGCTCCTTGGAAACGAGGGAGGTGAAACTTCCTCTCACCTACGTTGGACATGTTCTCAGAAGATCCGTCCTGGGGAAGACCAGCATGCTTGGTCAAGTGGAGGGCTGTGGAAACAGAGGACGCCCCTCGGCAAGATGGACGGAGACAGTGGCTGCAACAATGGGCTCAAACATGCGGACAGGGTGAGGGCGGGGCAGTAGGGCAGGGCAGTGTCTCCCCCTGTTGCCCTTAAGGTCACGGTGAATCAGACTGACCGGACACCTACGAACAACCATCGCAGATAAACGAGAGCAGAGGCTTCCTCACAAAATTTATTTCTCTCAAAAATGCTGATGGGGAGGTTCTTCCTCCAGCACAGGCAGGTTTCTGACGTCATATCCACGTCCCAAAAAGCCTCCAAGAGGCCCCAAGAGCTGCAGTCCATGAGACTGGCCCCCAGCATGATCTCGCATTTCCTGTTACAAGAGTCTGAGTACCATCAAGTAAGCGAGGACAATGAAGCCCACCAGGATGGCACAGATGCTGACGCCAAAGGCCAGTCTGGAATAGAACCGTGCTTTTGCCTCGTCCCGGAGGAAATTGGCTTCTCGAGTCTGTTGGGGATGAAGGCAGGTTGGTGGGAATGTGTCCCGGGGAATTCAGGATGGGGCGCGATCAGGAATGGGAGGTAAGCGCTGGCTTCGGTTCCCAGTGGGGAGGAGGGGAGGTCATGGAGGAGACTAGGGAGCAGGAGGAGGGAGGCCATCTGGGCAGAACAAAGGGGAAGGACGAGCAAAATCAGGACGCCTGCAGAACAGCGGTGGGTGGAGGCAGACACCTAGGGGGAAGCGCAGGTCTCAGGGAAGGGGCAGGTAGGTGGGCCAGGAAAGAGGATGGGGGAGAACAGCCGTCCTTGGGGGGTGCTCACCTTAAAGGAGAAGATGATGGCTGGGATGCCCAGCGGAAAGAAGAAGAAGAGGGAGGTGAAGGAGAGAAACAAATAGTCCCTCTGTGGCCTAGGCAAAGCCATCCAAATGATCGACCGCATTGGCGTGCAGGGCTGCATCTGATTGGCTGTCCGCACTGGGCTCAGCGTGAACTCCCGGGTACAAAAGTCAGCCATGGTCCTGGTCTGAGGAGGTGAAGCAAGGCAGGCGGAATCTGCAGGCGGGAGCAATGGGAGCAGGGGACGCCTCAGTTCCTGAGTTCTTCGGACACGAGGAGCTGCCCAAACCGACCCCGCTTGCTAAACAACGGAACCCAAAGCAAGCTCACAGCCTACGAGTTGATGCCAACTCATAGCGACCCTATAGGACAGGCAAGATTGTCCCCGTGGGTTTCCGAAGACTGTCACTCTCTACAGGGGACCCCGCATGCTGTAGTGGTTCCCCTTTGGGCTGCGATCCGCATGGTTGGCAGTTTGAAACCACTCCACCACGAGAGACTGGGGAACTCACAGAGAAGGCCCCTGCTAGAAGCCAGCTATGGCGGCAAGCGTGTTTGTTTAACTCTTTCCGGGAGTAGAGAGCCTCGCCTCTCCCCCGCAGAGCGGCTGGTTTCCAAGTGCAGACCGCGAGTGTAGCAGCCCAACGCGTACCCCCGACACCACCAGGGCACCGAAAACTGGGGGAACAGGACACCCCCCACACCGCCGTGTTCCCCAAAGAATACCTTTGCTGGTCCTCTACCACACTTGGCCCTCCTCTCTCTTCTCCTGGCATCTCTCGCGCCCCACCCCTCCACTAGTTCTTCATTCTCGTCCTCCAAATTCTTCCCCCCACTCTGAAATCACCCCCCCAACTCTGAAATCCGCCCCCACTCTGAAATCCCCCTACTCTGAGCAAAGGGACTCCTCGTGGAACTAGCAAAGTCCCAAAGGATTGCCTGTGCTCCTCACCTGGTTGCCTTGGCGATGGGATCCAGGGGCGGGGCCTCTCATTGGCCCGTGCCCCATTGTGATGGACCAGTGTTTCCAGCTGATTGGTGATTGGTTCTGTGTCTGCCGGGGCATAGCCAGCCCCGCCCCTTTCTGCCCGCGTGTCGATTGGCGAGTCGAGAGGTCATGGTGAATTCCAGGGTCCCTGCCCCTAGTCAGCGCAGGACAGAGTAGATCAGCCCCAGTGGGTTCGCGAACCTGCATAGCTTTTTTTTTTTTTTTAGTACATCATTTTATTGAAGGCTCTTAAATTCTTATCATCATCCATCCATCCGTTGTTGCAAGCACATGTGCACATGTGTTGCCGTCATTTCAGAGACGGGTAAATCGTTACTGGAGTCGAAAGCCTCGTCTTCCTGCCGGAAGCAGGGTCCAAAAAAGCCAAATGCCCTGCCACGGAGTCCACGCTCACAGAGGCGGGTCTCCCACGGCCTACAGGGCCACGCCGTCGGAATGAGGGGCCATGGTTGAACTTTGCCCGCCTCTCTCCTGGTCTATCTTCTCGGATTGAATTCCTGATGGGTTCCATGTGTGCGTCTTATTTACTGACAGGTCTATTTCAGATTGAATCGGAATGCAACAGCGGGTTTAGTCCTAAATCCGGGCGGCTCAGTTCTATTCCAGCGCCGTGAGTCTTCGCGACGTGGCATGATTGACGGAAAAAGGTTTGGGCTGTTTCTTGTCTCCGGGACGCTAGTCAAGAAAATCAAACAAGGACTTACATTCGGCAAATCTGCTCAACGGTCCTCTTTATTTATTTATTTTTTAATAAATCATTTTATTGGAGGCTCTTACAGCTCTTATAACAATCCATATATCCGTTGTATCAAGTACATTTGTACATATGTTGCCATCATCATTTTCAAAGCATGTTCTTTCTACTTGAGCCTTTGGTATCAGCTCCTCTTTTTTTCCTCCCTCCCCCACCGTCTCATCCTCCTGAACCTTTAATAAATTATAAATTATTATTTTCATATACTACACCATCAGCTGTCCTCCTTCACCCATGTTTCTGTTGTTTGTCCCCCATCTACCACAAATCAGGCCTTTTTTTGGGTCACACACTGTTGTGCAATCTTTTCAGAGCCTCTAAATAGAAAACTTGATTAACAGTCTGACCTGGTGGAATGAACTCCAAATGCACTATGAGTGGACATTTTCATTCCATTGGGAATGAGCCTCTAGCATGGATATGCCTGGGCAATACGGGGCCAATGTTTACTTGTTCCTATTGGGAACAAATAGCGCAGTTGATCACCAAAGGCCGGCACTGCTGTCAACAACTGCGTGGGTGTGACCCATCGAGCATCATTCTGTCTTGTACCCCAGCTCAGATAATAACTCTTTTGGAACTCTCTACAGATTTTCAGATAGCAGCCTCTGAGTCTTATGCAGAGAGTTAGAATGTCATTACCCCCCAGGGAAGCTTCCGAGGTTGCTAAAGCAGACTCTTCGGACAATTAACAAGGTCTCTTCCCACAAGCCACTTGAGGGACCCCCATTTACTGTATTAATGCCACAGCAGCCTACTGGGGTCCCTCTTTTCAATCCTTGCAAACGTATCATACCTCTGCTCAGAAGACAGAAATAGTCACTCTCATTCTACCGTTCAAAGATGTGGATCAGCCAATTAATATGATTGCTGATTCAGCATATACCATACAAGTCCGTTCTTTCATTGAGACAGCAAAATTAGAATCAGATCCACGCTGTGACATTGGTAAGCTATTCCTCGCCTTACAGACTCCAATAAGGCCCCACCTCCATCTGTGCTTCACTGGGCGCACGCAGGCACACGCACACACACACACACACAGCTGCCAGGGCCAATTGCTATGGGAAATGCTAAGGCTGGCAAGTTAACTCAAAAGGCATTCACTACTCTTACACTCCCAAAGGCTGAGCATCAAAACTTAGACAACGTTGCTGGCCCAAGACAAAGGTATCATCTAACATGGACCCAAGTCAGGCAAATCATCAGAGAATGCACGCACGGTCTAGGGCGGAACATGCAGAGTTAATCCGTGTGGAGATCAGTCAAATGCACTCTGGCAAATGGATGTCACTCACATCCCCCGTTTGGACGCCCAGGGGCTGTACAGGTTACTAGAGATACATTCTCAGACTATATTTTACTGTTTATTTTATATTTATTGGCATGTAATTCACATATCACACAATTCAGTAGTTCGATGAGTTGTGCAATCAATCATCACCATAAACAATTTTTGTGGGTTTTTTTTATCGTTTTATTAGGGGCTCATACAACTCTTATCACAATCCATACATACATCAATTGTGTAAAGCACATTTGTACATTCATTGCCCTCATCATTCTC
>NW_022104553.1:33576232-33580410 GCF_000313985.2 Echinops telfairi
TGCTACCTTAATACTAAACCTATAAATATAGGCACATAGATCTATTTCCCCATCCTCATATATAAATATATTTTCATATGTACATGTCTTTATCTAGACCTCTATAAATGCCCTTTGTCACTTGTCTTCTTATAAAAACACTTTTCTATGTAAAAGTCATAGCGTTCACTCTGTAATTATTTTTAAGCTGTTTGTATGATTATTTATACTTTTTGACTATATGTTACATTTTATTGTAAAATTTTATTTTACAAAGTTAAATTTTTTATTGTAAAATGTAACTAAAAAAATAAAAGCACAGGACGTGAGAGATACACAGTAGGGAGGATGCATTTATTGAGCCAGTTCCGCCTCTTTCTCACTCTTCTGGAGATCAAGAAAGTCAAATGGGAGGCCAATTGTTCCACAGCAAAGAAATATTCACGTCCAAGCCTTTGTCTGCTATAATGCTGCACATAAATGTAGTCTTTTCTGTGTGTCCCTTGTGGATCAGGCGGCACTTCAGGTAAGGGACACACCAAGGATCATTCCAGTAAACATCTCACTTGACAGGAGATAACGTGAACCCAGAAACACCGCGCCTAGGTAAATCATCCTTCAATGCTCCCGCAAACAGGGAGCCCACTCATCAAGAGACCCTCCTCATCCAGGCTTTCCATATCCCAGGGATCTGCTAGTCGCCAACCCGTGTTCTCTTTCCCACCTGACCTTGAAAGCAGTCCTCCCTCTCCTCAAACAGAACAAAATCCAGTCGCCATCAAGCCAGATCTCCCTCCTGGTGACCCTTTGTGTTCCCTCCGCTGTCGCGCAGTGGTTTTCCAGGTGTACATCACCGCCCTTCTGTCCAAGGCATCTCTGGGTGAACGTGCACCGCCAATCTTTGGGTTCACAACTGAGCCCGTTAACCTTTGCGCCATTCAAAGTGACTCCTCCACTTTAGGACCTCTTTTTTTTTTTTTTAAATCTGGACCATTCACTTGGCTCCTCGAAATGCTCTAAGTCATTTCATTCCATGAAGACTGTCCGGAGTCTCTCAGTGCAATGCTGCCGTTCTTGCTGTTGCTTGAAGATTCTTGACTGTGCTTAGAAACGGTTGTGTCTTTGGCAGTCAACATTGAAGTCTACATGCGTGGGTTTCTCTGTGTCATTTGCTACCTGCTTCCCAAATCCCGCCACTTGGCTCCCCACACTCTCAACTCCCTTCAAACCACCGGCTAAGGGAACCACCAGCTAAAATCTAGTGGTATTGACAGCCATTTGTTAGGTTTCCCTGGGTCAGTAATTGCTGTGGGGCTTGGGAAGGGTTGTAAGTTTTGTAAGGATGCATAACAAATGGCCACAGACCTTGTTGCTTAAAGCAAACCTATTGAGGCAAGGGAAGACGGTGCATGAGAAGACACTCCCACTGACGCACCAAACAGCTAATCAAAGAAGCATCGACTGAGCTCCCAGAACTCTGGGCAGTAGCCGAGGTATTGGCAGGGTGACTTCAGCGTGAGGGAGAATAGGGATGGGGTTGGCTCAGAAGCCAGGAGATTCTCACTCACACCAGTGGCACTTGCTCAAGGTACCTATTTGGGTTTGAGTCACATCCCAAACAGTGGACAATGAAATGAAGCTCATCTAGGGTGGGGAGGGAGGGGTAAAAATGAGGCGCTGATCCCAAGGGCTCAGTTAGAAAGCAAATGTTTTGAGAATGATGATGGCAACAAATGCACAAATGTGCTTGACACAATGGATGGATGGATTGTGATGAGTTGTACGAGCCCCCATTAAAATGATTTTTTAAAAAGAAGAAGAAGCAGCTCATCTAAGGGAGCTCCAGCCCAATTATTTAAAACTAATAATAACAATAACTCACCTCCATCGAGTCAATGTCAACTCCTAGTAACCTTACAGGACAGAGTAGACCTGCCCCTGTTTGTTTCTGAGACTATAACCCTTGAATGGGAGTAGAAAGCCCTATCTTTTTTCCTCAGAGTGGCTGCTGGTTTCGAACTGTTGACCTTGCAATGAGCAGCCCGATGTGTCAACAATTGGCCATGGGAGTTAGATTGGGATTGGGAAGAGATGAAGAGGGGCCAGGGTAGTGCCTGGGAGTGCTGCTGAATCTATTGAGAGCCCTGGCAGGTACTGAAAGGTAGAGCGAGCACAGCAGATTCTGACAGATTAAGGCTTTGTCTGCACAGGATTGCCCCAGGGAAGCCAAACTCCATCTCTTCTAATAACCTCTCCAAACAACCAAGCTCCCTCCGCCCCCTTGGGAGCCTGCTGGAAGTCCCGAACCGGCACGGAGCTGGGGCGCCCTCAGGTAGCAGTGCCACCTAGAGGTTCTCAGGAGGAGATGCCAAACCTGCTGCCAGGAGCTTTCCGCCTCCGTGGAAGAGTGGAGCTGCAGGGGGTCTCCCGTGGGATTCCCCGGTCTGTGACTCATCGCCACATCTTTCGCTCGTGTGTGGCTGGTGGGTGTGCTCACTGGCATTTGGGCTGGAAGTGTGGCTCTGGGGCACTGCAACACCAGGGTGCCCAGTCAAAAAAAGGTTCCCATAATACGTAGAATACAAAGCTTGGGGCAATTTTTTAAATGGCTATAGTTCAACACAAGTTATTAAAACACGCGAAATCGGGTCGGGGGTGGTGGAAGAGAAAGAGGGAAGCCATCACAAGACTGGAACTATAGCCCCCACCCCACCCCCAAGGGGAAACAAATAGCAGCACTGTAGGTGAAGGGTGAGGGGGTGGGGAGTGAGGGATGAAGAGGAGCTGGTACCAAGGGCTCAAGCAGAAAGAAAATGTTTTGGAAATGTAGATGGCGGCATATGGACAAGTGTGTTTAATATACTTGAATGATGGATTGTTATAAGATTTGTAAGAGCCCCCAAATAAAATGATTAATTTAAAAAAATCACAAAAGAAGAAATAAGTAAAATATGATTAAGAGGAATTTTCTCCTGTAATCGCCAGGATAATGCACGTAATTGATCATTTTCAGAACATGAACATGAAGATAACTATAGAAGACAAACACATAACCAGGAAAAGAAATAACAAAAAGAAAATAATAGAGCAATATTTCTTCTGGACATAGATGCAAAAGTTTTCAACAAAATTCTAGCCAATAAGTTTCAGCCTATTTATTGTCTGACCTGAATCACCAGCTTCTATAGCAGTGGTTCTCAACCTGTGGGTTGCAACCCCTTTGGGGGTCAAACAAACTTTTCACAGGGGTCACCTGATTCATAACAGTAGCAAAATTACAGTGATGAAGTAGCAACAAAAATAATTTTATGGTTGGGGGGTCAGCACCATATGAGGAGCTGTGTGAAAGGCTCATGGTATGAGGAAGGTGGAGACCCCTGCTCTAGAGCCTTGGGAGTTAACAATCCCCGATGGTTCATGTGCTCCATGAGACATTTCAGCAAATTTCCGAACCCTGGGACATACTGGATAAAACTGGGGGAGTTGCTTCATATTCGTTCTCATGAAGAGATCACTGAAGAGATAGGTGCTAGATTAAAGTGTAGTGAAGAAACTAGATTGTGCCCAGCTATCAGAACAAATGGTGTCTGGTGTCAAGGCTTGTCTTCAAACTGTAGCCATCTAAATAATGCGTCAACTAAGTCCACATGGAAGAAACGCACGAGCCTGTGTCATCCAAGGCTTATAAATAACACAGTCATATCTTACACTGTCCCATGTAACTCTTCACAGGAAGACAAGGTCTTCTTTCTCCCAAGGTCGTTTCAAACTGCTGACCTTTCAGTTAGCAGCCCTGTGCCACCGGGGATCCTGCTTTATTTACAGTGGCAAATACATTGAAATACCCAAGTGCTTTATCAATAGGATCAATAAATGGAAAGGCAAACTGTGGAACAATGAACT
Organism: Echinops telfairi; assembly: GCF_000313985.2. Taxonomy (NCBI): domain Eukaryota; kingdom Metazoa; phylum Chordata; class Mammalia; order Afrosoricida; family Tenrecidae; genus Echinops; species Echinops telfairi. The sequence goes on from NW_022104553.1 coordinate 33,580,115, forward strand.
ATTGTGAAGTCATAAAGAATGATGATCAGTCTGCAAAACAACATGGACTTGGTGAAATAAGTCAAGCATGCACGGGGGCTTCAAAAGTTTTGTGAGAACTCATTCTTTCAATTCCAGTTTTCCACAAGCTTCTAGAAACTCCCCTTGTAGAAGGACAAATACTGCACAACTCCTCTAGTTCTTTAATGCTCCCCGCCCCCCCTATCATGACCCCAATTCTACCTTACAAATCCAGCTAGACCAGAGCATGTACACTGGTACAGATAAGAGCTGGAAACACAAGGAATCCAGGACAG
>NW_022104553.1:33581406-33584565 GCF_000313985.2 Echinops telfairi
TTTTAAAAAAAGAGTCTTGCTTCATTTTTCTGCAGGTAGATATCAATTTTTTCCCAGACCACTTGTTGAAGAGGGCATCCATTTCCCATTTGATATTTTTGGGGACACTTATCAAAGATCAGTTGTCTGTATGCTGATAATTTCATTTCTGGGTTTTCAATTAGCTACCATTGGTCTGAATATCTGTCATTATACCAGTACCACATTGTTTTGCCAATGTGGCTGTGTAGTAGGTGCGAAAGTCTGGTAAAACAAGCCTTCCAATTTTGTCCTTCTTGAGAAGTTCTCTGATAATTCTGGGCCTTTTCCTTGTCCATTTTGAAGTTGGTAGTCAGTTTTTCCAATTCTTTGAAGAAAGATGATGGTATTTGAATTGGGACAATGTTACACTTGTATATTTACAATATTGAGTCTTCCAATGCATGAGCATGAGATATTCTTCCATTTGTGGTGGTCACTCTTGGTTTCTTATAATAGTGTTCTGTAGTTTTCCTCATACAAATTGTTTGCTTTTGGGGTTAGGTATATCCCTAGATATTTCCATTTGTGTTTTGCTATTGTGAAGGATGCTACCTTTTTATCTCTTCTTCCATGGTCTTGTCTGATGTGTATAGCAGTCCAATAGACTTCTGTCTATTGATCTTGTATCCTGCCACTCTGCTATATTCCTCTATCACTTCCAGTATTCCTCTTGTGAAGCTTTTGGAGTTGTCCATAATTTAAATCATACCATCTGCGAAAAAGTAGAGTTTCACCTCTTCTTTCCCAGGATGAATACCTTTGATGTCTTCCCTTTGCCTTATGTTGTTAGCTAGGACCTCCAGTACAATGCTACATAAAAGTGGGGACAAGGGGCAACCTTATCTGGTCCCCTTTTTTTAAAAAATTATTTTATTGGGGACTCATACAATTCTCATCACAATCCATACATACATCCATTGTGTCAAGCACATATGCACATCTGTTGCCCTCATCATTCTCAAAACATTTGCCTACCACTCTAGCCCCTAATATCAGTTGCTCATTTTCCCCCTCCCTCCCCACTCCCCCTCTGGTCCCCTTTTATAGTGGGATTGTTTTTGTCTTTTCCCCATTGAGTACCACACTGGCTGTTGGTTTTTCATATATAGCTTGTATTATATTGAGGAATTTTCCTTCCATTCCTATCTTCTTGAGTGTCTTAAACAGTGTTGGATGTTGTCGAATGCTTTTCTGTGTCTATCAATATTATCATATATGGCTTTTACCCTTTTTCTTGTCAATGTGATGAATAATGCTGATGGATTTTCTTTTTGTTTGTTTGTTTTGTTTTGTTGCTGATGAATTTTTGGATGTTAAACCATCCCTGCTTTCCTGGAATAAATCCCACTTAGTGAATTATTCATTTGATAAACTTTTGTATTCTATTGGCCAGTATTTTGTTAAGGATTTTTAGATCAACGTTCATTACAGATATTGGTCTATAGTTCTCAATTCTTGTGGAATCCTTGCCTGGTATAGCATCCCCTCATTGACACACAGTGCTATAGGGGACAGCATTGAAGACGCGGTGTGGGAATTGTGCCGAGTCTGACCCCCCACACACACCAGAGTGAAACATGAACAACAACAGAGCAGCAAGGGGAGCAAAGCAACAAAGTCCCTGAGGAATCCAAAAAATAGACTTCAGAATTGGTGGGCAGGGCTTTGTACCTCACCAGACCCGATTAGAAAACATTCATAAGGGTCAGCAGACAGATCTGGAACTATTTACAGGCTTTTTGTTTTCTTTTTCTTCTCATGTCTGTCTGTGTAAGTTAGGTAGGTTAAACACTCCTGAGAGAAAACAATGTTCTGGGGGAACAGAGCAGAGGAGGAGGTGGGGGTAAGAGAGGGGGAAGCCAACAACCCCAGCAACAAGAGAACAACAAGAGATCTAAAATTGATGGCAAGGAGGGCATAGAATGCCTGGTGGGTTCAATCAAGTGCAAAGTAGCCCAGAGGAAATACAGAGAGTTGAATGAAGGTCGAACATGGTAGTGGGACAGGAGGGAAGTAAAAGGAAACAGAGGAAAGAACTAAGAGGCAAAAGACATATACAGAGGTATAAACATTGGCATGTACATATGTAAATATATTAATATATACTGATAGGGATATAGGTCGCTGAAGAAAAAAATGGGTGGTTAAGCAAATGTAATGAAGAAAGCTGATGGTGCCTGGCTATTAAAATATATAGCATCTGGGGTCTTCAAGGCTTGAAGTTAAACAAGTGACTACCTAGAAGGGGAGCAACAAAGTCCACACAGAAGAAGCGAAACAGCCTGTGTGATCTCAAGGTGTCAACAGGATCAGGTATCAGGCATCAGAAGACCCAAAACAAACAATTATATTGATATGAAGGAGGGGGGTTGGAGTGGAGACTCAAAGCCCATCTGTAGACAATTGGGCATTCCCTCACAGAAGGGTCACAAGGAAGGGATAAGCCAGCCAAGGTGCAGTATATCACCAATGAAACACACATTCTTCTAGTTCTTTAATGCTTTCTCCCTTTCCCCCCACCCCACAATCATGACCCCAGTTCTGCCTTACAAATCTGGCTAGACCAGAGCATGTACACTGGAAAGGATAAGAGCTCTCAACACATAGATTCCAGGACAGACAAACACCTCAGGAACTGTAATGGGAGTAGTGATACCATGAGGTTAGGGGAAAGGTGAGGGGAGGAAGGGGGAACTGATCACAATAATCGGCATGTAACACACACACAACAGGGGAGAAGAGCAACAGAAACGTGGGTGAAGTGAGACAGCAAATGGTGTAAGAAATGAAAATAATAAAAACATAATTTATCAAGGGTTCACAAGGGTGGGAAGTTGAGGGAGGGGAAAGAGGATCTGATACCAAGGGTTCAACTAGAAAGAAAATGTTTTGAAAGTGATGATATTTATGATCCCAATTCTGCCTTGAAAATCTGACTAGACCAGAGGATGTACATTAGTACAGATGGCAACTTGAAACACAGGGAATCCAAGATAGATGACTTCATCAGGATCAGCAGTGTGAGGGGCAAGGCCTGGAGGGTGAAGGGAATGCGGGGTGGAAGGGGGGAAGCAATTACAAGAATCTAAGTATAGACTCCTCCCTGGGGAATGGACAGCAGAGAAGGGGGCGGAGGGA
>NW_022104553.1:33584771-33591786 GCF_000313985.2 Echinops telfairi
TGTATATATGGACTGTGATAAGAATTGTACAAGCCCTCAATAAAATAATTTTTAAAATAATAATAATAATAATGAGGGTAACAAATGTACAAATGTGCTTTATACAACTGATGTATGTATGGATTGTGATGAGTTGTATGAGCCCCCAATAAAATGACTTTAAAAAAAAAAGTGATGATTTAACATATGTACAAATGCGCTTGATACAATTGATGTATGCATTGTTATAAGAGCTGTAAGAGCCCCCAGTAAAATTATTTATTAAAAAAAGGAAGAACTTTGTATCAAAGAGTAATTGTATATTATGAAATGTCCCAGCCCAGTCCAGATCAAGTTCATAAATCTGATATTAACCCATAAGTCCAATACTAGTTCATAACTCCCTCTTCAGACACATGCATCCACATGTAATGATGCAAAATGCAGGAAGATCACAGGCCGGTGGGTGCAAGGTCTTGTGGACTCAGTGGTGTTAAAGCATCTCAGTGTTGGTGCGGGTCTCCACATGGCTCCTCCAGCTCTCCAAGCGTGGCTTTTCAACAGGAAGGTGAAAGAGAGAGAGAGAGGAAGTTTCCAGAATCCTCATGAGAAGACCACGCTCACAAGAGGCATCATCAGGCTGTGACCTGATTGACAGGCTAGACTCCACCCCTTCACTCTTAACACCCTCAGGTTGACATGAGAATGTAACTACCACACCCTGTATATAACAATTTACAGATAGTTATAAATGTCTGTATGTATATGTGCATATATATGTGTTTATTTATTTATTTACACAGAACCATTTTATTAGGAGTTAATCCAGACATCATACCATTCCATAGTTCAATCAGATCAAACAGTGTTATGCAATTGCTACCAAAATCAGTTTCAAAACATTTTCTTCCTTCTTGAACTCCTTGGTATCAGCTCCCCACCCCCACCCCAGTTCCCCGACCCCCACCACCCCACCTCTGTACTCTCCAGGAACCCTTTATTGTTGTCTCTTAGATTCACCTATCCTGGGTTTCATATACCAAAAATTATAGAAAAATGGATAACAAAGAGTCACGAAGGCTACCAACGATGACAAAATACAACAGCGATAAGCCCCAATACGGAAAAAAACAACAACCAGGAAATAATTAAAGTAATTAAAAATCAGATCAAGCCCAGAGTGTTTCAGAAGGGAGATCAAGTAACAAGGTTTTAAGTCAGATTTATCATTTTAATCTACTATAGCCTCTCTGATAAGCAGGCTATTTCCATCCCTCAAGTATGGATAGAGGGAAACCACAGCAGGCTTATGTCCTGTTAGATCATACAAATGTCTTTGGGCTTCCACCGTCACCCACAGCCTTTTGCACACTAGAATGTCACAATTTGAGCTCTGGGATTATTTTCGTTCCTTTGGGTTTGGATTATATAACTTGCAATCTTTGGATCACAATAAATTGATCTTTGGCAGCAGATTTGCACAATGCAATATATTGTTTGATTTCCTAACTGTTATTTTCATGGGCATTGATAGTGGAGTCAGGTAAAATCAATTCCTTGACAATTTTAACATCTTCCTCATGTATCATGATGTGAATCGGTCCAGTTGTGTGGATTTTTGTTTTAGGTTGAATTAGAATCCATATGAAAACTTGATCTTCATCAATAAGCACTTCACATCTTCTTCGCTTTCAGCAAGTAGGTTTATGTCCCCTGCATAGGACAAGCTAATAATAAATCTTTCTCCAAACCTCAATAATTCCTCAGATAGTCCAATTTGTGGGGTCATTTGCTGAGCATGAAGACTGAATATGACGCAGCCCAGCTTTCCTGATTTTAAATCATGCTGAGTGCTGTTATTGTTGTGTGTGCCATAGGGTTGATTCCAAGCCAGCAGAACCCTGGGCACAACAGAACGAAACCCTGCCCGTCCTGCCCCATCTTCACAATTGTTCCTGTGCTCGAGCCCATTGTTGCAGCCACAGTGTCCACTCATCTCCTTGAGAGCCTTGCTCTTCTTACCGGCCCCTTTACTTTACCACCATGATGTCCCTTTCCAAGGATTGGCCTTTCCTGACAACGTGTCCAAAGCATGTAAGATGAAGTCTTGCCATTCTTGCCTCTAAGGGTCATTCTGGCCTTACTTCTTCCAAGACAAAATTGTTTGTCCTTTTGGCAGTCCATGGTACTTTCAATATTCTTCACCAGTATCATAATTCAAAGGCTTTGATTCTTCTTCGGTCTTCCTTATTCAATTCCAACTTTCACATGCATCTGAAGCAACGGAAACTATCATAGTTTGGTCAGTTGTATCTTAGTCCTCAACGTAACATCTTTGCTTTGCAACACTCTAAAGAGGATACATCCAATGCAATATATCTTTCCATCTCTTGACTGCTGCTTCCATGAGCTTTGATTGTGGATCCAAGTAAGATGGAACCCTTGATGAGATAGTTAACATTTATTTTGCCAACCTGGCCGATAAACACATGTGAGATTAATTGAAAGGCGGAGAGATAAATGACTCGGTGAGCCTCGCCTTTCTTGTCTCTTGCTCTTTGATCATCGGACCAATATGCGGCTGCCTCGCTTGTTCTTTGCCTCAATTTGCAAGCTACACTACCTGTGGGACACCTAACCCGTGGACTGTGTCCCTGTAATTTGAGGTTCCTTCAAGACCTGCTTCCCCACACCATTGGAATTTACATCTCTTAAGCTGGGGACTGTTGGACCCTGTCATTGGCTGACTGTTGGTGATCTGCCTTACTGTTTGCTGCCTGTGGCCTGATAGCCTGAATTGCTCTACAAAGGACTACCCAGCAGCCCACAAGACTTGAAGGACTGCCAGTGTCTCACAACTGTCTCATGGAGTGTGTTGCACTGAACCATTTGTACCGCTTTATAATTTAATTAACTTTTTATTGCTTATGTTATATATCTGTATATATGAATATATATAATTATATAAACATATATATAATTACTAGCATTCTGGTTTTGTTTCTCTAGAGAACCCTGTCTAACATACTTGACCATCTCAATTTTTTCTCTATTTATCATGATGTTATCTACTGATCTAATTTTGAGGATTTTCGTCTTGAATTGAATCATAATCCATACTGAAGGTTGCAATCCTTGATCTTCTTCAGCAAGTGCGCCAAGTCCTCCTCACTTCCAGCAGCAAGGCCGTGTCCTCCGTGTATGGCAGGTTGTTCAAAAGGCTTCCTCCCATCCTGGTGCTGCAGTCTTCTTCTTTATATAATGCAGCCTCTCTGGTGATTTGCTCAGCATACAGATTGAATAAGTATGGTAAGAGGATGCAACTCTGACACACAGCTTTTCTGATTTTAAGCCATGCAGTATTCTTATTCGGTAATTAAAAAAAAAAAAAAAACGGTCTCCTTATCCATGTACCAGTCCCACAGGAACACAGTGAAATGCTTGGGGATTCTCATTCTTCTCAAGACTATCCATAGTTACGATGCACACAGTCCGATGCCTTGGCACAGTCAGTAGAGTACAAGTGAGCCTCTTTCCTGTTTACTTGTCGGCCCGTGTGTCCTACTATGGTGACTTATGTGTTGCTGTGATGCTGGACTCTCTGTCACTGGCATTTTGAATGCCAGCAGGGTAATCCAAAGAAATAGTTTCAGTGGAACTTCCCAACAAAGAGCAGACTACAAAGAAAGACCGGGCTGCCCACTTTGGAGGAAGTAGCTGCTGAAAATCTGATGCTGTGTTCCCTAGTTCTGTTTCAGTGACTGCTGCTTGCTCTACGTATGGGTTCAACATGAGCACAAGTAAGTGCACTGGAATTACCATTCTTGGAAACGCTATCCATAATTTGTTATGATTCACACAGACTAATGATGCCTTTGTGAAGTCAATAAAGCGCAGGTAAACATCTTTCTGGTAGTCTCTGTTTTCAGCACCAAGATTCATCTGATCTCAACAATGATATCCCTTGTACCCCCACATACTCTTTTGAATCCAACTTAAATTTCTGGTCATTCTCATCAATGTAGTGCTGCAACCAGTTTTCAATTCTCTTCAGCAAAAACTTACTTGCATGTGACATTAATGAGGGTGTTCAAAGGACTCCCTGCGTTCTGTTGGACCACTTTGCTTTGGAATGGGCACAAGTATGGGGCTCTATTTGTCAGCTGGCTGGGTTGCCATCTTCCAAAGTTTCTTGTCCTAGACAAAGGAGACCCTCCAATACAGCATCCATCTGTAAACCATTGCCATTGGCAGATGTCGGTTTCTGGGGCCTCGATTTTGGCAAATGCCTTTGGTGCAGCTTGGCCTTCTTCCTCCAGTACCATCTGTTATTGATCATATGCTACCTCCTGAATATTGATCAGTTCTTTCTAGTATTCTGACTGTGTGTTTCTTCCCAGTCTTCTTTGGGTGCTTCTTAGTGTCATTAAATTACCTTGTCCCAAGCGGGTGAATAAGCAAATGTGGTGAAGAAAGCTGATGGTGCCCGGCTATCAAAAAGTATAGCGCCTGGGGTCTTAAAGGCTTGAAGGTAATCAAGGGGCCATCAAGCTCAGAAGCAACAAAGCCCACATGGAAAAAGCACACCAGCCTATGCAATCACGAGGTGTCGAAGGGATCAGGTATAAGGCATCATCAGAACAAAAAATCTTACCATAGTGAATGATGAGGGGAGTGCGGAGTGGAGACCCTAAGCCCATGAGTAGGCCACTGGAGATCCCCTTGCAGAGGGGTCTCGGGGAGGAGATGAGCCAGTCAAGGTGTGATGTAGCAATGATGAAAAATACAACTTTCCTCTAGTTCCTAAATGTTTCCTCCCCGCTCCCACTATCATGACACAAATTCTACCTTGCAAGTCTGGCTAGAACAGAGGATGTACACTGGCACAGATAGGAACTGGAAATACAGGGAATCCAGGGCGGATGAGCCCTACAGGACCAGTGGTGTGAGTGGCAAAACAGGGTAGAGGGAGAGTGGGTAGGAAAGAGGGAACCAATTCCAAGGAACTATATGTGACCTCCTCCCTGGGGGATGGACAACAGAAAAGTGGGTGAAGGGAGACGTCGGACAGGGCAAGATATGACAAAATAACAATTTATAAACTATCAAGGGCTCATGAGGGAGGGGGGAGCGGGGAGGGAGGGGAAAAATGAGGACCTAATGCCAGGGGCTTAAGTGGAGAGGAAATGTTTTGAGAATGATGAGGGCAATGAATGTACAAATGCGCTTTACACAATTGATGTATGTATGGATTGTGATAAGAGTTGTATGAGCCCCTAATAAAATGATTAAAAATAATAATAATAATAAAATTAATTACCTTGGCCCATACCCATAGTACCCTTCAATGCTACAACTCAATGTTTATGGGAAACTGAGGAACAGGAAGAGAGTGTGAGGGCAGGCCAGGATTCTAGGTGGAGAGAGGTCTTCACATTTGTGAGTTGTAAATGAGTCCCAATCATATTCTCATAACCAAGATGAATCCCCACCATATCCTCCCATCCTAGTGCGGCCTTAAAGGGACCTCTTCCAAGCACATGGCTGATTGCTACCTGGCCGGCAGCTTGATCTCTAGGAGCAGACTCTTTGCTATTGCTCTCCCTGCTCAGAGGACAGTCACTCCCCCTACCTGCCCCAGCACTGGTGTCAGGTTACTCCTCCACTGAACCCTGGGACTCTTAGGGTTAGGGTGCAGCCCACCTTGTTAAGTGGTGACCTGTAATTAGAGGGACTTGCATGCCCCAGAGTAAATAAGATAATGTTGAGAATACAATCACTTTCTCTGCATAGACCTGGCTTCTGAAGTCACGGCAGAAGTGAGCATCCCAAAACTTTTGTCCCTCTCTTAATAGCTCCCCTTCAATTACACAACCTCCCTTTAGGGCCCATCAGGATGTGAGGCTGGATTTCACAGATACTGAACATTTTCTTTAGTTCTTTCAACGTGTGAGATGCTGAGCACGCTCTGCTCATTGAGTTCTCTGACTCCATGTCTTTGCCCATTCCTCATAATACTTTGTGTTCTTGAGCCACTCCTTACAATCTTCTGTTTAGCTCTTTTCCTTCGTCGTTTCTCCATCTGTTGTAGCTACTCTACATTCAAGAGCACGCGTGGTGCTCTAACTTCTTGTGTCTGTAATGACTGTTTGGATTCTTTGTGTGTGCTGTCTTTGATCTTATCTTGCAACCTGTGTAGTCTTCTGTCGTTATTGTTCAATACGTCACGTTCATTCTTGAGAGCATCTCTAAATTCAGGTGGGACATCCTCAAGATCATAGCTTAGCTCTTGTGAACTTGTTTTCAATTTCCTCAGCTTCCACTTGAACTTGCGTATGTGTAATTCATAGTCTGTTCCGCAGTCATCTCCCAGCCTTATTCTGATTGATGATATTGAGCTGGTCTGTCGTCTCTTTCTGCAGATGTAGCCAATTTAATTACTGTCCGTTCCATCCAGTGAGGTCCATATGTATAGGTATAACCAAAACAAAACTCACTGCCATAGAGCCGACGCCACCTCAGAGTGAGTTTCTGAGACTGTAACGCTTCACAGGAGTAGAATGCCTCGTCTTTCTGCCATGTATAGGGGAAGTCACTGTTTCATGTTATTAAAAGTGGCACTGATGATGAATAAGATGGTCTACTTTCTGCCTGCGGATGCCACAGAGGGAACATCATTCACCACCACCACCACCACCACCCCACCCCACCCCATCCCTCACCCCCACGCACACACTGCCATCGTGTCTAAGTCAGAGTCTCCTAAAGAGCCCAGACAGCTGTGGAAACCTTTCATTGGTGGTGTGTTAGTCTGGGAACTTTAGAGAAACAAATCCACAGAGAAACTCATGTATGAGAGAGAGTTTTATATAAAGGTTAAGTGTGCATCAAGCAAACATCCCAACCCAATGTTGCCCAAGCCCACAAGTCCAACATTAACCCATTAACCAATATGTCCAACACCAATCCACAAAGTCCTCCTCCATCTCACAAAACATGCAATGAAGCCGACTGCAGGAAGAAAGCCAAATCAGTG
>NW_022104553.1:33592020-33593731 GCF_000313985.2 Echinops telfairi
TAGAAAGGGGAGGCTCACCCAGCCATTTATCTCTCCGCCCTTCAATTAACCCCACCTGTGTTTATCGGCCAGGTTGGCACAATAAACTAACTCACTCCGGTGGGTTGAGCTTTGAAACAGCAGATGAGAGTCTACAGAGCAATGGGGGAGGTGCTCGTGGACAGTATGATGAGGAGAGATCCAAGTACCAAGTGCGTCAAAGACTTTAGGTCTGTCCCTGAACTCTACTGTGCAGGAGGCGGACGCAGCCGTGACTGCACAGCCACACAAGGCAGAGTGGTGGAACCAAAGACAGCTCTCTCACAAGAACACTCTGAAAACCCCGGTGCCCACTTAACTGTGGAAAAGCTCTGTGTCTGTGGCATTAAAGAAGGCACTGCAATGCAACGGACCACTTGCCAGACTGTTTTGAGCAATAGGGGAAAATTGAAGTCATTGGAGTCACGGCTGATGGAGGCAGTGGCAAGAAGAGGGGCTTCGCTTTTGTGATTTTTGATGACCATGACTCTGTAAATATGGTTGCCATTCAGAAATCGCAGCTTGGGAATGGCTGTAACTGTGAAGTAAGTAAGGTTATAACTTGTCGAAGCAAGAAAGGGCCAGTGCCTCTTTCAGCCAAAGCGACTGAAGCGGTTCTGGGCACTTTGGTGGCGGCTAAGGTGGTGGTTTGGGAGGGAATGACCGTTTTAGTCGGGGCAGAAACTTCGGTGGATGTGGCAGCTGTGGACCATGGTGGTGGATCTGGTGGCAGAGGGAATGGTTACGATGGATTTGGTAATGATGGTAGCAATTTGGGAGGTGGCAGAAGCTACAATGATTTTTGGCAGTTACAACAATTAATCTTCCAATTTTAGACCAATGAAGGGAGGAAACTTTGGAGGCAGAAGCTCTGGCCCGTATGGTGGTGGAGGTCGATACTTTGCCAAACAATGAAACCACGGTGACTATGGTGGTGCAAGCAGCTGCAGTAGCTATGGCAGTGGCAGGAGATTTTAATGACTACGAGGAAGCACAGCTCAGCAGGAGAGGAGAGCCAGAGAAGTGGCAGGGAAGCTACAGATTTGTGAACTCAGCCAAGCACAGTGGGGGCAGGGCCTAGCTGCTGCAAAGAACACATGCTTGAGACACTATTCAGGTGTGTCAGGGTAAACCAGCCTCTAACAACCGAGGGATCCGTAGGCGCAACTGTACGCTTACAATATATAAAGATTACAGTAAAGGCATGGAAGATAGGAGAGAGAATAAAATAAAGGAGTCAACACCTTCTTCCTTTCCCCGCCTCACCTACCCCCATGTTCCCTGATCTGTCATCCCGTTGTTCTCTCTTCTGGCTTGTTTATTCCACCTATCGCTTCCAGGTAGACATGTTATGTACCATCACCAGACTGAGTGCAACAAAGTGACAACAGAAAGTAAAACAATGGTTACAACTACAACACACACACACATGCATACATATATAACCATACGAATAGTTCAGGGTCTGTTTGTTTTCCTTCATGTGTGCTTTCCAGTCAAGTCTGGTGGGGAGCTATGCCCTGTCACCGCCCCTAACCCTGGGGACCTCACTGCTCTGCTCCCCCCGCTGCTCTGATGCATGCCCCCAGAGGCTGGCGTTCGGCATGGTGAGCTCATGGTGGGCACAATTCCTGCCGTGTGTCTCCAGTGCTGTCCCCAGTGGTGCGATGGGTCAACGAGGAATGCTGTGTCC
>NW_022104553.1:33595953-33603117 GCF_000313985.2 Echinops telfairi
GGGGGAGTGGGGATCAGGGAGGGAGGGGGGAAAAATGAGCTGACACCAAGGGCTCAAGTGGAAAGCAGGTGTGAGAATGTTGAAGTCAACATATGTACTAATGTGCTGGACACAAATGATGTATGTACGGATGGTGATGAGTTGTATGAGGCCCTAATAAAATGATTATTCAAATATATATATGCTGAAAAACAGAGCTTATACACAAGTATACACCGTATGTATTTATACCTATATTCTTTGTGTATTAAAAAATAAGAGAATAAAAAAAAAGAATCTGGAGGAATTTTTATTTGTTTGTTTTTAAAGAAACACACTGTATATATTTACACATCTCAATAAATGAAAGCAATACCAATATCTTGCTAAACCTACAAAAAAATAAATAAAAAAAGGAGTCAGACACATTTCATAGTAGCATGCTCATCTCCGGGATGGCCATGACCTCAGCAGCCAGGTCCGAGCAGAGAGAGCAAGTCTTTACTGTCTTGGGATATTTATAGGTATCCATTAGTCATGCATATTCAGGAGTTACATACATCACAAGGTGGGTGGTAACTACAGTAAAGTCTTTGAGCACACAGGTGAGGAAACCTAATACCTGCAATGGGGGAAGGCATGAAGGGGAATGGGTGCCTTGGCAGGAGGAGATAACAAGAATGTCTGCTTCTACAGAGAGACAGAATCAACCATGTGCTCACTTTAAGGCAGCATAGCTGTTTGGGGAGAATCTGTGGGAATGCTATTTAAAGCAGGATCCTGTGCTTGGACATTATCTCTAACTTATCAAAATGGTGGCTTTCCTATCGTGGAATACTAGCTTTCCAGATTCCCTCTGTTATGAATTAGGGAATATGGTCGTCATATTTCCCTTGGTGTTAATTTCCCACACATTTGTATGGGCAAAAGAATGTGAGTACTATATTGTGAATTCTTGCATAACTGGCTGAAAGAATTTTACTGTAGAGTCCCCACACACACACCTTTTTTTAACCCATGATGTCTTGGGGGGTTTGTTTGTTTAACCCATGCAGTTGATTGCTAAATGTAGTAGTCTGATCATGATGCCGAATAAATGTCCTTTAAAAAAAAGGTGTTGGGGCAACAAATGTGCATATGTGCTTGACACAATGGATGGACGTATGGATTGTGATGAGAATTGTACGAGCCCCCAATAAAATAATTAAAAACAAAATTAAATTAAATTAAATTTTTAAAAGGTGTTGGTCATATAAAAGTCCGCCAGGCACTCTCTGGTGTCATTTCTGTCGCCAAGGTCATATTTCCACCTGCTTCTCCTTCTTTATTTCCAGCTCTCCCATTAGAATAACTAGTGTTTGCCAATGCATCTTGATTGCATGTTCAATTTCAGACTGCAGAAATCGTAGAAATCTTCAATATTTTTTTTAGCTTAAGCATTAGTGGCATACCTTTGGGAAATAGTCACACTATCTTCCTTGTGGGCTTATGGATATTATCCTATCACTGACAGTTGTACTTTTGATAGACCTCGAAACGCTTGTTTCAGAAGAAATGAACCATTCCGTTTCAATTCCCAGAAGAGTACATCACACAATTGTCTGTCTCAAATATCCAAAACCCATCCATATCATACCAAGATATCAATCTTTGTGTGTTCCATTTCAAAAATGTCCAGTGTTTCTAGATTCATGCTTCGTGCATTCCACGTCCCAATTACTAGTTGATGTTTGCAGCTGTCTCTTGTCATTTTGAGACAGTCCAGTGCAGCACATGAAGGTTCTCGAAGCTTTGCTCCATCAAGGTCATTCAGGCTGACTCTGCTACAAGGAAGTGGCTCTTCTGTCCTATTTTGAGTGCCTTCCAATCTAAGGGGTCCTTCTGGCACCATGTCAGACAATCTTCTGGTGCCATTCAGAAGGGGTGTCGGGGCTAATTTATCAGAAACTAGCCACCTCTTCCTGATTCCCAGTCTATGTCTACTCAAAAGTTCAGCTAAAATCTGTCTGCCATGAAAGACAAATGACATCACTTCCAGTATCATAGTAACGTACAAGCCATCATGGTAGGACAAATTGACAGATGAGTACTTGGGAAATAGCCATAAACCAAAACCAAGCCCACTGCCATTGAGTCAATTCTGACTCAGGGTGACTCGATATAGGGTTTCTGAGACTGTAAATCTTTATCAGAGCAGGTAGCTGCATCTTTCTCCAGAAGGGAAGCTGGTGGTTTTGAACCACCAACATTGCTGTGAGCAGTTCAGTGCTCACCCAACAGAGCCACTCGGATCCTTCTCTCAAAAACTCACTGCTATTGAGTCAATGCTGACTCATTGTGATCTGACAGGACAGGGTATAACTGCCTTAATTACATCTTTCAAATCCCTTCCCAGCAACAGCTAGATGGGTGCTCAATTGAATAGGTAGGTGCACAGAGGTGAAGGGAGGACAGATAGCTTGGGGTCTTCTTACCACAAGGATGATTTCCTATTTCCATCATCCCCTTTATTAAATTCTTCTTTATGAAAGACCTATTCCCTTTTCTTTCCTCCCTCCTTTCTCTCCATGTGGACTAAATAATTCTGTTTTATTGCAATATTTTATAATCCGTTCCTGACCATCACTCCTTAAAAATGTAGTGTGTGAGTCCGGGTTGACTAGAGAAACAAATCCAGAGACACTCCTATATGTGTAAGCGAGAACTTTATATCAAGAAATACTTACATATCAAGCAAACATCCAAGCCCAGTCCATCAAGGCCCTAAGGCCAATGCTGGTCCATTAGTCCCTCTTCAGACTCATGAAGTCACGTGCAATGATGCAGAATGCAGGAATGTGGGGGGAGGTCAGATGCTCAGGCATTCCCCCCCTGTAGGCAATCAGTTGCCAGACTGCTGTCTCATCCCTCCACAGGGGTGGGCCTGCTCCCTGCCTCTGGAGACAATGGACAGGCTCCTGTAGGAGGGGTTTACACCCTACTGATAATGGTTCCTATGGAGACCCAGAGACCACCCCCTAGACCACCCTCTCATTGCTGTGTAACCTACAGTGCAGCCCCTTCCTGTGATGTATGTCTCTACCTGTAATTAGTGGGCTGGCTTGCCCTCAAAAGGTATATAGGTGTGAGCCAGCAATATCTCTCTCTCTGACTCTGAGCTCCTTGCTGCTCACTCCCTGGTCACTCCCCTCTCCCTTGTTCCCTTCCCCTCCTTCCCTTCCCCCTCTCCACGTGGACCACCAAGCTGGGCTTAGGTGAGCAATGTTGCCATGAAACGTGTCTGACTGTATTACTGTATTATCTCTCATGCTCTCAATGACTTTAATATAATACTTATATATCTCAACCGTACAATTGTGCATTACTGAATCCGAGTAGAAGTAGTACTACTAGTAGTATCAGCGGGTGGGGGCCGGCCCCCCACCTCCCTCTGCGTCATTATTTTTTAATTTAATACTACACAGGAAGATCACCAGCCTGGTGGGTGCAAAGTCCCATGGGTCCAAGGGCGGTGGACGCATCTCCAAGGCTCTGGCAGCAACCAGAGTCTGCCAGCAGGAAGGTGAAGGCAGAAGGTGGGGAGGGGGTTCCCAGGGCCCTCTTTATGAGAACATGCCCACAAGGAGTCACCATCAGGTTGCGACCTGATTGACGGGCGAAACTCCACCCCTCCACTTTGATAGATCTTCAAGTTGACATGAAATGATGTAACTACCACACAGAGATCACGAGATTTCCCGGAAGTGCTTTGGACATGTTCTCAGGAGAGACCTGACCCTGGAAAAGGACATCCTGCTTGGGAGAAGGTCAAGCAAGAAAGCGGAATTCCCTTCCTGAGACAGATTGACCCAGTGGCTGGATGTAGCAGGGATGGTGACAGCACCGGAGCCGGCAGCATTTGGTCTTGTCGTACATGGAAGTCAGACTCACTTGGCAGCACCTGACAACTGTTGGTCAATCTTCTCGTTTGTCCACTGTCTCTCTCCTGTGGCTCTAGGGAGGCCCTGTCTGCAGGTGGGGGCTCTAAAAGAAAGAGGTGGGGTCCAACAAGTAGCTTCCGATCCAACCCACCAGGTAGGGCCGAGTTAGGGTCTGAGAAACCCCCAACACTCGCGGCCTTCGATTCTGACTCAGGCTGACTTCATAGGCCAGAGTAGAACTGACCTGTGGGTTTCCCAGGCGGTGGCTCTTTGTGGCAGTAGCAAGCCCCGTCTTCCTCCCGCAGAGTGGCTGGTGGTTTCGAACTGCTGACCTGATTGTAAGCGGCCCAACAAGTCACCGCTGCACCACCACCCCCGGGAGCCGGGGCTCCCACACACCTGGCAGAGGGCGGGATAAAGTTTGGGGCAGAGTCCGGGACTTGCTCAACAGAGGAGCCACGCCCCTCAAGGAGGCAGCCAATCAGGACGTGCTGTGCGGCCCTCTCCTTTGTGAAGGACTGGCCAGCGAGGGCTGGGCCTTGGGGTTGCAGTTCAACCCGAGGAGGGGCTGGGAGCCCACCTTCAGTGGAGTGCAATGGTCGTGAAAAAAACAGCTGCCCGGGCAAATCCCGCTGCCCCTCCCGCTGACCCGGGCTCCCCCGCTGACCCTGCCGACCCAGAAGCCCCCGAAGCCCCCGAAGCCCCCGAAGCCCCGGCTCAGGAAGTTAAGCCAGAAGACCTACAGACAGCAGAAGAACGGGAGTTCTATGCCCCGAATTACTTAACTTTGACCGTCCTGAGCGTAATTCTTTTCTTTCCCCTAGGAATTCCCGCTGCCTTCTTCTGTTATAAGGTACAAGGAAGCCCCGTCCGTGGCCCACCCTCCTCCCTCACTGCCCTCTCCCCATATGCTCTGGCCTGGGTAAGGGTTTCCTCCCTAGCTCCTTCCCCGAGTATCACAGGGCTGAACGCAGAAACCCACGTCTACTCTCCCATCCCTACAGACCTGGAAGGCTAACCAGGAGAGCCGCTGGGAAGATGCTTACGTTAATTCGGGACGAACTTGTTGGTTGAATGTGTTTGCTATACTCTGCGGGTTAGGCATCATTTACTACTATGTTCTATTTATGTGAAGGCCAGCCCAGAAGCCCAAGGGACCCACGCACCAAGACACGGACCATCCAAGTCCCAGTCAATCACCTTGCAAGAAACCCAAGGACTGAAACCGGCCCTCGGCCAGCAAGCCCACCAGCCGAGGAGCTCGGCCAGGAAGGGACCTCGGTGCCATCACACTACCTGTCTGCATCACTGCAGCCCACTTCTCCAGAGCAGACTTTGCCCACCACAGGATCCTCATTTCCCTTCCCTCTATCCCATTAACCCCTTGACACTGGGCTGCTTATACGAAGAAATATCTATTTAAAGCAATAAAATTGAAGGGGATCTTCTGGCTTCTTGGGCATGTGTGTACTGGGGAGCCAGTTTCTGGCTCTGTGCTCCTGTTTCACTGAGCCTCGTGTTGTTGCTCAAACTATGTCAAGATCAGAATGTCCCGTGATGAAGCCGAGGGATAGGGAAATCAGGTAGATGTGGGTCTGAATCTTTAACGCCTAAAAGTTGCCTATTCTTGGCCAAGATGCGTTCCTCGGGCTTGTAAAACAGACATCGTAACTGCCAATGGGCTGCTATCTTGAAATTCACACCCAAGTTTATTCTCTGGATGTTTACTCATCCGAGCAGGTATGTTAGCTTTCCACTGTCTCGGGGCAAGGAGGGGAACACAGGAACCTCTTCCACCTTTTCCGATTCAAAATCTAGCCTCCAGGGGAGGTACAGGAAGGCATCATAGCTGGTCAATATCACCTCTCCTGCAGTCCCCAAAGGTAAATGCAATAAAGGACATGGAGAGAGAGCTTGGTTGTTGCTGTTATTCGTTATGAAGTCCCATCCAATCTGTCCAACTTCTAGCAACCCTGCGTAAAACGCACAAGATACCGCCCAGCCCAAACCAGCCTCACCACTGTAATGTTCGCGCCTTTTGTGGCAACCACGGTGCATGCCATCATAGGAAGCGCCTTCCTTTTTTGATGACTGTGGGAAACAGGACTGGGAAGAGAGTGTGGATGAATTCTTTATTCTCATATTTTAAGAAGCCTGGCAGGCTGGAATTCTGGGTGGAGGGAGGCCTTCACACTTGTGGATTAGAGATAAGTCCCAATCACATTCTCATAACCAAGACTGATCCCCACAAAAGCCTCCCATAATAGTGCTGCCTTCATCCTGGCCCACTAGGCCTGGAGGACGATATCCCTGCTCAGAGCAGCCAATGCACAGAGAGGACCATATGGCCGGCCCCACTATGAGACACGACGTCCCTCACTGACCCACAGCCCTACAGTGGACAACACTGGAGACACAGTATGGAAACTGCGGCCCGATCTGACCCCACCACACCAAGGCAAAACACTAAGGGCGTGGAACAGAACAGCAAGGGGAACAGAGAAAGGAAGTCCCCAGGGAATACCAAAAATAGACTTTGGGGCCAGGGCATGGCACCCCATCACACTCAACCAGAAAACACTCCTAAAGGTCAACAGACATTGAACTATTTACAGGCGTTTCTTTTTTTTTTTGTCATTGTTTTGTTGTTGTTTTCTCTTGTTGCTTTGTTTTCCTCTGTCTTGTTTTTGTGCATATTAGTATCTCTGCAGGTCTATCTAGATAAGTAGACTGGATAAGCAATCTGGAGGAGAAAACAATGGGACCAACGGTTCCAGGGGGACATGGGAGGCGGGAGGTGGGGGAAAGGAAATGGTGTTAACAAACCCAGGAACAAGGGAACAACAAGTGATCCAAAATTTGTGGAGAAGAGGGTGTAAGAGGCCTGGTAGGACGTGATCAAGGGTAATGTAACCAAGAGGAATTACTGAAACCCAAATGAAGGCTGAGCATGATAGTGGGACAAGAGGAAAGTAAATGGAAAAAGAGGAAAGAACTAGGAGGCAAAGAGCATTTATAGAGGTCTAAATACAGGCATGTACATATGTAAATATATTTATATATGATGATGGGGTAAGAGGCCTGGTAGGGCTGAGAGGAATTACTGAAACCCAAATGAAGGCTGAGCATGATAGTGGGACAAGAGGAAAGAACTAGGAGGCAAAGGGAATTTATAGAGGTCTAAATACAAGCATGTATATATGTAAATATATTTATAAGTGAGGATGGGGAAATAGATCTATGTGCATATATTTATAGGTTTAAT
>NW_022104553.1:33603217-33608942 GCF_000313985.2 Echinops telfairi
CTGGCATTTCATGATGCTCACCTTCCCAACACAATTGCTGAAGACAAATGGGTGCATAAACAAATGTGGTGAAGAAAGCTGATGGTGCCCAGCTAGCAAAAAATATAGCGTCTGGGGTCTCAAAGGCTGGAAGATAAACAAACGCCATCTAGCTCAGAAGTAACAAAGCCCACATGGAAGAAGCACACCAGCCTGTGTGATCACAAGGTGTCAATGGGATCAGGCATCAAAGAACAAAACATATCATTGTGAATGCGGGGGGAGTGCAGAGTGGGGGACCGAAAGCCCAGCTGTAGGCAACTGGACATCCCCTTACAGAAGGGTCACAGGGAGGAAATGAGCCAGTCAGGGTGCAGTGTAGCAAAGATGAAACATACAACTTTCCTCTAGTTCCTAAATGCTTCCTCCCCACTACTATCATCCCAATTCTACCTTACAAATCCAGCTAGACAAGAGGAGGTACAGTGGTACTGATAAAACTGGAAACACAGGGAATCCAGGACAGATGATCCCTTCAGGACCAGTGGTGGGAATAGCGATACCAGGTGGGTGGAGGGAAGGTGGGGTACAGAGGGGGAACCAATCACAAGAATCTACATATAACCCCCTCCATGGAAGACGGACAACAGAAAAGTGGGTGAAATGTAAGACATCACAAAATAATAATAATTTATAAATTATCAAGGGTTCATGAGGGAGTGGGGAGCAGAGAGGGAGGGGGGAAAATGAGAAGCTGATACCAAGGGCTCAAGTAGAGAGCAAATGTTTTGAAAATGATGATGGCAACAAATGTACAAATGTGCTTGACACAGTGGATGGATGTATGGATTATGATAAGAGTTGTATGATTTTAAAAAACAGTGCTGCCTTAAAGTGACCTCTTCCAAGCTGATTGCTATCTGGCCAGCTATTCCATGGCTGATTGCCATCTGCAATAAATATATATAAGCCGGCAGCTTGATCTCTAGGAGCAGACATGCTCCTCCAATGAACCCGGGGACTGTTAGGGTCCAGCCCACTTTGTGGTTACCTGTAATTAGAGGGAATACATTATGACTCCTTCTGCGGACCTGGATCTCACATATGGTGGCAGGGAACAGGGACAAAGACGCCTCTTCAACACTTCCGTATCAAGCATTGTGTCACCTCAACGGATGGGGGAATCGAGGAAATTCTTTTGAAGTGAGAGTCCAGTTGAGGGATTCTCAAAATTTACATAGAAAAACAGGGTGAGAGTAAATTTAAAACTTATACTATTACCCTGACCCACCTACTGAAGAAGCAGAATGTAGTGGTAACGAGCAAAAAGGTGCAAGGTTATTCCTGCAGAAGGAACCTTTGACCTAGAGACCTGGGAGAAGGTAGCTGTAAACTTAACAAAAGCACACTGAGAGGGGCAGGGACATGGTCTCTGTGGGTGCGAGTTAAATGATTCTGGAACCGCTCCAGACACAGCAGGACAGGAAAGAGGAGCATCAGGGTAAGTCTGAAGTAAGCTATCCAACCTTCCAGAAGCGGACAAGCCATCCAGAATGAGTATGAAATAGTTGAAAAGGTTTTAGAAAAAAACAAAGAAACGAAGTCCAATTTAAAGAAAGCCTCATGGCAAATGCCTCTGTGGCACCCCAGGAATGCAGTGCAGAGAGGTCCCAACACCGCAACACAACAGGGGAAGTAGATAAGGGCAAGGAGCATACTAAGCATAGCAAAGCATCTTCACTTTCAAAGGTAGAGAGCGGAATTGCAAAAGAAGGAGGTTTGGAGAATACATTAGCCTCCCCTGTGCCTGTTATTGAGTGGGAACTTAATGCAGAGAATCCACAGGAGTTCAGGAACACCATTACAGAGTGTTCCCTTTTAAGGTGTTAAAGGACTTCAAACAGGTTGCCTCAAATTACAGGCCGGACTCTCCCTTCATAATTAGCATGATTAGATCTTTAGCAGAAGCTGACCTCTGGATACCTGCAGACTGGCAAGACTTAACAAAAGCTTGCCTTTCTCCATCAGATTACAGAATCTAGTCTGGTGGTCTGACTGTGCTAAAACACAAGCTAGCAGGAATGTCAAAGAGAATATAGCAATAAGAATAGATAGGTTAAGAGGGAAAGAACCCAGACATTTCCATTCTGCAAGAAGGGAAAGCACTGGGCACATAAGTGCCGCTGGAAATTCAGCAGTAAAGGAGTTCTGTTAGCAAACACTACCCAGCAGGGAGCTAAAGAATGGAGCTTGCTCCAAACTCTCGCAGAGCATGGGAGACACTGCTCAAAGCTAAGTCAGCACACACACCCTTAAGCATGCAGTCATACCTATCCCCCAGCCTCCCAGCAAGGGGCCAGACCTAACCAAACTTGCCAAAGCCCTGGTCTTGGTTCTCCCTGCAGTAAATGTAAGTAGCCAGGAACAATTTCAAGAGCTCCCACAGCAGTCTGTTAAAACCAAAAAACAGGAGCCTCTGCTTGAAAGAGCAAAGCAGCTTTTATCAGGGAAATTTAACCCAAGTACTGAAAGCATTCAAATGGATACTGAAGTTATTCATCAAGGTTATGAAGAAAAGCAAAAGGCTGTTATTAAACCAGAAATTATGAAAATTGGTATTTGGGGTCCGCTACCACAGAACTATAGGGCATTTATTAGGAAGGTCCAACCTAAATTCTCAAGGTGTTCAAATGAGTTATTGATCCAGATTATGAAGTAGAAATTAGAGCAGGGGTTAAATCTGAAGTATGTGGCTTATAAAGAAGGCAGTGAGGGCTGGGGAGGAGAGGGGGTGCAGATGAGAGGCCAAGGGGAATCTTTATTACTAACCCAGGCCTATATACCTTTGGGAGGGCATGCAAGCCCCCTAATTACAGGTAAAGACATATGTCACAGGAATGGGTTGCACTATAGGTTACACAGCAATGAGAGGGGGCCAATCTAGGGATATACACGCAATAGGAAGAGGAGGGATTGGGGGTATGTATGTGACAAGATGGTCGGATCCTAGATTCAGGATGGCAGCCTAACTTTGGATGTCACTGAGCTGGTTTGACCTGTTCTTTGGATCTCCATAGAAACCATTATCAGTAGGGTGTAAACCCCACCTACAGGGACCAGACTAAAGGTCACAAGCCTTTAGGGAGAAGTAGCCCATTGTCCTTAACAGCAGGGAGTGAGCCCTACCTGTGGTGGGACCAGACAGTAGTCTGGCAACAGACTGCCTTCAGGGGGGTAACTTGACAATCATTTACCATTAGCTGCAAGCAGTGTCCTAAGTCTAACATATATTTAGGGAAGACGACTTAGGAGAAATCTTTCTGTTCCCCATATCACCTTTCTTTGTAATGGGCACAAATATGTAACTCTTCCAGTCAGTTGGCCAAGGAACTGGTGAGTGCTTCCACTGCCTCATCTGCTTGTTGCTAGCATATCTCTAGAGCCTGTCTCTTGGAGCAGTCAGTGGTTTCAAATTACCAACCTTATGGTTAGCAGCCCAATGCACAAGGCTCTATGCCATCAGAGCTCTTTATAGGGGGAATGAAGGCAGAGATCTAGGTTGACAGTCTGAACAAGATACCAACCACAGACGAACATCTGGTACCCTAGCTTTATGGATAGCCCCAAATTCAGACCCAGAAACTTAGGCTGACAGTCTGAACAAGATACTAACCAGAGATGAACAGCTGGTACCCTAGCTTTATGGATAGCCCCAAATTCAGACCCAGAAACCCTAGATGTAGTGGGATTAACTGTCCACCATCAAGAAAAAATAGAAATTCTTGGTAGAATTGAGTTGTTATGGAAGAGGCCAACTGACTGGAAGAGATCCATATTTAGGCCCATTCCAAACAAAGGTGAGCCAACTATAGAATATCATTGATATCATGTAAAATTTCGTAAAACTTTGCTGAAGATGATCCAACAACGGGTGCAGCTGTCTTTGACAGGGATCTGCCAGAGGTTCAGGCCAGATTCAGAAGAGGATATGAAACAATGATTATCATTACTTAAATCAGATGGATCTTGACTGAAAGGAGAGACTACCATAAAGATGTTTACTTGTGTTTTGTGTATGGCCGGATCAATACCAGGCCGGCTTCTAGCAGCAAGTGACCTTGAATCTCCCCCACCCATGCGGAGCTGACCAGAGCTGGCTAAGTAAAGCAGCTTTGCAAGTTTTTTCTTTCTTTTACTCACGGCCCCTTTGGTTCAGTGCCTGCTTTGTGTTCAGCCCGCCGCTCTGCACCCCGCATGAATACACCTGGAACCAGGAAGACACCTTATAGTCCAGCAACCTGGACATACCTGTATTTTCCAATCCCTGACTACTTTACCTCATATGGACTCAAGGCAGCCAAGTCACATGTTCCCCGGCTATATAAACACCACTCCTGTAGTCTGGAGTGAGACTCCCTTGGCCCAGACACCGTTGGACTTCGCCCAGGCTGGGTTTTTCTCCCCAATAAAGCCTGTTTGTTCTAATTCGACTGATTTGGTCTCTAGTGCCTCTCGACTACCTTACAATATGGAGAAGATTGTGGCATCAGGATTGCAGGAAGGTTTATTAACAACTTGTGATATGCACATGACACTATACTCCTTGTTGAAAGTGAGGACATGAAGCACAAGGATTGTTGCCTTCAGTATGGATAACAACTCAATGTAAAAGTACCAGAATCCTCACAACTGGGCCAATAGGTAACACCATGATAAATGGAGAGAAGGTTGAAGTTACCAAGGATTTAGGTCTTGCTTGGATCCACAATCAATGTTCCCGGAAGTAGCAACTGAGAGTTCAAAAGAGAAGTTGCATTAGGTATATCTGCTGCACAAGATCTCTTTAGAGTTGAAAAGCAAGGATGCTACTTTGAGGACTGAGATGTGCCTGACCCAAACCATGGTGGTATTTTCCATTGCCTCATATGCATGTGAAAATTTGACACAGAACAAGAAAGACAAGTATTAATACCTTTGAACTGTGGTGCTGGCGAAGAATGTCGAACATACCATGGATTCCTGACAGAACAAACAGACCTGTCTTGGAAGAAGTACGGCCAGAGTGCTCCTTAAGGGCAAGGATGACCAGACTTCACCTTACATATTTTGGAGATGTTGTCAGGAGAGACCAATCCCTGAAGAAGGGTATGTTTGGTAAAATGAAGGTTCAGCAAAAAAGAAGGCGACTCTCAAGGAGACGGATGGTCACCGTGGCTGCAACCGTGGCCTCAGGCACAGCAGCAATTGTGAGGATGGCGCAGGACCAGGCAGTGTTCCATTTGGTTGTGCAAAGGGTCCCTAAGGGTCGGAACCAATTCCATGGCACCTAACTGTAAGAAAATGAGAGGCGGAGGCGGAGGGACCAGTCCCAGGCTTTCCTCCGAGACGCAAACCACGGAACTTTCTCAGAAGCGACCGGGCGGGAAGTAGCTAGTTGCTGACCGCAGGGAGGGGTGGCGAAGAAAGCCGCGAGCTGCAGAGAAAGCGGCGGGTCGAGGGACGGCGCCCGGAAGCAGAGAGCCGAGGCAGGGAGAAAGGGCCCAGAAGTAGAGAGCAGGAGCCAGAATTGGTGAGCAGGGGCGAGAGAGAACGAAAATCCCGGCGCCTCTATTCCTTTCCGGGCAGCAATTCCTCAGGAAGTCAGTGCCGCCAGTTCTCCGAATGGAAGGAAAATAAACCCGGAAGCCTCTGGCGGACGGCATTGCCGTAAACCCTCGGGCGGGCGGGACGGCCGTAAACCCTCGGG
>NW_022104553.1:33609042-33628387 GCF_000313985.2 Echinops telfairi
CCCTCGGGCGGGCGGGACGGCCGTAAACCCTCGGGCGGGCGGGACTGCCGTAAACCCTCGGGCGGACGGGACTGACGTAAACCCTCGGGCCGGCGGGACTGACGTAAACCCTCGGGCGCGCCGCACGGCGGGAGGGGGCGGAGACTTCCGCGTGGCGCCGCCGCCTCTGGGACGCCAACCAGCACAGCAGAGGCTGCCAGCCCTTCCTCAAAAGCGTGTCCTTTTTCTTCCTGGGAGCGTTCCTCCGTGTGGCCACAGACTGTCCGCCTCTGAAGTGTGAGCAGACAGGATGAGCCTCAACACGTCTTATTCTTCCTCCGCCGGCTGGCTGGGCCGGTGAAGCTCCGGGTCGCTTCGAAGGCCATACGGTGTAGATAGCAGCGTCCGTACTGTTCCAGGGACCCTTCTGCAACCTGCTGTGCACAGGTATTTGAGCCGAAGATAAATATCTCTTGTGTTGAACCAAGGCTCATTGCGGGCCTGTTTAGTTCGAGGTTTCCACTTTTGTTTGACTCGCTCAGTTTAGCGGTGCCCCGTTCACTAATTATTCCCCAACCGCTCCGAAAGAACTGTGTAGCGTCTCTCAACAGACTTCGCCACAGGGTTCAAGAGACCCGGCGATTTTTCAGTTCTCTTTTCCCCTTGGGATACTTAAGCCTGAGTAGTCTTTATAATTTTTTATTTGCACATGTTTTACATCGTCTCGAAGACGATGCAATAAAAAAGGACAGGAGAATAGAGGACCCTCTGATGGCTTGCTCTGGGGCCTGTTTTCTCCCCTCCGTAGATGTTATTGTCGATTTCTTCGTGCCGCCTCCTGGTTACCTTTCTACGCCTGCACCTACGTGGATATAACTTTGAAAGCAAATGGAATCATGCCCTCTGTTTGGCTCTGTGACTTCCCCCTCACACTCCCCACCACCACTTATCAATAGGTCTCAGAGACCTTTCTCTGCCAGCTGTGGGGAGCTTTAAGGAGCCCCGGTGGCACAGGGGGTGAGCACTGGGACTAACCCAAAACTCAGCAGCCGCACCCCAAGGGAGGAAAACATGGCATGCTGCTTTTTCAAAATCACAGTCTCGGAACCTTGTGTGGTACTTCTGCTCTGTCCCATAGGGTGGTCAAGAGACTGCATCAACTTGGCAAGAATGGGTGGGTCTTTTCTCAGTCCACAACGCAGGTTGCTTCTCAGCTCTGCCTCCCCCCCCCCCCCCCCCCCCTGGTCTGAATTCATAGAATAACAGCACACGGCCATGAACCTGTTGGTCCTACTTCCTGCAGGTTTAAGGAATCTACAGAATAAGAGACAGTGTCGTCGTTCCTTGCAGCTAAGTAGAGGGTCCTTGAAAAAGAAGACCCTTAAGAGATGGATGGCAGGCGGGTGGAGGGAAGATGAGGGAGGGGGATGGACAGTGAAGAGAGATGTCGGATGGTATAAGATATGACAAAATAATTTATAAATTTTCAAGAGTTCCTGAGGGAGCGGGGAGGTAGGAATAAAATGAGGAGCGAATACCAGGGGCTCAAATAGAAGGCAACTGTTTTGAGAATGATAAGGGAAACAAATGTACAAAAGTGCTTGACACAATGGATGAATGTGTGGATTGTGGTAAGAGTTGTGCGAGCCCCCAATAAAATGATTTAATTAAAAAGAGAGAGAGAGAGATGGATGGACTGACACTGGCTGCAATAATGGGCTCAAACAACAATCATTATAAAGATGTCACAGGACTGGTCCCAGGCAGTGTTTTCTTCTGTTGCCTATTGAGTCGCTATGAGAAGCAACTGACTCAGTGACACCTACCAAGAATAATAGAAGGGCAGATTCTGACCCTTGAGTTTACCTTATACATTTTACATCTAACCCCAGAAAATTTAACAAACCGTATGATGTTCACGCCATGGCATATCCTACAGTTTTCATTCTTAATCTTATACTACTCTTTAAGGTAACCACCATGGATGGTAGCAATACTCAGGAGTAAAATTATATGTTCCAGAAAATAAGAAGTGGCACCTTGTTTTCTGAAATGAAATGCTTTTGAACTTTGAAGACAGTAAGTGGCTTTTTTGTTTCCTTTTCTCCTATACTTCTATGGATTAAAAAAGGTAAGAGCCTTTTCCCCCATAAAATAAATTAATATTCCCCAGGAACCCGTGATACTATTAGATTTCCTATTTAAAGAGTTCAGAAAAGTGCATCTCATTTAAATCTACAGTGCACTGGTTCTCCCTGGTTAAAACAAGTCATATTAAGGTATACAGTGAACCCTCGCCACTTTGCGCTTCGACTTCCGCGGCTTCACTCTATCGCGGTTTTTGCGTAACAGCGCATGCTCTGTCATGACTGCCACTGATTGGCTCATACTGTACACGCTTCTGTCTGCATCGCTACGTATCGGATGCATTTTTGCTTTTGTACAGTGTACTGTAATTGTTTGCGATTTTTAAGAAATTTTATCTAAGCCCTATGATGGCTCCTAAACAAGCTGCTTCTTCTAAGCCTTCTGACAATAAAAATAAGCGCCAGAGGAAGATGCTCACCATCCAGGAAAAGGTAAAACTTTTGGATATGATCAAAGATGGCAAGAAAATCGTGGAGGTTGCACGCCATTTTGACTTGAATAAGGAATCCTACTTCGCGGAATTTCATTTATCACGGTAGGGTCTAGAACCAAATAACCGTGATAAACGAGGGTTCACTGTAACACGTGTTAGTCTGGGTTGACTAGAGAAACAAATCCAAAGGCACTTATATAAGAAAGCTTTATATTAAAAAGCAACTGTATTTTGAAGAAACATCCCCGCCCAGTTCAGATCAAGTCTGATATCAGCCCATGTCTGATACCAGTCTATAAATTCCTCTAGACTCACACAGCACTTGCAATGAGGCCAAGTGCAGGAAGATCACAGGCCAGTGGGTAGGTCTTGTGGATCCAGTGGCAGTGGAAGCATCTCAACGCTGGCATGGTCTCCACGTGCCTCCGTGCCTCCTTCAGCTGAGTGTCTCAACAGCAGGAAAGGGAGAGCAGAGAGGGCCCCACCACCAGGGAAGAAGACAGGAGTTCCCAGAATCCTCAGGAGAAGGCCAGGCCCACACAGAGGCCTCATTGGCTATGACCTGGTTGACAGGCTAGACTCCACCCCTTCACAAGTTGACAGATTATGTAACTGCCACAATGCACATGCACAAAAATGCACCAATCATGCACGGTCACCTGCCTTGGTGACAAGACCATGCACTTATCACAACACACTTTTCCAACAGAGTCGAGCTGCCTTCACTGTAATACTTACAGAGGCAGACTGTCACTTCTTTCTTCGGTCATGTGCTTGGTGGGTCCAAACCACTGACCTTTTGGTTAACGGCTGAGCTCTTAACCACTGTGCCACCAGGTCCGTTCATGCAATGGCCATATATTCACGGCAACCCAGTTGATTCCAACTCAAGTGACCCCATAGGACAGGGTGGAACTGTCCCTTTGAATTTCTGAGACTTTACACCTTTTTTCATCATTTTATAGGGGGTTCATACAACTCTTAACACAATCCATACATACATCCATTGTGTCAAGCACATTTGTACATTCATTGCCCTCATCATTCTCAAAACATTTGTTCTCCACCTAAGCCCCCGCATCAGTTCCTCATTTCCCCCCTCCCTCCCAACTCTCCCCTCCCTCATGAGCCCTTGATAATTTATAAATTATTATTTTGTCCTATCTTACACAGTCTGACGTCTCCTGAACCCACTTTTTTGTCCATCTCTCAGGGAAGAGGTTATATGTAGATCCTTATAATGTTCCCCCTTTCCATCCCATCCTTCCTCCACCCTCCCAATATCGCCACTCTCACCACTGGCCCTGAAGGGATCATCTGTCCTGGATTCACACTGTTTCCAGTTCCCATCTGTACAGTGTACATCCTCTGGTCTAGCATGATTTGTAAGGTAGAATTGGGATCATGATGGGTGGGTGGGTGAGAAGCATTTAGGAACTAGAGGAAAGTTGTATGTTTATCATTGCTACACTGCACCCTGACTGGCTCGTCTCCTCCCCGTGACCCAACCTTCTGTAAGGGGATGTCCAGTTGCCTACTGATGGGCTTTGGGTTCCCACTCCACACTCCCCCTCATTCACAATGTTATGATTTTTTGTTCTTTGATGTCTGATACCTGATCCCTTCAACACCTCGTGATCACACAGGCTGGTGAGCTTCTTCCATGTGGACTTTGTTGCTTCTGAGCTAGATGGCCACTTGTTTACCTTCAAGCCTTTAAGACCCCAGATGCTATATCTTTTTTTTGTTTTAATACTTTTAAGGGGGCTCTTACACATCTCATCACAATCCATACATTCATCCAGTGTGTCAAGCACATTTGCACATGCGCTATTATGATTTTCAAAGCAATCTCTTCCCACTTGAGCCCCTGATATCAACTTAAGTTACAGATTATTATTTTTTTCCCTATATATTGTCCTCCGTTGCCCCTCACCCACTTTCCAGATGCTATATCTTTTGATAGCAGGCCACCATCAGCTTTCTTCACCACATTTGCTTATGCACCCATTTGAGACTTTAAATCTTTACAAATGCAGAAAGCCTCATCTTTCTCCCTCAGAGTGACTGACAGATTCAAACCTCTGACCCTGAAGTTAGTAGCTCAAAGTATAACCCACTACACTACTAGGACTCCGAGGATCAAGGAGGGCAGTTATTGCTTCAGAGGTACTTTTCTTCCTGTTAATGGGGGAAAAAATTAGGAAACATGTACACTATGGTGAACAAATTTAATGTTGCCTGCTTTATACTTAAAATTGAGATGTCAAATGTTTTGTTAGATATATATATCTACCACAATTAAAAATATATTCATTGGCCTTAAGACTGTGGATTTTTTTTTTTAGTATGGAACGTTTCACAAATTTGTGTGTTATCCTTGCGCAGGGGCCATGCTAATCTTCTCTGTATCGTTCCAATTTTAGTATATGTGCCGCCAAAGCGAGCACAAACTGTGGATTTTAGATGCCACACAGTTTTTATTTTTGTTTTCAAGTTGAATGAGTTTGGTTTTTCATTTCATTTTTCCCTGGCAGTTTTATTGGCACATAATACACATATCATACAGTTCAATAGTTCAATCTCAATAAGATAGGTGTACCATCATCACCACAATCAATTTCAGAACATTTTCTTCATTCTCGTACACATCCTTATTAGCTCCCCATTTCCCCCAAACCTCCCTCCCCATACCCCCAAGGAACCTATATATCATAGATTTCCTATACAGAAAATTCTTTAAAAACCAACAAAACTGAGGAATGATGACAATAAAAGGCCGGATTGCAGTGTCTCCATAAGCAGTTTGCTCTCTGTGTGGATGCACGATGACAAAACCTCCTGAAGCGAACCCTAGTCTGACCTCAGTATTGGCGGCACGCAAGCGGGTGCCTTGGTCAAACTTGGCAGATAGGCGTGGCCAAGAAAGGCATTCCCAAAGAATTCAGAACTTAAAAAAAGGGGGAAGGGGGTTAATTGTGATTTAAGTAAAGATTTACAGAGCAGATCATCAGTTTTACATTCAGCAATTCATACACATTTTGCTTGAGCTCTCTCTTTGCAATCCTTATACCATGATTTCTCGTACTTCCCCCCAGTGTTTCCTGTTTGCTTTCTTCCTCCCTGCCTAAACCTGGAGACTTTATCTGTGGCCAAATACTGCCTTAAGAGCTTAAAAAAAAAATTTTTTCAGAGCTAAAATTTTTTTTAAGCGTCAACATTGTTTTATAAAATTTGTGTTACTTTCTCCATTTTACAGATGAATTTATAGAGATGCATAAAACAAAATATATACGTGAGAGCCTATAAGCCAAAAAAAAATAAGAATAACAAAGTAAAACAGATAAAAACCTCAATCAAAAAGAAAGAAAATACTAAAAACTAGCACAAATTTAAATAGAACATTAGGGAGATCGAATGATAGGGTGCTAATTTTTCACGTAAGTGCATCTGCGACACTGCACTTTCCACTGTACTCTGCCTGTCAGCAAGGCTAGTCACAGCGCTGGCCCATGGTCAGAGGGGATTCACCAGGGTCTTAAACCATGTGTACTTCCGCTTAACTTTTTTTTTTAACTGACACAGCTTTAAAATGGATCAGAGGAAGGAATTGTTTTCTTTTTTTTTTTTTTTTTTCCCCCCTTAAACCGTTGTTTATTGGCAGTGAGCTGGAAAGGGCGATGGAGTTAGCATACTGGAATTGTTTTCTTAATTCCTGCTTCCAATTATCCATATTGATTTCAAGAAACAAACAAAAAAAATGTATGTCAACCATTATGGTAGATAATTTTTTAAAAAACAAAAATATTTACATATTTTTATTATATATATATATATATATATAATTCAAATAAGATTTTTAAGTTACAAACTCCAAATGCATACTTTTCTAACACTTTACAGTCAAGTTGTCCATAGCTCACACGTTCTTCCTTACATTCACTTGAAGCCTTTGTCTTCTCCCCAGGCAGAGAGAGCGACTCATGCTGCAGTTAGCAGCCACCAAGTCAAAAAAACGAGTCAATTCTGAGTCACCCTTAGAGCAGATGCCAACTCACAGCAACCGTACAGGGTAGGGGAGAAGTGCCCGGTGAGTTTCTAAGACTAACTCTTTACAGGAGCAGAAAGTCAGTCTTTTCCTGTGGAGC
This sequence comes from Echinops telfairi, assembly GCF_000313985.2. NCBI lineage: Eukaryota > Metazoa > Chordata > Mammalia > Afrosoricida > Tenrecidae > Echinops > Echinops telfairi. The sequence continues at coordinate 33,615,751 of NW_022104553.1, forward strand.
AGCTGGTGGTTTCGAACTGTTGACCTTTGGTTAGCAGCCCAACTCGGAACCACGATGCCACCTGGACTCCTGGGATAGCGACCCTATCTATCTCACTGCTATATAATGACCCTCTAAGACAGGACAGCACTGCCCTTCTGAGTTTACAGGACGGTGACTGTTTACAAGACTAAACAACCCCATTTTGCTCAACAAGAACAGGCTTGCACGTAACCACTTCGCCACCAGGGCTTCTCAGATCAAAATAAGCAGTATTAAAAAAACAAAATAAAACAAGGCACCATCGCCAAAATACAAAACTGGTTTAAGATTAGAAAATCAACAAATACAATCCAACCTATTAACTGAAGAAGGAAACCATGTATGAGCTGCTGCACACACAAAAAAAGTGTTGAGAAAACTTAGCATCCATTCATAAAAAAGGAAAATAACTCAACAAACTAGAAATGAGAGGCAGCACCCTCAGCCTGATCAAGGGCGTTTTCAGGAAACCTATAGCTAATACTTAACGTGATGGTGACCAACTGATTTGCAAGTGACACATTTGTCTTTCTCCCTAAGATGTATGACAAGTCAAGGAAGTACATGTTCACCACTACTAGGCAACAGTGGATAAACAGCCCTAATTAGCTCAATAAATGAGAAACAAGAAATGTAAGGCACACATAAAGGAAAAAGTATGAAATTGTGGTGATGAGTGCACAACTCATAATATGACTGAACGATTAAATAGTATACTATGTGAAGTATATGGCAATTAAACTTTCTTATATGGCAAATACATTTTGCCACTCATTTGCACAGATCATGGCTCTTACAGAGAATATCACCAACGGGGACATACAGATGTCAAAGAAACTTATGAAGTGGCGTTCATCTTCACCAAGGTCACTCTCCGTGGTCGAAGAACCTGACCGCATGCAAGGAGCCCTGGTGACATAGTAGTTACGCGCTGGGCGGCTGACCTCAAGGTTAGCAGTTCAAAACCACAAGCCGCTCTGTGGGAGAAAGACCGGGCTTTGCACTCAGGTATGAAGTTCCAGTCTCGGAACCGCGCAGGTGCGATTCCACCCTGCCCTCCAGGGTCGCTAGGAGCCGGACTCAATCCCCACCCCCACCCCTGGTTTCCTGGGCTTCACCCCGCCAGCTGGTCCAGGGCCGCGTGTCTGGGAGGTGAGGAGCTGGTACCCTCCGGCTCGGAGGGTGGAGCCCGGGGTTCTCCAGCTGGCCGGTCATGGGCAAAGGGAGTCGTCCCTCACGGAGGAGCTAAAGTGGATTGGTTCTCCGTCTCAAGATACGCACCTTCCAACCAGCCAATAAGAACGGGAGGCGGGGTCTGACTGGTCTCCGTGGCAACCCCGGAAGTGTTGTGAGCTAGGGAGCCCGTTCTGGGCGAGCCCAGGTTGCTAGACGCCGGCCCCGAATGGGAGTGACTCAGGTGGGAAGGGAGAGGATTTATGAGCGTACAGGATGAGAGAGCGAGGGTAAGAGGGCTCAGAGACCGAGAAGGACCAAGATGGGAGCGGGGAGGGTAGCCTAGCCCCCTCGGTGGACAGAGAAGGATTAAGAGGGGGTCCCAGCGCTTGAGAAGAGGGAGGACTTCTAAGAGGATGGAGTTAAAAATATTTAGGAGGTTGATTTCAGGGAGCAAAAAAGAGAAAGTATTGAAAGGGAGTCCGAGCAAAGGTCTTTAAGAGGACAGAGAAGGTGGACAAGGATTGGCATTCAGATGGTCAGAGAGGCTGTCGGAAGAGCCAAGAGAGGATTATGGAGGCAACGGAGTTGATGGTGAACAGTAAGGGCTTATAGAGCAAGACCGTGGAGGTCCTAGGAATATAGGAACTATAGTCATATCGTTCCTAGGAATATAGGAGAAAACGTGAGGGGTGTTGGAAAAGGGCAGTGAGAAGGCTATTGTGGATCCTAGAAGTATTATGGGCAAGCATTTCATTATGGGATAGTGAAGATTTGACAGATGAAAAGTGAGAATGTGTAAGTGTTCAGTAAAGGTCTTGTGGGTGGCCTTTTGAGTCTGTTCCAACTCGGCACGTTTAGGACAGCACAGCTGCCCGATCGTGTACCCACAGCTGCCCTCTTCAGGAGCTCCTTGTCGGGTCTTTTCTGCCACGGTGGCTTGTGGGTTCACACTCCTGCCCTTCCAGGTATCAGCCCAGCACTTAACCATGTGCCATCAAGAGTCGTCTTGCTAAGTGTTTTACAAGGGCAAAGAGAAGACTGCTTGGGGAAACCAAACAAAAAAACCTAAACCCGTTGCAGTTGAACTGATTCTGAAGTTCATGGTGATTCGAGGTGTATCACAGTAGAACTGCTTCGGCCTGCTTTCAACGGCTGGTTTTTTGTTGTTTTCTGTTTGGCAATACTTCGTCAAGACTTTCCTCTGAGGTCGCTGGCCTGTCTGGTAGCAGCTGATTGCCTTAACCATATGTACCCATCAGGAACTCTTGTAGCGATGAGGGCAATTAAAGGGGACAGAGAGGGGTTCCAGGGGACGAGATAAAAGTTGAAGAGAATTGATGAGTGCTGCAAAGAGGATGTGGATGGAGATTTTACAGGAGGCGAGGAGAGATGTGTGAGATTGAAGAGGGGTGATGGTAGAGGGGATATAGTCCAATCCAGAAGTCCCACTGAGCCACAGTCCACTCCCTACCCCCAGGCGTTTGAGCTTCTGCCGGCAAAGCCCCCCAACGACCACTTATGCCTGGCGCTGCTGGCCTTCTTTCTGTGTTTTCCCATAGGCATTATCGCCCTGATCTTCTCTATCCAGGTGGGAATCTCATCAACCCCATCCTCACCCTTCCTCTCCTTCCTGCCGCTGACCCTGACTCAATTGCTTCCTCCTCCTCTCTCCTGTGCTAGAAGCCTCTCATCCCTAACTAACAGGGTCACCCCCTTCACCCTGAGTTCTTATAGTCCCTCACAGTCAACGTATCTCTACCCAGTAACCCTTTTGAACCCATGATTCCCCGTTCCCCTTCTCCCCTCAAACATAGACAAGGCACTGCAACAGGTGGAATAACCGGGCCCTGGCAGAGGAGACCTCCTACCAAACCTTCTACATCGCTCTCATAGGCATCGGGTTGGGCAGCAGCAGCATGATCATCTTACTCATTTTAATCCTCACAGATGTGCTCTCCCGATAACCCCTCTCTAACCCATGAACGTGCCACCAAATATATACAACAGTGTCACTCTTGCTGGTTCTAAATATTCCTCTAACTTGAATGGGATTCCTACCCCTTGATACCTGGAGTGCCAAGAGCTGCCCGTCTGGTTCGGCAACTTGAGGTGCTTGATGGGGGGAGTGAGGGCTCCCGTAGCTCCTTGGACCAGAATTCCAGACTCTGGAACCCAGCCAAAGGGTGGAGGTCATGAATGAGAGGGTAGGGCACTCTGTGTCCAAGGCATGCCCCCTTCCACCCACATTCTTGCATACTCACACAACTCTAAACTCACTGCAGCAAGTCCATTCCGACAGATAGCAACCCGAGAGGACAGGGTAGAACTGCCCTGAGGGGGTTCCGAGCCTCTTTCTGTGAGTAGAAAGCCTCCTCTTTCATGCATACCCTTCGCAAACTTAGGTATGCCTACAGGGGCTCTGACTGTGCTCCGTACCTCTGTCGCCGGAGATACCGGAGCCTTGTCAGAAACAGAACTTAAAGCAAGATGGGAGACTGACGTGTCACCAGAGAGTGACAGATCAGAGTGGTCCTCTCTGTAATTGGGGAACATTAAGGGACTGGTTATAATTCTCAGGTCAAACACCGATTATAGAGTGTTTTCACTGCAGAATTTATTTATTCATCCATACCCCTTCCATCATTCAACAGATCCTTTCTGAGCACATACCATGTGCCAGGGACTGCACTAGATGCTAAGACTATAGTAGAGTAAGGTAAATTAGGCCTTTTATAGTCTCGTAGTGAAAAAAAAAAAAAAGCCGTAAAAAAAAAAAAATATATATATATATATATATTAGATCATCGAAGGTGGTGGTAAGTGCAGTAGCATTTACTGGACAGGTGCACCAATAGTTCTCGAGTGGTCTACAGCAAAATATGTGTTGAAATGTCCAGCAACTCTTTGGCAACATCCAACATGCCATGCCATCCAAGTGTACAATCAATAGAATTGTTAAACAGCAGAGATCAAAAATACCTATCCCTGACAGATTGGAGATATTTCACAACTGATCCTTCAACAGAACCATGAATCATTTTGAGAAGCATGGTTAGCAGGCAATCACGTATAGGCATCGTCGTTAGACTCATGCTGGCTCCTATAACATATAAAACCCACCATGCCAATCTTTCACAAAACAGGAGTCCTTTTTGCACTCATGTAACCTGTCCACTCGGAAATTTCTTGTGGCCCACGTGGTGGTGATTTCACCATCCCCTAAGGCAGTGGTTCTCCACCTGTGGGTCGTGACCCCTTTGGGGGGGTGTCGAACGACCCTTTCCCAGTGGTCACCCGATTCATCACAGTAGCAAATGACAGTGATGACATAGCCACGACAATCATTTGATGGTTGGGGATCACCACCACATGAACTGTATGAAAGGGATGTGGCATGAGGAAGGGGAGAACCACTGACCTCAGCGCTAGGAGTGCCTGGAATGAAGGCAGCAGGGGTAGAGATTCTCCACCTGCGTCTGGAAAGTCTTGGCCCTAAAGGGACACATCACTTCTACTCCTAGTCCCTTAGATGGACCCAGTCTCAGGGCCTGAACTGGACGGTAGGGCCTCTGGGAATTGTAGTCTCTGACTGGGCTGGCTGCCACTCCAGACCTCTCTGAGATGTTCTTTGAGCCGAGCACTGGAAGTTAACTATTCAAAAGAGCCGGTGTCCACAGCGCTCCCATGCAGTGGGCACAGCAAGTTAAGAAATGCCTGAAGCTAGGCTGAGTTTGACGAGTCAGGGAACAAAAGGGACATCCGTGTAGCCGTAAGTAATGTCACACATCCACCACCATCCAAAATGGGTTGTTGTTGGAGTGTTCTCTGCCTTTTAAGGTACTGATGAAAGTCTCCAATTCCAACTCTCCTGAAGGGGAAATGCTACAACACTGTTCTTCACCTTTTATCTGACAAAATTCTCCCCACAGGAATACTACATCCAGCTCCCTCCTCTAGGCACCCAGTGCCCCCTCACGCGTGGTTCTGGACAGTGATGCTGGATACACAGCGATGACCAAGAAAGACCTATGTTAGGGTACAAAAGAGACCTTGAATCTCGGATATCGTTTGAGAACATTTAATGAGTCATAAACAGGAAAAGATAATGAGGGAGAAGAGGGAAATCATTAGTTTGAGGTCATAAAGGCGTCCAATGATTTATAGAGAATCAGAGACATTCCTAGGATCTGGGCGGGTGAAGCAAACTGTCACTGAAGCACGGTGTGGCAGTAGATCAATCAGTGGCAGTTGCAGGTCGGCCCACAGGAGCAGAAATGGGACGACGATTGGGACATGTACATTATGCCAGAGCTGACAAGGGCACTGCTTCGGGTCCTCTGACTATGTGACCCTAGCACCCAGTTTCCATCCAGGGCACAGCCAGAGAAGTCCCTAAGGGCCATGCCACTTCTCCCTGGACTAGCTAGGAGAGTGACAGCAATCCAATTTAATGTCCTCTGCCTAAGGGCAAAGTGATTCAAACTGGGCTAATGGTCGGAAGGAATTCAGTGGAGGCTGGATTGATGTGGAGACTTATTGATGCATTTCAGGCTCTGCTGTAACCTGTTGTTGTTAAGTGCCATTGAGTTGATTCCGACAAGAATGAAACACTGCCCAGTCCTGCACCACCCTCAAAAGTTCCATGTTTGTGTTAGGCTGGGCTGACTAGAGAAACAAATCCACCATGTATGTGTAAGAGCTTTGTACCGATAAGTAACTGTGCATCCAGCAAACATCCCAGCCCAGTCCAACTCAAGTCCCGACGTCCCTCTTCAGGCTCGCAGCCACATCCAAGCATGCAGCCTGCAGGAAGAGCCCAGGCTGCTGGGTGCCAAGCGGTGTGGATTCCATGGCGGTGGTTCTGGCAGCAATCAGGGTCAGCCAGCAGGAAGGTGAAGGCAAAGAGAGGGGACGTTCCCAGGGCCCTCCTCATGAGGAGGACATGGCCGCGCAGAGGCACCGTCAGACCGCGACCTGATTGACAGATTGAATACCACCCCTGCACGTGTGTCTCTTCAAGTGGCCATGAGATCATGTCCGTGTCACTGCTCCACTCTGCTTGAGCCCATTGTTCCCGCCACTGTGTCATTCGGTACGTTTCTCGGCTCTTTGCTTCACACTGAAGCACGTTTTGTGATCCAAAGGCGTTTTTATGAAGGAACAGAAAAGTTTCAGGTTTTACACTCTCAAAAGGGTACATGCTATTTCTGGAAAGCATGCCAAGCTTCAGGGAAGCCGGAAGCTACATGGGGCTTATGACTGGGCATGAAAAACCACGTGAAAAAGAACGGGCAGAACTGGGGACTCCCCGGGGACCAAGAGGTCAAGACTCTAAGAGAGCAAGGGACTACAAGAGCCAGAGCCCAAGTGCAGGTGGACCCCAAGTCGGCCTGGAGCAGGCCCTGAGGGGGCACGCCTGCCCTCCTCCGACCTGCCGCAAGACCAGAGCAAAAAGAGAGCTGGCCTTCCACAGCTGGGGTGTTTAACACCTCTGGCTGGAGAGGCACGGTTGAAGGTACTGGTTGACCTTATTCATGAACCTAAGGTGCGTGTGCCCGAGGTATTGGCTTTACCTGGATCTACAGGGTCTTAGCCTGTGCATGCTCCGTTTGTAACAGATTTACGTCGTCAGTTGAGATGGAGCCATTTTAACAATGGAACCCTACTGTACTAATGAGCCTGAGTATAGCCATTTTGTACTGACCCAAAGGTGGCCAATTTGCAGATTCTGTAATTCCTCTTGTAACTGCTGAGCCATTGTCACTTATTTCTGGAAATGCTGATAACCTGTCTAAACCCCCTGCTCCAAGTTCCCCTTTTCTCCATGCCGTGAGCTGCCCCCTGCCCCCTATGCCTTCGTCTCCAAATTCTCCAGAGAACGTGTGCCCTTTTCTCCATACAGTGGAAAGCCACCCTGCCCCTATGCCTTGTTTATAAACAAGTATACAAACCGCCCACTTTAAGCACATGGGGTCCTGGCAGAATTAGACTCTAGCCACCCCATGACCTCCGGCTAATAAAGGCTTACTAATTTTAATTAAAGTTGCGGGTGGGTTAATCGGTCGCGTCCTGGCACAACACACGCTATTAGATCGCTTGATTAGGGACAAAGAGGGTTGTCTCCCCAATGTCTGCATGGGGCCCCAAGACGGGTTAGAACGGGGTTAATCGATCGCGTCCTGGCACAACACACGCTATTAGATTGCTTGATTAGGGACAAAGAGGGTTGTCTCCCCAGTGTCTGCATGGGGCCCCAAGACAGGGGTTAGAACGAGATCACTAATTAGACACCTATGGGAGCGATTCAAACGGAGCATGCTCAGACACAAGCCTCCTTCGCCCAGGTGGGATGTCCAACTGGGAGCACAGACTAGGCCCAGCCACATGACATCACACAGGTGGGCTTAGACTTAGCCAATAGGATCAGCCAATGCCCTCAACCCCGGCTCCCCCCATCAGGGGGCTGCGGGAGAGCTTGAGAGCCAGGGACGCAGTCTGGCATGCCCTCTTGGCCGGTGGTCCCCAGTTTCTCTTTTATTCTGCCCTTGCTCAGGTGCCTGAGGGGAGTCCCTCATGTAGGTGGCGGGGCGCACCCCCTCTTGGCCCTCGGGGGTTCCCCAGTTCCTCGTGTGTAGGTTTCGCACTCCCCAGTTCCTGTATTCTCTCCAGGTGTTTTTTCCTGCCCAGTTGCAAAAGCCATCTGACAAGCTTCCCAGAAATCCTGTGTACCCTTTGGAGACTAATACCTGAGCCTTTCCCTTGCTTCCTACAAACCCACTGGGATGACAAAACGTGCTGCCGCGTGATTTCTTTTAGCGTGCAAAGGCAACCCAATCCAGGAACTAACAAATGCACCACAGTATGACAAAGTGACCAGTAAGGGGTGGGCTGTAAACCATAGCCTTTCGCAAACTGCATGCTCAGAATTGAAGCTCCAACACACACCTCGTTTCTGCCCTCAGAACATTCACAGTCCAGGGGGAGAGCCAAGACTTGGCACTAGACTGAGATGTGCCTTAGGCTGTCATGTATGCATTCGTGCACTTGTCTTCCTGTGTGTCTATTGCGGTACTGTTGCCAGAGCAAGCTTCCAACTGGAGGCTCTTTCCCTGCCAGTAATAACAAAGCAGGGAGCCAAGCTCAACGCTGGAGCAAAAAGATTTATTAGCGAAGCACCTTGAGAAGGGAGACAGGAAAAAGGCATCTTGCAAAGGGAGCTAGGAAGAGGTCTAAAGCAACACAAGCCACGTCTCCCGAAGGAGCTCATGTTTGTTCATGAAAGGTGGTGGAGGGTTCCAGGAATTGAGTCCCGTGGATAGATGTGAGTGCAAGAAGTGTTCAAAATGGAGTCCGTTGTGGACATCCCCTTACAGAAGGGTCTCTGGGAGAAGATGAGCCAGTCAGTGCAGTATAGCACCGATGAAACATACAATTTTCCTCTAGTTCTTTAATGCTTCCTCCCCCTTCCCCCCCAGTATCATGATCCCACTTCTAACTTTAAAATCCGTCCAGACCAGAGGATGTACACTGGTACAGATAAGAGCTGGAAACACAGGGAATCCAGGGCAGGTAAAGCCCTCAGGACCAATAATGAGAGTAGCAATACCAGGTGGGGGAGAAAGAGGGAACCGATCACAAGGATCTACATATAGCCCCCCCATGGGGATGGACAACAGAAAAGTGGGTTAAGGGATACATTGGACAGTGTAAGACATAAAAAATAATTTATAAATTATCAAGGGTTTATGAGGGAGGGACGGGGGAAAAAATGAACTGATACCAAGCGCTCAAGGAGAAAGCAAATGTTTTGAGAATGATGATGGCAACATATGTACAAATGTGCTTGACACAATGGATGGATGGATGGATTGTGATAAGAACTGTATGAGCCCCTGATAAAATTATTTTTTTTAATTGAGTCAGTTGCAAAGGGTTCTGAGTGGGATATCATCATTTCTTATGGGATGGTGTGCCTGCACCTGGTGGCTAGTTCCTCAGGTTCAAATCCTCTGCCTGGTCTTTGCTCCTGGGTTCAACTCAAAGTCACTTACGTTTGGTCTATCCTTGTTCCAGGGCTCAGTAAGTGCTGACCAAATGCTGAATGTTGCAGGCCTGGGAGTGGAACTAAAACATGTTCTTTTTTTTTTCTTTTTTAAAAACTTCTATGTTTCACTTTCCTCCCCCTAAAACCATTTTATTAGGAGCTAATAAAGACATCCTATCATTCCATAGTACAATCATATCAAGCAGTATTGTACATTTGCCACCAAATCCGTTTCAAAACATTTTCTCCCTTTTGAATTCCTTGAGATCAGCTCCCCCTTGTCCATCCACCGCCCCCACCATACCCGCCGTGGGATACTAAGAAGCTGGATGAAAATATTCTCTCCTCATAGCCACAGGGTTAGGAAGGCCAGCCTTCATGGGGAGACTCACAGTTATGGGAAAAATAATAACTAATATGCATTGTCCAATCATTCCACAACTCCCCCCAACTTCAGATGCTAATGTAGAAAGCTTATGGTGCCTGGCTATCAAAAGATATAGCATCTGGGGTCTTAAAGGCTTGAAGGTAAACAAGCTGCCATCTAGCTCAGAAGCAACAAAGCCCACATGGAAGAAGCACACCAGCCTGTGTGATCATGAGGCATCGAAGGGATCAGGTATCAGGCACCAAAGAACAAAAAATATCATTATGAATGGGGGGGGAGTGCGGAGTGGAGACCCAAAGCCCATTTGTAGGCCACTGGACATTCCCTTACAGAAGGGTCTCAGGGAGGAGACGAACCAGTCGGTGCAGTGCAGGAACGATGAAACATACAACTTTCCTCTAGTACCTAAATGCTTCCCCCACCACCACCCTGCGCACACGCGCACACACACACACACACTACCATGATCCCAGTTCTACCTTGCAAGTCTGGCTAGACCAGAGGATGTACACATACAGATAGGAACTGGAAACACCGGGATTCCAGGATGGATGATCCCTTCAGGACCAGTGGTAAAAGTGGTGATACTGGGAGGGTGGGTTGGAAAGGGGGAACCGATTACAAGGATCTACATATAACCTCCTCCCTGGGGGGACAGACAACAGAAAAGTGGATGAAGGGAGACACCCGACAATGTAAGATATGACAAAATAATAATTTATAAATTATCAAGGGTTCATGAGGGAGGGGGGAAATGAGCTGGTGCCAGGGGCTTAGGTGGAGAGCAAATGTTTTGAGAATGATGAGGGCAACGAATGTACAAATGTGCTTTACACAATTGATGTATGTATGGATTGTGATAAGCATTGTATGAGGCCCCAATAAAATGATTAAGACAAAACATGCTAATGTTAAGCTGTTCTCTTAAGGAACCTATTCGCTACAGGCTGTATATGCCTCTCTTTAAAGCGGACAAGGTTGATTTTATTCTCATCAAGCTAGGAGCCAGCCTTTTCCTTTGTGTCTTAGCTGCCAGGTACTTGAATGACGTACCCACCATTTTCCTGGAAGTTAAAAGGGGGCCAGATGCATATAATTCTCCAGGAACAAACTCTTCACACACACACACACACACACACTATAACAGTGGTTTGCAACCTGTGGGTCGGGACCCTTTGGGGGTCTAACACCCCTTTCACAAGGGTCCCTTAAGACCTTCAGAAAACATTTCCAATGATCTTACGAACTGAGACACCGCTCCTGTGTCTCCAGGTGGGCCCACCCACATGCAGATATGCTCACATACGAGTACCGGGGTGTAAAGACTTACCCATTCTACACCATGCTTCAAGACAAAATTCCATTTATTTGTCATTAAAAATAAATATTTCAAATAATAATTTATAAATTATCAAGGGCCCATGAGGGAGAGGGGCGCGGGAGGGAGGGGAAAAAATGAGGAGCTGATGCCGGGGGCTTAAGTGGAGAGCAAATGTTTTGAGAATGATGAGGGCAAATGTACAAATGTGCTTTACACAACTGATGTATGTATGGATTGTGATAAGAGTTGTATGAGCCCCTAATAAAACCATTTTAAAAAGAGAAATATTTCACAATATATAATTACATATTGTTTTGTGATTATCACTCTGCTTTAATTATGTTCAATTTGTAACAATAAAATATATCCTGCATATCAGATATTTACATTAAGATTCATAACAGTAGCAAAATGACAGTGATGAAGTAGCAACGAAAATAATATTCTGGTTGGGGGGGGTCACCACAGCATGAGGAACTGTATGAAAGGGTCGAGGCCTTAGGAAGGTTGAGAACCACCGCTCTATAATACGATAAGTTTAAGTTACCTCCTACGGACACCTAGATAGTCGAGAAAATGCTTTCCTGCTATCTGCTATTTAAAATTCTCCTAGAGTAATTGTCACCATGTTTCTTGCTTGCTAGACACTTTCTTTGAAATGGTCCCCGAAAAGAAGTCAGGATGTCTGAGAGTCACACTTTGCCTAATCTATTGAGTATCTGCCTGATACACATATATCCTGTTTAATAAACTAGCTCGCTCTCTCTTAATTCCAGTATCTGGACGGGTTCCTGATGCTCCCCTGTCTATCTTTTTCTTCCACAATCGCACACGCAGCTCCTCAGGACCCATTCCGTTGTGGGGCCAGAACCCATACCCCGCCCCCACCCCCCACCCCTCGGAGCCTTATTTTAGTCCCAGTAGGGTTCACCTATCCTACGCTTCATAACACCTTATCCTTCCAGGGAGAAAAACGTCTTCTTCTTACAAGATGTAAGGCAATCGAGAATGACGTCGCTATTGTAATATGCCACAAGTTTAAACATTAATCGGATTTGGTAAGGTCCATATGTGAAGGCCTGGGGAAATCCCTTAAAGTCATCCGCAGTTGAAATATGGGGCACAGAATAATGCATGCTGGAGAAGGGGTCATACGTGTCCTCTGGTCCCCCACCCAGACAGAAGTCACTTCAATTCTGAAATCAAAGAGTAATGTGACCGCATCCCTTCACCCGATTCTCTCTCCCCTGGAAAATAGTTCATGCCTCGAGGGGACTGAACAGAATTGTAGATGAATGGATACACTGGATATGGCAATATAATATACATTAAGGGTCCATGGGGTTGGTAGGGTGGGAGAGGGAGGGGATCAAGGGGAGCTGATATAAAAGTTCAAGAAGAAAGAGAACGTCTTGAAAATGATGGCAGCCATTGTGCAGTGATGCCTGATCTAATGGGACTATGGATTGTAATCATATCTGCAAGAGCTCCTAATAAAGTGTTTTTAATAAAAAGCGTTGGGGGGCGGGGCATAGCGCATGCCCCAGGGTGTCAAAGTAACAAGGGAGGAGTGGCGATCCCCCTGCCCCGTGGTCTCCGCAAAGCGAAAGCGCCCGGGGCCTCGAAGGAGAGGGGAGCCCGGCGGCCGGGCGCGTCCTTCGCCGTCGGCGCGCGCGTCGTGACGTCA
>NW_022104553.1:33628557-33646321 GCF_000313985.2 Echinops telfairi
GCGCAGGTTAGGTCCGGCCCGGGAAAGAGGGGATGCCCCCTCCACTGGGGATCGGGACGCCGCGAGTGAAGCCCCCACGCCGCCCCACCCCCCGAGGGAGAGTGCCCCTGGGTTATTGAGGGCGCCCCACCCTGGGAGCAGGACATCCGGGGAGCAGATACTCCTGGGAGACCCGCCCGTCGTAGTCGTGAGATCACTGGCCCCAGGGCAGACCGTCTGTCAGTTGTTGAAGAGCCCCAGCACCACCACCACCCCACCCCCGTGTGGAAAGAGGATCTAAGGACGCCCTTGCAACCGTGCATTTCCCCACGCTCGGGCCCCTGCGGACAAGTGGGACTTAGCAACGCCCACACGCGCCTGGGGCTTGAGAGGGGGCGTCTGAGCAATACGTCACTCATCCCCACCCCCCACCCCCCCCAACTCTGGGAGTAACTGGAGATAGCCATCTCCCACCAGAGAATGGAAATGCCCAATAAGAAGCCCACCCTCTCAGTGACCAAAATCTCTTGAGAAGGATTTGGCCTCCAATGGTACAGGCACGCCCCTCACCCAGCCTAGGAGGGAGACCTTCCCTTAAAGGCCTTCTACCAACGGCCTCCCCGCGTGACCCCACTGGTATCCGTTACACACTGTCCCTGCAGGTTGTGTCTGGGCCAGGGAGCCGACATCTGGGCCTACATCTTTCGGCATGTGCACAGTCAGAGGTGAGCCTAGCTGGGTGGGGCGGAGTGGGCAGGGGGGCTAAGTGAGTGCTGTAGCAACACCTCTTCCTCATATTCTTTCCCTGCAGGAGTGTCAAGAAGGTCCGAGGGAACCTGCTCTGGTAACTAGCCCTCCATTTTCACCCTCCCCACTCCCACCCGTCCCTTCAAGCTCATCCCGACCCCCACCCTCCATGCTGGAAGCTCCTGTCATCCCCTGACTCTGGCCTCGTTTTCGCAGGTATGGCCACCAGGACAGTGCAGAGGTAAGCCTCACACGTTACGAGAGTCTCCTTCATCTCAATAGGAATTGTGGGTCGTCTGCCGTGAGCTCGCCCTGTGCTGGGTTTTGCTGGCGACACTGCGTCTCAACATACCCCGACACAGTTCAGGGAGAGACACATATGAGCTGGGGGCAGGGGGTGGAGGCAAGGTGGGCGGGGTCCTGAGATGTGGGGCCTAGGTAAACGGGGAAACCAGGCCGAAGACAGACGACAGAAAGAGGGGCAGGTGTAAGGGAGGTACTGAGGCCAGCAGGGGACTCACTGCGTGAGGGCCCTGGCAGCATCTATGGGAAGCTCGAGGAGGCTCAGGGGAGAGATAAGGGCCAGGTCAGATGTGAGGGTCATCAGTGCAAAGCCAGGAGACAGGCTCAGGAGGCAGGGAGTCCTGGGACAGCACCCAAGTGCTCTTCTCAGCTACATGCTGCCTTAAGAGACCCTCCGCCCCTGCCCAGTCAGACTCGATTGAACCCAGACCAGACTGCACCCCACATTGTACCTGACCCCACCAGGCTCATCGGAAGTCGGAGCTGGAAGCCACCGTGGCCCGCCTCCGGGCAGAGATCCAGGAGTTAGACCAGAGCTTGGAGCGGATGGAGCAGGACACTGAGGCTCAGGGTGAGCAATGGGGCTGGACCTAGGGGGAGGTGTTTATGGCCACCCGTGCCTCCCACCGAGCCGTGATGGCGCAGTGGTTAAGCCCTCAGCTGTGAACCCCAAGGCCAGTGATCCACAGCCACCAGCCGCTCCATGAAGGAAAGCTGTGGCAGTCTGCTCTGAGAAGGCCACAGGCTCAGACACCCGTGGGGCAGTCCGTCCACTCGGCAGCCTTGGCTCTGAAGGTGCCTCTGCGCTCCTCCCACAGACAGAGCAGTGGAGCAGGCACTGCAGAGCATGCGCACCGCCCAGCGGCGAGCCCTCCTCCTGCGGGCCCACGCGGCGGCCCTACAGAGACAGCAGCGCCGGCTCCAGGGGTCCGGGCAGCGGCTGCAGAATCAGCTCCGGCGCCTGCAGGACCTCCAGAGGTGAGCCTTGGGTGTCCAAGGGCAGCCCTGACCAGGCTGGGCTGCCACGCCTTCGCCTTCGGTACGCGTGCCCATCCCCAAGCCCTGAGCCATCGCTCTCAGAAGCAAAGGTGAGGAGACACGCAATGCCTTGCCCCAGCTCGGGCGGGAACCCAGGGCCTTAGAGTAGCATCCAAGGTCTCCTCTCAGCACTCTCCCACCTCTCCAGCCTCCGTCCATACTCTCTTCTCTCCCCTCTCCTCTCCCCTTCCCCTCTCCCTCTCCTCGGGAGCAGGAGCAGGAGGACTGCCTCCTGGTTCTTCTCCCCCACCTGCCCATCCATCCCTTTGGGTTTACGCTTCGTGAAGCCGGGAATCGCAGGTCACTGCTAGAGCCCCAGGGCCTAGAAGGGCACTGATGATACGTTGCACATACCAGTGTGGTGGGGGGGCGGGGGATCGCAATAAGGCATCGCGGAGCTCACAGTGTGATGGGATGGGGGTAAAGCAGGGCACAAATGATGTTGACTGGCCTTAGATTGTAATAGGATCCTTGGGTTATAGCCATTGGGGCTACCCCTCTTGTGAAGGGATGGTGGCCCCTGGGATTCAGGCTTGGTGGGCAGTCAACAGCCTTGCTGGCATGTGGGAGGAGAGGCAGTGGGACACAGGCATGTGTTGGCCCAGCTCCCAACACCAGGGTCTCCGACCTCACCACCACGCCGCTCTCCAGGAAGGCCAAAGTAGACGTGACCTTTGGACCCCTGACACCAACGACCCTGGGCCTGGAGCCTGCAGTCCTGGTAAGGGTCCTGGGCCAGCGGGGAGAAGGGGTGGGGAGTCTGGACCCCCCTTACACCCTGTCATCTGCTCCCTAGCATGATGTCCGAGCGGCCTGCACCCTCCGGACCCAGTTCTTACAGAATCTCCTGCGTCCCCAGGCCAAGGGAGGCAGCACCGTGTGAGTACCCCTGGGGCCCTGAGAGCCTGGACCGTGGAGGTCCCATGTTGGCTATGGGCATAAGGAAACCTACCCCAGACAATGACAACCCAGGTCACAAGGGTTGGCGCAGGACAGGACCTGGGTGCTCTGGACACCGGCCTAGCCTAGTGAGGCAGAGAGGGGGATTCTCTGAGGGGAGAAGCTTACCTGGGCCCCAAGTTCAGTGGGGTGTCCCTGGGAGGCCACCCAGGTCCCGGCCCCAGGCAGGCAGGGTATCACTGGGCAGTTGTCCTCGGGCAGCTCAAGTTCAACCAGTGAAGGTGGACTCTTTCTTCATCTGTAAGATGGGGACAGCGGTGGCCCCTGCCCCATAGGTGATCCTCCAGGGGCAATCAAAATGCCACTCTGCAGAGTTGCTCTTGGCCTCCCACAGGACCCCTCGGGAGGACCAGTTTGGAACATCCTACCATCAGTGGCTGAGCTCAGTGGAGGTGAGGGAGGGCTGGGGGCGTCTCGGGAAAGAAGAGACCACACCCCCAGCCCCATGAGCAACCCTGAGTTTGCCCTCTCCCCAAGGGCCCCCCTCCTGTGTCTGACATGGCCCTCACGTTACCCCCCAGGCCCTGCTGACAGAGCACCCCCCGGGCCACGTCCTGGCTGCTCTGCAGCACCTGGCTGCCGAGCGGGAGGCAGCCATCCGAACCCTGGGCGGTGAGGACCAACTCCCAGCTGCAGAGACATCCAGGTAGGCAGTGGAGGGCTCTGCCAGTTAGAGCAGGGCAGCTTTGTGGCTGAGCTGGGAAGAGGGAGGGGCGGGCATGGTGACCCACTGGCAGAAGTGGAGCTGAAACTGCGTGTTGAGGCAAGAGGGGAAGACCCTTCCTTAGCCACTCTGCACGCCCCCTCCCCAGGCCCCAGCCCCCGGACTCCAGCCAGGCCCTGCCGTCCACCGTCCACCTCATCCAGGTGACCCAACAATCCCCTTCCCCGACTCCCAACACCGGCCCCGGACCGTGCCCATGCTGACACTTAGCCTGCCTCCCCAGGAGGGCTGGCGGGCTGTGAGCGTGCTGATCACCCAGAGGGGCCCTCTGCTGAAGGAGCAGCAGGTCCTGAGCCAGCGTCTCCAGAGCCTGCTGGTGGAGACCGAGAGAAGCGCCCTCGGAGACAGGGAGAGGTGAGGGGTCTCTGCTCAGGGCCTCCTCTCCCCAACTGTCTTGGGGAGATGGCTTCCTGTTGCTCCTTCCCTGCTTCCCGGCTCTCTGGGGTGGGTCATCCTCCAATCTCAGCCCCCTGCCCTTGAGGGTTGTTAGCAGAGACCTTCCACCCACTCTGGGCTTGTCGCCCAGGCAGGCCCTGGTGCTGGGACTCCGCGGCTGTGGGCTGTGGGCGGAGCTCAAGGCCCTTCGCGCCCAGAGCCAGGAGCTGGAGGCGGCTGCCGGGCAGCGGCAGCTTCTGCTAAGGGAGCTCCAGGCCAAGCAGCAGCGGATCCTGCACTGGCGCCAGCTCATGGTGAGGGCCAGAAGGAGGCTGGGAGCCTCCTGGGCATGGACCCAAGGACAGTCCAAGGGTTTACAAAGGAGGAGGCCAGGAACCAGGAACGCAGGGCAGGTTTCAGCAGGGGCAGAAGTGGGGTAGGGGTGGCACAGGGCGGGGAAGGCCATGGAAGAGCAGAAACAAACGCTTCTGCATTGTCGACTGTCAAACCAAACCTGCTCGGGGACCCGCCACCCAACCCACAATTAAACTTTCCCCCCAAACCATGTTGGGCCGCTAGCCACAAGGGCACCAGTTCAAAACCACCAGCCGCTCCAAGGGAGACAGAGGAAGCTTTCTACTCCCATAAAGAAACCCACAGGGGCAGTTCCACGCTGCCCTTTCGGGTCCCCGTGAGGCAGCTTCCACTCAATGGCAGGGAGTTTAGTTTGGTTTGGGGTGTAGTCGGGCAGGGTTATGGTAGAGGAGGGCCAGAGCCGACAGCTGAGAGGTGGGAAGGAAAAGCCAGTCTCCAAGGCCACCTGCTTCTCCAGGAGGAGACACAGGAGCAGGTCCGCCTCCTTATCAAGGGAAACTCAGCCAGCAAGACCCGCCTCCGCCGGAGCCCTGGAGAGGTGCGCTGGGGCTCGGACTGGGCAGGGCTCCAGGAATGGCTTCTCTGGGCAGAGGGTGGAGGGCGGAGCGTGGGCTGGGTGGGCTCAGCTTCCCTTGTTCTCACCGCTCAGGTGCTGGCACTCGTTCAGCGAAAGGTGGCCCCCACCTCGGAGCTGGTGGCGCCCCAGAGCCAGGAGCTGCTGCGCTGTCTGGAGGAGGAGGCCCAGCATCTGCCCGGCCTTGTGCTGGGCACCCTGCTCCGGCACGCCCCTGGAGGGTGAGCGGCCGCCCTGGGTCCCCTGGTGTCCCCAGAGCTCGCCTGTAGCCATTGGTCAGATGCTCTAGCACCCGAGCCCCTACCTCACCTCCAACTTCCCGGGCTTCTAGACCCTCACTCTCAGCTCCCAGTTCCCACCCAACCTCCAGTTTCCCTGCAGGTCAGCGCCCCTGCCCACGGTGCTGCCGTCCATCCACCAGCTGCACCCCGCATCCCCAAGGGGCTCTAAGTATGTGGCACTAAGCCACATACTCGGGCTGCCAGCAGGCAAGGTGAGTGCCTGTCCCGTGGCTTGCCCTTCCCCCGCTCCCCCCTGCCCAACCGTGCCCAAGGTGGCTGTCCCTCCTCCTTCCACTAGGCCCCAGAGCTGCTCCTCCCAAAGGTGGCCTCTCTGCACCAAGACCTCGTGTTCCTCCAAGGGCAGCGGAACTTGCTGCACAGGGATCTGCTACACCTGAAGACGGGCCTGCCCCCCGGCTCCTCTGCCCCTGGTAGGCCCGCCCAGCTGTCAGGATTCCTCGGCTTCCCAAGTAGTAACCTTCGAAAGTAATGACATCCCGAACTGGCTCTTAGCTTATCCTGGGCCAACGCTTGAACAGCCAGGCCATGAAGTAGGGTTCCTGGGCTCCCGTCTTACTGGATTCCTGAGGGCTGGGAGTCTCACCTTGCAGACCCAAATACCAGAGCCAGGAACAACCCAGGCAGTCTGACATGGGGCTGAGCTCTTAATTTCTATGCCACACTCCTGTCAACTTGCCAAGTACCTACCCATCCAGTGTCATCAAACAGTTAACAAAGAAAAACCAAAACAAACCTCACTGTCATTGAGTTAATTCTGACTCACAGTGACCCTATTAGACAGGGTAGGACTGCCCCTGTGGGCTTCCAAGACTGTTTACGGGAGTAGAAAGCGCCCCTTCACCTCCACGCCCAAGTCTGCACCCAGTAGTCACCCTTGGTCCCTCCCATGCCTGCACCTCGAAGCAGATGGTTGGTGTCAGCTTCCCCAGTCACCTGCTGGCCTAAGACCCAGATCATCCCCCTGACTGCCGACATAGCCGAGGTGCAGAAAGGTCAGGTCTCTGACCCAGGTCACAGGGCAAGGGGGAGGGGGAGGAAGGAGTCAGGCCCAAGAACTCTGACCAGGCTGCATCTCTCTGCATGGCTGTGAAGCTAGAGAGGGACTGAGCTGGGTTGCCGCCTCCTGGAAAGGGCTGGAGCTATCCAAGGGAGATGCGGAGAAGGAGGGAAAATGGGCCCTGGCGTGCAGGAGTAAGCTTTTCCCAGGAGTGGTTAAGCAGAGGCAATACAAGCCCTCAAATACCAGGGCAAAAACTTGGGTTCTGAGCCAGAGAAGGTTCTACATAGGAGAAAGCGGGTTTAAGCTTTAGGAAGATTACTCTGGGTGCCATGTGGGAGGCGGGCTGGAAGCTCTGGAAGGAGACTGAGAGGAAGCAGAGGGTGGAGGGCAGCAGAGTGATGGGGTAGGAGACTGCTGGGGCCCAGCCTGGGTGATGGGAGACCTGGTGGCCTCCGGCTGTGAGGCCTGAAGTCCCCGAGGACTCAAGCTTGCTGCTGGGTCTCTAACCTCCAGAGCTGCTGCAGATGCAGGCGTCACAGGAGAAGGAGCAGGACGGCGTGGACCAGGCGCTGTGGCTGTTGGAGAACCTGCTGAAACAGGCGTTGGAGCGGATCCCTGAGCTTCAGGGAGCTGTGAGAGACTGGTGAGAGGGGGCAGCCCGCAGGCCAGGGCTGAGCTGAGTGGAAGAGTCAGGAGTCAGGCAGGGGGTGAGAAGCAGTCGGGGCGGGGGCGGGCAATGAATAGCAGCAGTAAGGATCTGGAGGACCAGGTCTTTTCTTTGACACCACCTCCTTTCCCCAGGTGGGAGCAGCCAGGCCAGGATGCCCTCTCTGGGGAGCACTGCCAAGGTCTGACCTTGTCCCAGTGGCGGCTGCGCTGGGTCCAAGCTCAGGAGGCCTTGCATCGGCTGGGCAGGTGAAGAGGAGTCTCAGGCGCCAAGAGCATCACGTTCATTCACCTGAACACCCACCTCCCCCAATAAAACGTGTGGAAGAAGGCACTGTTTGGATTTGTCAGCCCATTGTCCTCTGACAGCCACAGCCCTCCCTACATGATTGTCTGCTGTGCTTTCCTGTGATCCTTTCATCCGGCAAAAGCTGGATGCCCCTGCCCCTGAAATGCCATCACTTTTCATCAGCAAAACAATGGAGTGTCTCTTCTAAGAACGAGGCTGCGATACTGAAGGAAACTGACTAAATAAAGCCCCTGTGCCTTCAAGCTCAGAGAGCCAATTGACAAGATTAATGTGCAAAATACACAGTATGCTACATAGTAAGAACTGCTCTGTAGAAGCTAAAGCAGGGGGGGTGTCAAAGGTGCAAATCTAAACCATGGCCTCGTCTCTGAGGTTCGCCTACCACTGCCAAGCAAACTACTCAGGGCCAGTGGATGGACCTGATAGGGTGGGAGGACAGTGGAGAATGGGACCCCAAGTGCCTTCAAACCAACAGGCCTGCTGGACTGGTCGAGACCCGAGATTACTGTCCTGAGACACTCTCCCCCCCTTCCTCTTTGACACTAAAATCTCAGAGCCATCAGCAATTTTCCCCTGGAGCCAGTTCAGGCTATTGCATGTACCCCACTTTCACGTGCAGATTGTATCAGTGTACAAAAGAAACTTACCAACAATTCCACAGGAAAATAACAGCCATTCTCAGAAGGTATGCTCAAAACCAGAATAAAAACCAACAAACCCTTGGTAGCCTTGAAACCTCAGCCTGGCAAAAGGGAAACACGAGCTTGACACTCCCTCTCTTGGCAAGGTTATTGGAAACAGGCCTTCTGGTCGCCCTGCAGGGTAAACAGCAAAACTACCTATGAATTTCCTTGGCCCAAACAATCATATTTTTAGAACTGTCTCCCCAAGGGTCAAACAGTGAAAGGCAAAATAACACAGTATTTGGCTTCCCTTCTATTGCAGGCCGTAGGGTTTTGTACAAAACACCTGGATCATATTGTTGAGAGTAAAAAGGGCTAACGAACAATGAGATCCAATGCAGCACTGAATCCAGGCTTTAGATGGCCCCCACCAAAAAAAAGTTTAAAAGTATACTTTGGGGGATAATTAGAAAAAGTGTAGATGAATATATCGAATCTGCTAAATGTCTGGTGGAATAATTGTACTGTGATAGGTAGAAGAATGCTGTTAGAGGAAGTCTTAAAATATTAGGGGTGATACCAGCAATTTATTTTCAGAAACACTCAAAAAGAGCTTCTCACAGAGTCCATTTTGATTTACAGGCATCCTACATAGGGCTTCTGTCCATCTTTATGGCAACAGACACTCATCTTTCTTCCAGAGAGTAGCTAGTGGTTTTGAACTCAGAACCTTGTGGTTAGCCGTCCAATGCTTTTCTAATATTAAACAACTAGACATTTCTGATAATTTATGCATGTCTATTGATCTATTTTTTCCAACTTTGCTGTTAAATAATGATGGGAAGTCCAAATAAAACAGTGGAGCCCTGGTGGCATAGTGGAGTGCACATGGAACTGCTAAGCACAAGGCCACTGGTTCAAACCCATCAGCCACTAAAGGAGAAAGACAAGGTCGTCCACTCACATAAAGATTTAAACTCTGGAAACCCCAAGTTCTACCCTGTTGATCGGGTAGCTAGGTGTCCAGATGGAATCGATGGCAGCGAGTTTGGAGTTTTGTTAGTATAGATAAAACAAAGGTAGAATATTGATCATTGTTGAGTTGAACTTTGAGAGTTCATGTTTTATTGTTCTGTCCACTCGTGTGTGGCTGAAAATATTCATACAAATTGTTTTGTAAACAAGGTCAACTGTATCCCAAGAAAGGACACAAAGACCAACCCCACACCGCGTCCTTTTGAGGGGTCACCTTTGCCACATAATGATTCTGGACTGTCCCCGCGATCCGCGATCCACATTTGAAGCACTTCCGTCCAGCAAGTGGCTTCTGATACTTCAATTGCTACCGCCTCCAGGAAGCCGGAACGGGCGCTTCTTGGGGGTTTCCTCCAGACCAACGCGCCGCGTTCTGGGAGTCGCTATGTGGTTCCAGTCAGTCCCTGACCCTAGAGTGGGCGCACAGGTCCGCCCCCACCCTGGAGCAGGCAGCGACTGCAGCCTGGGGTTTGAAACTTCCCTTTGGGCGGGGCCTCCAAGCTTTCCTGAACGGAGAGTCGGATTTCGTATCATGGGTGGGGCCAACGGAACGGCTCCGATTTCATAGGCCCAGGTTCTTCCGTTACGCCACTTCCATTGGTCCAAATTCTCTCTGGAGGCGGGCCTTGAGGGTACGTTCGTATTCTCATTGGTCGTCGCTCCCAGTTGGCAAGGCGGGCCCCTGTTGGCCCATTGGTAGTTTACCAGCGCTCGTCGCTTTGGCTCTGACGTCACCCACGGGCGCCAGTCGTGACGTCCAGAGATCGACTGCCTAAACCGGCGGCTGTGGCGGCGGCGGCGACGCGAAGGCTGAGCTGAGGCTGTAGTGGCAGGGATAGCGACGGCAGCAGCAATGGCTGGGGCAGGGCCCGCCCCGGGGCTCCCGGGGGCAGGAGGACCCGTGGTCCCGAGCCCTGGCGCTGGGATCCCGGGAAAGAGCGGCGAGGAACGCTTGAAGGAAATGGAAGCCGAGATGGCTCTGTAAGGCCGGCGACACCGCGCGATAAAAGCCTCCCTTTAGTCAGAGCCCCCAACTCCTCGAGGCTCCCGGCCACTATGGCTCGGAAGTGGGGAAGTGGGAGGCGGGGATGGGAAGAGGCTGGGCAGGGTGAAGCCGGTGTCCAGATAGCCCGAGCGTTCCTGAGTGAGTGCGAGGCTCTGATCCCTGGTACCTGCCCTGCGCCCGCAGGTTTGAGCAGGAGGTTCTAGGAGCTCCGATCACCGGAATCCCGACGGCTGTGCCCGCCGTGCCTACTGTCCCCACGGTCGAAGCGATGCAGGTCCCGACAGCGCCAGTGATCCGCCCCATTATCGCGACCAACACATACCAGCAGGTACAGTAGAGCTTGGGGTACGAATCCAACACAGGCGACCGCAAGTCGACACGCTGCCACGTTGATTAATTAGCCTGGCACACTGTATGGCCCATACCCTGTGCTAAGTGCTGAGGATTCAATAATGAGTCAGACGGTATTTCTGCCCCTGGCAGCATAATGTACCCACCAAAACTTTCAGCAAGAATAAAAATGTCCTGATTGATTTAAAATGTATATTTGAGTTAAGTAGGTCAATTGCATTAGTCATTTTGAATGCTTAGTGGCCAACTATGTGTGACCACAGGACAGGGAATTTTTAAATTTTTTTGGTAAGTGAAACTCATTCAGTTCACAAACAATTATTGGGTACCTCCTATGCACCAAAGGAACCCTGGCACCGAGGGATAGGTGTTGGGCTGCTAACCTCAAGGTCAGCAGTTCAAAACCACCAGCTGCTCCAAGGGAAAAAGATGAGGTGTTATGTCCTCTAAAGATTTACAGTTTCAGAAACCTTGGGTCAAGTTAGGTCAAAATAGACTCCACACAATGGGTTCTCTATGTACCAGGCACTATTCTAGGTATCAAGCATGTATATAAAGAAAAAACCTCTACTGCCATTGAGTTGATTCTGACTCATAACAACCCAATAGGACAGGGTAGACCTCCCTGTGGGTTTCCAAAACTAACTCTTTAAGGGAGTAGATAGGCAAGAACCAAACAGAAGGAAGAACAACACCTGTTTGGAGTTAACATTTTACGAGGGGGAGAAAGGAGGAACCCCCCTGGTGGCATAGTGGCTACATGCTGGACTGCTAACTGCAGGGTCAGCAGTTCGAAGCCTCCAGCTGCTCTGTAGAAGGTTAAGACTTTCTACTTCCTTAGAGAGTTACAATTTCAGAAATCTACAGGGGCGGTTCTACCTGTCCTACAGGGTCACAATGAGTCAGAATCAACTGGCTGGCAGTAAGGGCTAAGGACCAAGGAGAGACACTCAATCTATGCCAAGAAATTGGAAGGACAACTACCTGGCCAACCCACTGGAAGAGATCTATATGTATCCCCGTTCCAAAGAAAGAGGACCCGACACTGGGCATTGAACAATGGGACTAATATCATATGCGAGTGAAATTTTGCTGAAGATAATTCAAAATCAGTTCCAGCAATACATAACAGGGAGCTCCCAGAATTCAAGCCAGATTCAGAAGTGGGTGTCACCTGAGGATGATCATTACTGATGTCAGATGGGCCTTGGTTGAAAGCAGAAAATATGAGGAAGATGTTTGTGTTTTCATTGATTGTACTATAGTGTTTGACTGTGGATCATCACAAGCTACAGATAACACTGAGAAGAATGAGAATTCCAGACCCTTTATTGTGCTCACATGGAGTGAGGCAGGGAGCTAGGAGTGCTGTGTGCTTTAAAATCAGGAAAGGTGTGTATCAGCATTGTGTCCTTTCACCATTTAGTCTGTATGCTGAGCACATAACCCCAAGATCCATTGGACTAGGTGAAGGAGAGCACAGCACAGGATTGGAAAAGGGCTGCAACAACCTGCAGTAGGCATATAGATGGATAGGCAGATGACACAGCCTTGCTCCCTGAAAGTGAGAGGGCTTGGAGCACTTGCTGATGATCTGATCAAGGACTGTAGCCGTCAGTGTGGATTATAACTCAATGTAAAGAGGCCCCAAATCCTCACAACTGGACCAGTAAACAATGTAGTAAACAGAAGAGATTGGTTTATCATCAAGGACTACATTTTACTTGGATCCACAATGTTCGTGAACTCAAGAAATCAAATAACATGGTATTGAGCAAATTTGCAAAAGACCTCTCTTAAAATGATGAAGAGCAAGTATGTCACTTTGATGACTAAGGTGTGCCTGACCCAGCTGTTTGGGAAATAGATTGTAGGAGCCAAGGGCAAGAGGTAATGGTGGCTTGGACCAGAGAGGTGGCATGAGAGATGGAGAGGACAAGGTGGACATAATCTTAGCCCTGGTGGCTTAGTGGCTACCCACTGGGCTGCTAACTGCAAGTCAGCAGTTTGAAACCACCAGCCACTTCACAGGAGAAAGATAGAACTTTCTACCCCTGTAAAGAATTCATCTCAGAAACTGACCAGGGCAGTTCAGCCCTGTCCTTTAGGGTTACTGTGAGTTGTGACTCGACTCAATGACCCTCAACTCAATGGTGGTGAGTTAAGATGAGAGAAGGTGACGAGAGAAGTTGCTACAGACAGGCATGAGGACTGTAATCACACCTTGGCTGCTGTGATCTGAAGGGCTCCTGAGAAGTAGCGTTTGCACCGAGAGCCAAAGGTTGACATATAACCAGCCCTACAGGAAACAGAGAATAAGGGCCTGGGCCTTCCCAGACAAGCCAGTCAAGGCAGATTGGGGGTCCTGGGTCTGAGTCTCTGTTGTCCTCCCCAACAGGTCCAGCAGACTCTGGAGGCTCGGGCAGCCGCTGCGGCCACAGTGGTTCCTCCCATGGTGGGCCCCCCTTTTGTGGGCCCAGGTGAGTAAGGAGGGTGGGGTGGGAGTGAATTTGACGCTGATGGTAGAGGGGGTTGCTTCCCACCTTTCTTGTCTCTCCCCTCTCAACAGTTGGCTTCGGCCCTGGTGATCGGAGTCACCTGGACAGTCCAGAGGCTCGTGAAGCCATGTTCCTGCGGCGAGCAGGTGGGTGAGCAGCCAGGGACCCCACATGTCCCTAGAAATCACCACAGCGTCTTGTTTTCCGGGTATTCTTGTTTAGACTCCTTGGCCTCTTGTCTACACCCTTGGTCTCCCTACTCTAAAATTCCCGCTTCTCCCTCTACTTCATTCCCACCCTGCTGTTGTCACCTTCCCAAGACAATCCTGATCCATCATTTCATGATTATTTCAGATGTGTTTGGCTTTTATGAGACTTAACCTGGTCATGACCAATGGCCCACTTCCTCACTTTCTTTCTTAATTCCGTCCCTGTCTTCTCCTCAGGACTTAAGCACAATCTAACAGGCACTATAATTCTTAATTGTTCTTGCTCGTCTTAGTCCTCCTTTAAAATAAAAGCTCTAGAAAAATAAATAAATAAAAGCTCTAGAAAGGGTAGGGAGCTTGGTCCCTATCCCATAGTTTTGTATACAGTTCATCAAGTTCCTCACCTGGCAATAGGAGCCCTGGCGGCTGGCTGGGTTATGCATTGGGCTGCTAAAACCTCAAGGTCAGCAGTTCAAACCCACCAGCTGCTCCAAGGGAGAAAGGTAAGGCATTCTACTCCTGGAAAGATTTAGAGCAGGGGTCCTCAAACTATGGCCCACGGGCCACATGCGGCCCGCTGAGGACATTTTCCGGCCCGCCGGGTGTTTTTCCCCCTTTTGTTTTTTAACTCAAAATAAGATATGTGCAATGTGCATAGGAATTTGTTCATAGTTTTTATTTTTTAAACTATAGTCTGGCCCTCCAACAGGTCTGAGGGACAGTGAACTGTCCCCCTGTTTAAAAAGTTTGAGGACCTCTGATTAGAGCTTCAGAAACCCACAGGAGCAGTTCTCCTGAGTTCTCTGGGGTCGCCGTGACTCTGAGTCAGAATCGACTCAGTGGCAGTGAGTGGTTTGGGTTTCCACCGCACAGGCCTTACACAGAGAGAGACCGCCTACATCCTCTTTAGGAGCTGGAAACACTGCTGGCATATGCCTTCGCTCCCTCCTTGCTGTCACCCAGTTATAGTCTCCTGACCTGTCCTTGGCCCATGCTATTCTTCCCTCCCTCTTGTTACCCAACCGAACGACAGCCATCGAGTCAGTTCTGACTCATAGCGACCCTATAGGACAGGATAGAACCGCTTTTGTTGTTTCCCAAGGCTGTAACTCTCTACAGGAGTAGAAAGCCTCATCTTCCTCCGGAGGAGCAGCTAGTGAGTTCAAACTGCTGATCTTTGGGTAGCAGCCCCACCAGGACTCCGTGGTATTAGGTGCCCTTTATACTTGCAGTCCGTTTCAGTGTTCCTGCTTGCCTGTATGAAAAGAAGGTGTGTTCCCAGTCAGGTCTGAATCTCTGGCCTGCTGGTTGTTGTACCTACATGCAGGTGGACTTTTGTCTTATTAACCTGCTGACTTTGGAGTGGGGGGTGGGGGTGTTTACATCTCTCACTCTGCACCCTAGTCTTGATCCAAATGAGAATTGGAGCCAGTTGCCCTAGAGCCACTTGCCCTGCCTAGTTCCCAACCTTGCTGTCGAGCCTCAGGGCCCTCAGGATACCCATGGCTCCATCAACAAGACCAGGCTGGGGGTGGGGGACTGCTCACCCACCTCGCCTGGCCCACTCCTCAGAGGTCCTCCCCTCCAGGAAGCCTGCTCTTGCCGTCTTGGCTGGGACAGAGGCCTCCCCGAGGTTGCCTCTGAGTGCCACTGGTGGCTTGGGATGTCCCCCACACTAAATACACAGGGCTGCAGGCAGGGGAAGGCCACAGGGGCGCTGCTCACTGAACGTGTGGAAGGTTTCTCATGCTGTCTGGAAGAGTCCCCAGACCTCCAGGGTCTGAAAGCACGGCCCACACACTCTGCCCCAGGACACACCTCCCGGTCTCTCTCTCCCACAGCCGTGGCCCCCCAGAGGGCCCCAATCCTGCGGCCGGCCTTCGTCCCCCATGTGCTGCAAAGAGCAGGTGAGGGGCCATGGCCATCATTCCTGCCACATCCCCACCCCCACACTTTCCCACTCACCTACTAACACCCTGACAGATTCTGCTCTCTCTTCTGCAGCAGGCGGCCCCCGCCCGATGACCCTGCGGCCACCTCACCAGGCCCTCGTGGGCCCCCCTCTGCCCGGGCCCCCTGGGCCACCCATGATGCTCCCACCAATGGCTCGGGCCCCAGGGCCGCCCCTGGCCTCCATGGCAGCTCTCAGGCCTCCCCTGGTGAGTGTGGGCAGCTGCGGGAGGCAGGGAGACACTGAGTCTGGGTCCAGTGGACCGTGTGGAAGTCACCTGCCCCGGGTTCTCAAGTCTCTGTTTCTCTGTCATGTCTCCATGCTTCCCGGATTCTCTGTGGCTGCGAAATTTTTCTGACGTCTTTCTCTGTGCCCTGGTTTCTCTCTCAACTGACATTGTTGTTTGTCCTTGTGTGTGTCTTTGTCAGACAGACGGCTTTGTCTCTGAGGCTCTGTCCTCCTCTCTGTGGCTCGGCCTCACTTCCTGCCGTCCAGCCGCAGGTCCTGGCTCTGCTGTTTGGGCCAGGAGTCAGTCAGGTCTGCGCTGTGACCTGACCCTCTTGCGCCCTCGTTTGTCCACAGGAAGAGCCAGCAGCCTCCCGAGAGCTGGGCCTGGGCCTGGGTCTGGGCCTCAAAGAGAAGGAAGAGGCGGTGGTTGCAGCGGCCGGGCTGGAGGAGGCCAGTGCTGCTGTGGCTGTGGGAGCAGGAGGCACCCCAACTGGCCCTGTGGTCATTGGACCCAGCCTGCCACTGGCCCTGGCCATGCCATTGCCTGAGCCTGAGCCCCTGCCCCTGCCACTAGAGGTAGTCCGTGGCCTGTTGCCCCCCCTACGAATTCCCGAGCTCCTGTCCCTGCGTCCAAGGCCCCGGCCCCCTCGCCCTGAACCGCCCCCTGGCCTCATGGCTCTAGAGGTAAGCTGAATGTTCCTTGATGGAGGGGGGGGAGGGGGGGGCAATTGTGGGGGCGGGCAAGAGTCCAGGAGTTTCCACACAGAAGCACATGTAGTCTTCTGCCCATGGAGGTAACAATGGCCTGAGGGGCTGGAGGGACCCAGACGAGGGCAGACACCTCCACTTCGAACCACACACTACAGAAGCAGGAGGAGCGGGTGCAGAGGAGGGTGAGAGAGGCCGAACAGAGGAGGATGGGGCCAAAAGACTTCAACCCCCAGCCCTGTGCGCCCCCACATAGGTCCCCGAGCCCCTGGGTGAGGACAAGAAGAAAGGGAAGCCAGAGAAGCTGAAGCGCTGCATCCGCACAGCGGCCGGGAGCAGCTGGGAGGACCCCAGCCTGCTGGAGTGGGATGCCGGTAAGGGGCACAGGCCGGCCAGGCCCGGTCAGATTGCAGCTCTAATGCAGGGCCCTCACCCTGCCTGTGGCAGGGACTTGCTGGAACTGATGGGCACCCCGCTCTTTACTCCCAAAGGGACTGACTTGCTAAAACACCAGAGCATTCTGCCTACCTCCTCCTCATGAGGATTCTCGTAATAAAGTTCTTGGAAATAAACGTTTTGCAGAAACGCGGAAAGAGCTGTCGGGTGAACCATGTAGATTCACACTGAACCTGCTGCCTGGTGCGCTTTAGCCCTTTTTGTGGGGTTTGATTGTTGCCCAACCGTTCGAAGCAAATTGTAAGCCTGATTGTACTTCACATCGCGCTACCTCGTTATTCGTCTCCTAAAAATAGTTTCTCTCATAGTACTATGCCGTGACCATTGCCAAGAAAATTAATAATATTTACATGGAACCTCATATGTAGTTCATATTCAAATTCCTGCAGTTGTCCCCAAACGTCTGCCCATTACATCTCCTGACGGTCGTTTAGCATAGTCTGTTCCTCTCCCACCTTGGTGTCTTGGTTGTGCTACGTCTCTGTGGCCGGTCCCACCCTCTTAGAGCGTCCGGCTGCTTCCTCCGGGGACACTTGTTTGCAGTCTCCTTGGTCTCCAGAGAAGCCATGAGGCGATAAATCCAAGCGGACTCAGAAGACGTCCTTGACCTCTCTCGAGTGCCTAGCTGCTCCCACTCCGACTCTGGCAGCCTCAGTCCCAACACAGCCAGTGCAGGGCCTCGACCCTACTCCTGTGACCTGGGGCAAAGCGCCTCATTTTCTCATCTCCAGAACAGGGACAGTAAGAGTAGATGTCCGCTGAGGCCCCTGTTGGAGAAGGGTCAGACAGTGTATTCGTTTCAGGGGATCAGAAGGAGCTTGAGTGGTGTAGTGGGTTACGCATTGGGCTGCTAACCACAGTTAGTAGTTCAAAACTACCAGCCACACCACGGGAGAAAGATGAGCCTTTTTGTTCCCTTAAAGATAAAGACAGCCTTGGAAACCCACAGGGACAGTTCTACTCTGTCCTGCTGGGTCGCTGTGAGTCAGTCGTCCGCCTTGATGGCAGTGAGTTTTGGCTTGAGGGGGCATCGGAACAGGCTTTGCTGAAGAAGCAGAGCTGAGCAAAGAAAGCCTCGGCGCCACTCCTGGAGCTGAGGAGCCCAAGGACTCAGAGGAGGCAACAGGAGACCACCGAGAGAGAGAGAGAGAGAGAGAGAGACCGGAGGAGGAGGAGGAGCCGGGGCGGGGCCCGTGGGAATGAGTGAGCTGCCCGGGGTGGAAAGAGCAGTGCTGCCAGGGCTGAAAGTGAGGACTGGGGCCTGAGCCTGCCAGTCGGTGACTTTGTGACTAGCTGGTCATGTGCCTAAGTGTAAATCCTCCCAAAAGGGGAGGGGGAGTGTGGGC
>NW_022104553.1:33646421-33672352 GCF_000313985.2 Echinops telfairi
GAGCTAACCATGACGACAGCTACAAGAAAGAAAAAGTTCCAAAATTGATAGTGGTGATGATTACACCGTTCTTAATATGATTAAAACCTGTTGTTGGCTGCTAACCTCAAAGTCAGCAGTTCAAACCCTCATCATCCTCAGGAGGAAGATGAGCCTTTCTCCTCCGGTGAAGAGTTCCAGTCTGGGGAACCCACAAGGGGAGTCTACCCTGTCCTGTAGGGTCCCTGTGAGTCGGCATCGACGCGATGGCAGTGGTTTTGGTTTTGAGTTGTGTGATCCATGAATTATATTCCACGGACACTGTTCAAAACAAAGCCATATCCGTTGCTATGGGGTCACTTCTGATTCATAGTGGCCCTGTAGAGGGTTTCTAAGGCTGTAAGTCTTTATGGGAGCAAACAGCTGCATTGTTCCGGTGGATTTGAACCTCGGGCTTCTCCAGTTAGTCCAATATTAACCAATAGCACCCCTGCACTCCTGGTAGAAGGGCTGAAGTAAAAGGTCAGGAGTGCTTAGCAGAGAGCCTGTCGGAGGGCAAGTACTGCCCAGAAAAGCCCTGGCAGAGACTGTTGGGCACACAGAGGAAGGAAGGTTGGGGCCAGTCAGTAAGAGAGCGTGGGCCTGGCCAGGGTGGCAGCACTGGGTGTGTGTGGGCCCTGACTTCTCTCCCAACTCCAGATGACTTCCGGATCTTCTGTGGGGACCTGGGCAACGAGGTGAATGATGACATCTTGGCACGTGCCTTCAGCCGCTTCCCGTCCTTCCTTAAGGCCAAGGTCATCCGGGACAAGCGCACAGGCAAGACTAAAGGCTACGGCTTCGTCAGCTTCAAGGACCCCAGTGACTACGTGCGCGCCATGCGCGAGATGAATGGTGGGTGAAGTCTCCCCGGGAGCCTGGGGATGGTGGGTGCGTGGCAGGGACCTCCATAAGCTTGACCTTGAGCCCTCCCTACCACAGGGAAGTATGTGGGCTCCCGCCCCATCAAGTTGCGGAAGAGCATGTGGAAGGACCGGAACCTGGACGTGGTGCGCAAGAAGCAGAAGGAAAAGAAGAAATTGGGCCTGAGATAGGGTCCGTGACAAGGCCCCCACTCCCACCTGGCCGGGCGCTGGCTCTTCCCTACACCTCTCTTTTTGGGAACCACCCCCTACCCAACTATCCACTCACCTGCTCCCCACCCAGTTTCAATAAATGTATGTTCATTTCCATCCTTGGCTTGGCCACAATGTGGAAGCACTGGGGAGTGGAGTGGAGGAGTGGTGGGGTCTCAGTGAGCATGTAGGGGTGCACAGATAAACTTCCCAAGCAATGCTTCACTTGAGCCATCCCACAGAGGAGGCAGAGTGCTCTCCCCCTCCTGTCAGACCCCGGCGCTAACGCCACCTAAGTTCTCACCAAGGTGCCGGGTCTCCTGGGCCCTGCCCTTCTGGGGCCCATAGTCTTCTCTGCATGCTTCCACCCAGCAGATTGGCTGAGGCCCCGGACAGTGCTGGGGTTACACAAGTCACCAGTTCTCTTTTGAGTCGGGTCCTTATCCATCTCGTGGTCCGTTGGCAGGAGGGGCATGTGGCCAGCCCGTGACAGCACTGAGTGCTAGAGGCTAAAGTGAGGAGCCCAGGGGGCCATCGGGCCCTGTGGAGGCATCGGAGCCCACCTAGGGGTCAGGTGGCTTCCTGGAGGCTCCATGGCCACAGTCATGACTCATTCTGTCGCTCCCATCTCTGTCTCTGCCAGTCTCACCCGCCACATCCCAGGCTGCTCTGCCAAACCCCAGCCAACTTGCTTTCTCCTACCGAGAATAGCGCTTACTGTTCACCCCTGAATGTCACTGTCTCTGGAGTTGGGGTGATGGAGAAATTGGTGATGCCTAGAGAGTGTGAGGGGCTTCAAAATCTGGGGGTGTGAGGGAATCCCATTAGCTTTTCATCTCATTTTTCCATGAACTTTTGGAAATGCTCTCTGGTATGACAACCCCACCCACCCCGTGAGCCCACCCTAGGTTTCCCAACTGGGAGTTTGCCTGCTTGCTCACCTACCCGCAGGGTAAAGGCTCAGACTCACCCCCCACCCCCTGCCACACCAACAGCAAGCCCGGGGAAGCTGAGAACCTTCACAGAAAGGCGCCTCAGGGTTTGCACCGGACAGGGTTGGCCCTGATTCTGGGACAGAGGCAGGAGGGCAAAGCTTTAGGAGAGAGGCTTCCAGGATGCGAATCCCCAAGGGACATGGCTGGTCATCAGGGCCCTTCACTGGGGGAGGCGAGTTGGGGAGTGCTTTGTGGAGGTGTCAGGGACGCTCAGTCAGACTTCCTGTGTTCCTGTCCTTCCCCCTTTACAGCCCTACTCTGACGTCACATTTTCCACTCTGGCCTGAGGGTCAGGCAGGTGAGGGCCTCCCTCCCCAGCAGGAAGTACCCTTCAGCCCCCCTCCCACCTGGGCTAGACCACCCAGCCCTAGGACCGTCATCCTCGCTGGCCCCACCCCCACCCATCACTAGCCTCCTGTCCCCAACCCCCTTCAATCACTGCTACTGAGAGGCAGGAAAGGAAAGAATGGAATCAGAGAGGACGGTCTTAAGTGTCCACAGGAGTTCTGAGAATGGGAAGAGCTGAAGGAGTAGAATGATGGGGCTACTAAGCACGGATGGAGAGAAGCCGCTGTGAGAACCAGTCAGAAAGAGTGCACCAAGAAGGGAGATGGGGCGAGGTGGGAACACTGGAAATGGGTGGCAAGTCCTCCCTGGAGTTGGTGGGCAACAGACTCCATTGGGAGACCCATGGGGGGGGGGGGGAGAGAGAGACAGATAAAGATACGCAGACAGGAAGGAGCCCTCTGATTCTCAGGCCAGACTGGAAAATGTGATGTCACAAGGGGGCAGTCACCGCGGAAAGATGGAAGAGGAAATTTGAAACCACTCTGGAGGCCCAGGACCTAGTGGCCTGGGAAGGTCAGGCTCAGGTTGGGCGGGGGGGACCAGTGATGCCTGAGGGGTCTGTGGACCCCCAACTCTGGATCCAGTCCTAGCAGCCCCCACCCACTGTGTCACCCTGGCAAGGGACTCCCTTGAAGCGCAGTTTCCCTTCTGTCAAAATGGACTATCCCTCGTTTGCCAGCGAAAGCTAGACATTGAATAGAGAAGGGGGCCTGACTGATGCCTTTGAACTGTAGAATTGATGTAAAATATTGAACATACCTCGGACATGCCAGGAGAGTGAGCAAATCTCTTTTGGAAGAAGATCGGCCGCTAAGCTCCTTCGAAGCAAGGATGGTGACACTTCATCTCCCATACTTTGGACATGTTTTCAGGAGGGACCGGTCCCTGGAGAAGGACATCATGCTCGGTAAAGTGGAAAGTCAACAAAAAAAACAAAAAGAAACCTTCAACAATAGACTCAAATAGACTCACACAGATTTTAAGGAGTTGCGGGACTGGGCAGCATGTTTGCTCCACTGTACCTGGGGTCCAACCAACTGGAAGGGATTTAGCAACAAACAACACGTGCTGTGCTCACTTCCCTCCCCCTTCTGACCTTCCACCCACTCACTCCCTTACCCCTTGACTTACAAGGGATTCTGGGAAAGGTGCTTAGCCGAGAAGCTGCCATTTGGGTGACTGTTAGTAAGATGAAATGAGAATGGCAAGTGGATAATGACTGAAAAAAAAAACCACTGCCATAGAATCCATTCTGACTCAGGACGGGGTAGAGCTGTCTGCCCCCATGGGTTTCTGAGCCTCATGTTTCTCAGAGCAGTTGGTGGTTTCAAACTGCTGACCTTGGTGTTTGCAGCCCAATATATAACCACTCCGCTTCCAGGGCTCCTTTCCTTAATGACTGAAGCTGGGTGAATAGTGAGAAAGGTCCACATAAATGATTACGTTATTTTTGATGAGATGATAACTATCATGTGCCTGCTAATCTCAAGGTTGGTGGTTCAAATCCACCAGCTATGCCACATGAAAAGATGAGGCTATCTGTTCCTGTAAGCCTGTATAGGGTTCCCTAGGAGTCAGAATTGACTCAGTGGCAGTGAGTTTGGTTTTAAAAGGAGCCCTGGTGGCATAGTGAGTTATGGGTCTGGCTGCTAAGCAAAGTCAGCAGTTCAAATTCACCAGCTGCCCTGCAGGAGAGCGGTGAGACTTTCTGGCGCCATAAAAATCTACAAACCAAGAAACCCATCACTGCTCTACTCTAGAGAGTGGCTAAGAGTCAGAATTGACTGGATGGCAGGGAGCTTGGATTTGGGGGGCTTGATGTTCTTAATGGAGCATGATGGATATATGCACAGATTCTGCAGCTAGATGGTCAGATTGAGAAAATAAAGGAACAGGACAACCAGTTATATTTGAATTTTGGATCGGGGGATAATTACTCAGTATAAGCCTGCCCTGAATCTCACATGCATGTATATGTTACATAGGCACTTCTCTTGTTTGTTTCGGAGGACATTAAAGTCAGCCCAGCAATTCCCTCTTGAGCAATTCCCTGTTCAGCTCCCAGTGGAAACCTCATTCTTATCTTAGCACCATCCGCAGCTCGGGAAAGCATGCGCTTGCAGATTCAGTCCGTGCTCACGTTTCTCCGATTGCCCCGACCTGTCGATTATAACGTGGCAGGACATAGGCTGCACGGTCAAAAAGCTGTAGGATCATGCTCCCGTCGTGGAAAGCTACCTAAATCAACTGGGACCAGAGATCCCATATGATCCAGCTCTACCTCTGCTGGGTCGCACCCCTAAAGAACTAACAGACATAACATGAACCTATTCACTTCCCTATTCATCGCGGCACTGTTCACAGCTGCACGGACCTGGACACAGCCCCAAAGCCATCAGCCGGCTTTGGTACATACACACAAGGGATTACTGTGCAGCATTGCTGAAAAACACTCATGAAACCAGAAAGCTTCTGACATCTCACCACACGGAGGGACCTGGGGAACATTATGCTGAGTGAAGTGTGTCAATCACTGAAGGGATAGATTGTGATTCTCTCACTCATCCCTCTCCCTACCCCTTCCCTCCTCTCTCCTTTGCCCACTGTCTCACCCTCTCTCTCTCACCACCTGCCCTCACTCACTCCCACACACTCATTCTCACTCTCCCTGGTGATTCATTCATGCTCATTCACTTATTCTCTCTCTCACTCACTCATTCACTCACTCTCATATGCACTCACACTGAAAAAAAAAAGGACAAATATTCTATGAGGCCACTGCTGGCAGGATAAAATCCAAGGTGAAGACTGCCTACCCATACCAGAGGGGACACACTTTGGAGGTTCCCAAGAAAGGGGGGGAGGGCGGGGATGAAGCAATGGACGAGAAGACTGACAGGTAGAGACCTGGGTGTAAAATAGGGTCGAGGTCCATGGGAGAAGAGAGATGGGTGGTTTGAACTGCTGAATGCAGAGTTGCCAGCCTGAAATGTAAACACCTCCCCTAATTCACAATTAATAGCGCCATGCAGGAGGAAGCCTGCCTTAATTCCTAGCTCCCTGAAAAGCTGATAAGAGATAAGAACAGCCATGACCTCTTGCAAGCCCAAAATGAGAGCGCACAGCACATGGAATGCAAAGGCAGGAGCCCCCAATAAAATGCTGGCTATTATGAGTGCTGCTATCATTGTTTATATTGTCCATGCGATTTTGATCCCCGAGCGAGCAGCTACAGAGCACCCCCCCTAACGCCCTTGGAAGGGGGAGCTCCATTTGATGGGGCTTCCTAGGTGGGCATCTCTCCACCCCACCCCATCCATATCACCCCTGCAGCTGTGACGTCATGGACAGGCAGTGTGGAAGGGTGAATGGCCGGAAATCCCACTTCCTGTTGTAGATAAGCTTTAGCAAAGCCCAGCAGATCCCAGACCTTCGCCGCACCCCCCCCCCACCATGGTGCACAATCAAGTCCCCCAAATCTGTACACGAAGCTCTCCTTCTCCACCCCGCCCCCACCGCTCTCCCTCCATCACCTCATACAGTCCTGTCTCCTACCCCCCATCCCACCCCCCACCCCCAATCTGCTAGTCTCTAAATGGACCGAGTTCAGACCCAAGCTGCCCCAACTGCAGCCACAATCCCTGAGGCTGGGGGGCGTGTGGCTCAGCCCTGCCCCCGCCTCTGCAACTCGACCCCACAACTCCCAGCTCTGACGTCTTGGAAAATTGCCCCCTGCAGAGCCCAAGGGGAGGGGGGGGTGGGCATGGTATGAAATGGGGTTGAGACCCCTGGCTGGGGGCAGAGAGACCTGGCAGAGGTAAGAACAGAACTGGCTCTTTGGGTGAAGAAGTGTCTGGGGTCCTGACACTGGGTCTGAGGGGGAGAAGGACTGAGGGGCAAGACTCTGGGATCCTAGGGAAGTGGGGAGCAGGGGTCTGCAGGGTCCCGAAGGTCCCCAGCTCACCCATTGCCCTTTCAGATTTTCCAGGCCCAAGGCATTCAGAACGGACATCCATGGATTTGTGGAATTGGGATGAAGCATTGCCACAGGAAGTGCCTATGGGGAACAGGCTCTGCTCCCAGCAGGGTAGGATAGTGGGGCTGGAAGGGTGGGGAGGGTGCCCAGGTAGGTGCCTCTGCTGACCCCTGAACGGACCCTAACCACCTTGTTGCTGGCAGGCGGAGCCGAGCTGGGCTTCTACTTCCCTGAAACGGCACCCCAAGGGGACATGCTGACTGCGGACCCGTGCTGGAAAGGTGACAGCAGGCTGCCGCCTCTGGGGAAGGAAGGGCTGGGCTCCTGGGTCTCGGAAGGGAGGAGAGAGGGTCCTACAGTCCTAGGCCAGGTCTGAGTGAGGAGGGGTGGACAGACAGTGCCTGAGGAATAGACTACTAGGTGGGTGGGTCGTTGAGGGGGTCTCAAATCATTATCCATACCCTTCCCTAAACTCACAGGGCACCCGCAGTTGGACTGGGGCTCCACCTGGCCGCACCCAGAGGCTTCCTGGGGAACCGGTGAGTGTGTGCGGGGAACTGGGAGCCCTGCAGCACCCCGGATCGCTGAAGGGAAACTAGCTAGGGCTGGTGACAGCCGGGTCCTCAACGTGGCACAACCTGGATCCAGGGACCGGAGGCTCAGGGCCTGAGGGCTTAGACCCGAGAGCATCCGAGGGGGCTGAGCGCCGGGACCCCGCACGGCACTCAGGGTCCCTTCCTCTTCCCAGAGCCCGCCCCTCAGGCCCTGCTGTGGCCGGGAGACTGGACGGACTTTGCCTCGGACCCGTGGAGTGCCCCTTCCCAAGCCCCAGGCCCAGTCGGCCCCGGCTTGGGCCCCGCTGCCTTCGCCGGCCCTGAAGGGGTGGGGGGTGTGCACTGCACCCCCAGCACGGCAGGGGCCCCAGCGTGGCCGCCGGCTCCAGCCGCTGGGAGGGTCGCCAGCTGGGACTGCTCGTGCGGCGCCTCCCGCGGAGGCCCGGGCCCTGGCGGCGCAGTGCCCAGTGCGGACAGCACCCCGGCTGCGGGCGAGCTGGTGGGCTTGGCTTGTTGCACCTCCACGGCCGCCTCCCCAGCCAAGCACGAGCAGACTTCAGATCGCACCAGGCCCTCGGAGCCCAGTCAGCGGGCGGACCGGCCCCCTTTGACTTGCCACCCCCAAAGTAACCCCCGAGGTGAGGGTCCCCTGGGACGGAGTCAGAGGAGGGGCCTAACTGGAGCGCTGGGACCTTAAGGGGGCGGGGGAGGGGGGGGGTTACCCGGGCGCTGTCCGGGGTTGCAGCTGACAAAGCTGGCTGGGGGACACGCAGGTGGGGGCCCCGCAGGCTACCTGGACGCCCGGCTCTCCCACGTAAACCAACTCCATTGCCATCTGGCCCACTCCGAGTCCCGGCGACCCTGTGAGACAGAGGAGCACTGCTCCCTCGGGTTTCCAAGACTGTCGGCCTTTATCGGAGCCGACTCCTTTCCTTTCTCCCGGGGGCTGGTGCGTTTGGACACTCACCGTGTGGTAGCAAGCCAAAGTTAACACGGCGCCACTCCAAAAAATGATGTGACCCCACTGCCATCGAGTCGATTCCGGCTCATCAGGACGCTATAGGTTAGGGTAAAACTGCCCCTGTGGGTTACTGAGACTGTAACTCTTTATGGCGTACAAAGCCTCGTTTGCCTCCCACGGAGGGGCTGGTGTTTTCGAACTGCTGACCTTGGGGTTCGTGCAACCCACTATGCGGCCAGGGCTCTTCACAGCGCCACTAGGGCTCCCGATCTCCAGGTGTGGAGGCTAAACTCCTCGATCCCCAAGATGGGAATGTGGGGCAGGGTCTGAATGCCTGAGTTTCTAAGGCAGGCTCTCAAACCTCCCATTGTTTAGATATACATGTATATATACATATACATACATGTGATATATACATTATATATCTACATTATATATACACTACATTACATATAAACATTATATATATAAAATGACTCTTGCTAGATCAAGAGACTCTAGCTCTGCGTATAGATGTGTGTTCGTGTGTTGAGAGAACACCTGGCCACGTTCTGGGGCGTCCGAGCGGTGTCCCCTGGGGCCGGAGGCCTGAGTGTCCCCTTGCCTCCGTGTCGCAGGTCCCATTCAGCTGTGGCAGTTCCTGCTGGAGCTGCTCCGGGACGGCGCGCGGACCAGCTGCATCCGTTGGACAGGCAACAACCGCGAGTTCCAGCTGTGCGACCCCAAAGAGGTGGGGCCGCCCCCCAGCCCCGCGGGGCTATAACCCCGCCCTAGTTTCCTCCGGCTTTCTCCCGCTCACCGGCCGCCCCGCCACCTTCAGGCCCCCGGCTGAGCCGGGCTGCGGCTGCGTCATCCTTCTCGCCCCGCTGGGAGGACCGTTACCTGTGGGCCCCGCCCGGCCGGCGTCCAGCCCTCTCCTGCTGTGTCCGCTGCAGGTGGCGCGGCTGTGGGGGGAGCGCAAGAGGAAGCCGGGGATGAACTACGAGAAGCTGAGCCGGGGTCTGCGCTACTACTACCGCCGCGACATCGTCCTTAAGAGCGGAGGGCGCAAGTACACGTACCGCTTCGGGGGTCGCGTGCCGGGCCTTGCCTAGCTGCACCGCGCAGGTGGAGACCGGCAGCCATAACCCAATAAACATGTCCCGTCACTGTATGTGTTGGTCTGTGTCCTTTCCACTGGTGCTGGGGAGCCTGCGTGGGCATCGCACCGTCCCCTTGGGTGCTAAGGCATTCTGAGACACCACCGATCTGTGGGCCCACGGGATGCGGGATGCGGCGTGCAAAGGAATCAGATTCGTCAGTCCCCTCGGCCTCCTGGGCCTGCCCTGTGTTGGTGCACTAGTTTGTGAGTTTACCTGCCCTGTCGCCCTTGATGATGACCCAGAGGTCTTAGCTGAGACCAGAAACCAGGGGGAGGATTCTAGACTGGGGAGGGGTCTGATCTGTTTCAGGTGTTAAGGGATCCTGTAAAAAAAATACCACTGCCATAGAGTCAATTTTGACTCCTAGGGAGTCATCACAGATGGGGTAGTATAGAACTGGTCTCTAGGGTTTCCGAGCTATAATCTTGACAGGAGGAGAAAGCCTCTTCTCTGGCCCAAGGAGTGGCTGGTGGGCTCCAACCACCGACTGTACAGTCAGTAGCCCAGGGCTTAAACCACCATGCCATCTGGGCTCCTTGAAATTCTCTGATAAAAACAAAACAAACTCACTGTCCTCAAGTCAATTCCAACTTATAGCGAGCCTATAGGACATAGTAGAATTACCCCTGTAGGTTTCTGAGATTGTAAATATTTATGGAAGTAGAAAGCCTCATTTTTCTCCCACGGAGCACGTGGTTTCAAACTGCTGACCTTGGAGTCCACCCAGGAATTCATTTACCTCTTAGGTACCCTCTGCAGTTCTCTAGGGGGGGTGCCAAATCAGTTTAGTGCTTGGTGCTTTGTTTCCAGGGCTTGTCCATCGTCCAGGAAGTGGCTACTATATATAACCTTTCAGATTGAAGGTGATAGTGGCTTAAACCAGATATGATGGGAGATTCTGGATGGAATTTTTTTAAGGCCGAGATAACACTTTGCAGACCCAAACCTTAGTTTTAATCTCTTCTCACTGTAATTGTGATTTCTCAGTCCCCCAAGTCTTTATCCATTTGTGCCTTCTGAAGTTAGGAAACTTCAGGATGATGAGCAGGGAGGTGGAGTCTGGGTCAAAACATGATGAGTGACCCCGGGAGAGAATTTGTTTTTGTTTCCAGACGAATCATAACGAAGGTAGATGTTTTTGTGCTCTGTTGATTCCCAACCCTTACAGAGAGGCCTAGCATTCTGGTAAAAGCCAAACAAACAAAAAAAAAGCCAAACTCATCGCCAGTGAGTCGATTACGACTAAGGCAGCTCTATATAGAGCAGGGTAAAAGCGCCACGGTGGGTGTCCGAGACTGTCACTCTCTTTAAAAAAATTAATTATATTACTGGAATTTATTATAATTAACATTTATTATTATTAACGTAAATGGATTATCGCATGGTTGACCCTATACGTTGTTACT
Organism: Echinops telfairi; assembly: GCF_000313985.2. Lineage (NCBI taxonomy): Eukaryota > Metazoa > Chordata > Mammalia > Afrosoricida > Tenrecidae > Echinops > Echinops telfairi. The sequence continues at coordinate 33,656,898 of NW_022104553.1, forward strand.
TTATTATTATTTTTTTAATTCTTGGGATCTATTTATTTATTTTTAATCATTTTACTGGGGCTCATACAATTCATCACAATACATAGATCAATTGTGTAACGCACAGCTATACATTTGTTGCCCTCATCATTCCCAAAATTCGCTTTCCTCTTGGGTTCCCGGAATCAGCTCATTTTCCTTTCCCCCCACCTTCTCCCTCCCTCCCCTACTCTATTTTTTTTAAATCATTTTATTAGGGGCTCATACAACTCTTACGACAATCCAGTGCCTCATCTTTCTCCCGCAGAGCGACTGATGGTTTCGAACTGAGGATACCAGCCTAACGTGGAACCCTTACGCCACCAGGGCTCCAATAGGAGGCCTGCGTTCTGTGAGTGGGCGGAGCCAAAGTGACTTCCGGACACGGCCTCCCGCGAGACGCTCTAGCCGCGCGGAGGACTCCTCGGTACTTTTCCCCGCTCGGCTTCCGGCCGCTCCTGATTCCGCTTCCGGTCCGTCGCGGGCGTCTCGTCTGAGGGTCACATTGAGCTACCTGCGTTTTGAGGGGGCGCTTTAGGTGAGTCTGGCGGGCACGGGAACCTAGCACCCCAGGCCGCAGGGTAGGAAATCGGATCCCGGCTTTTCCCAGAACAGAGTGGGGCTTCCGGCCGGTGACCTCGAGTCTCCCTGGGAGGCTGGGGCCGTTAATACTGTCGCTAACGATTAGGTAGTGCTTATTTAAAATGCCGGGCAGCGTTGTGAGCCCCTTGCTCATAAGAATCCATTTAGTCCGTCTTCCACCCTTGTGAGGGCGACACCGCTTGTTGACAGCGAGGAGGCGGGCTCAGAGATGGTCAGCGACATGCCCGGGTCACACAGCAGTCGGGCTTTGAACCTCGTAGTTGGGATCGCCAGGCCGAGGCTTGACCTCCCAGGGCTTGCCTGGACGGCAGCATGGCTCGCCGGTCTCGGCCCCCTTGGACGTTGGAAGAACCGCAGCGTCACCCTGAAACATACTTCGCCCCCCCGCCCCCCCCCTGCGGTCTGTGCCCTGTTGCCTAGGGTTTTAATCCCTCCCCTCCCCACCATCTCCCAGAAGGACCCCTGGGGCTTCCGGACCCCTCGCCCCCACCCCCACCCGTCCTTTGTGCCCCTTGAATTGACCCCTGGCCGTGCACCTCTTGATTAACCCCTGCTTCCCCTGTTCTATTTCAGAGGCAGTTTCTCACCGATTTGCCAATGCGGAAATGGCTTTGAATCTTTCTTTTTGGGGGTGGAGAGGGGGAGGGTGCGCTTAACAGCTCTTAGCACATTCCGTACATCAATTGAATCAAGCATATTTGTACATAGGTTGCCATCATCATTTCCAAAACATTTTCGACTTGAGCCCTTGGTGTAAACTTTTTCCCCTCCCTCTCCCACCCCCGTGTATCCTTGATCAATTATATTGTTACTACACTGTCTATTGTCTCCCTTTACCCACATTTGTTATTCAGTCTGGGGGTGGGGGGAGGGGCATCCAATCTTGTGATGGATTCCCCCTTTCTCACCCTTCCTCCTCCCTGACCATCCCCCACCCTCATGATATTGCTGCTCCCCTTTACTGCTCCTGATGGAGTGATCTTTCCTGAATTCCATATGGCTTTGAATCTTTTGAGACGTATATTTCAGAAGACATTATAACCCAGATTCACAGTCTAGAATTCAAGGGATTTGAAGTAGTTGAATGGGGGAGGGGGGAAGGATTATATCTTTTTTTTTTTTTTTAAGGAACATTTGACTGAAATACAGCATTTCCTTCCGTTGGAATGGAGGTAGCAACCTCCGTGGTTCTGGCAGCCGGTGTAATGTGAGCTCCAGTCAGCATCACAGATGTTCTGTCTTCCCTGCAGGTGCCAATGTCACAGTTTGCCTCGGCCCCATGATTACCGTATATACGCTGGTATAAGCCGAGTTTTTCAACACATTTTTTAATGCAGTTTTTGTGATCACATTAGGTGTCTCGTCTGATATTTGGGTCGGCTTATACTCAAGTGTATATGGTGCATCAAAACTGGTAGTGAATCCCCATCAAGGTTAGAACTGGTGTCCTTTGTGATTGGAAAGTGCATTCCCAAATCCATGTACGTGGACTCTGAGCAAAAGATTGTGTGGGATTCATCAGACCCCCGAAGGGTTTTTGACACCGTAAAAATGAAGAACCATGGCAGTCTAGGTAGCATAGTAGGTGAGCAATTGGCTGCTAAGTTCAAGGTTGGCTTCTTGAAGCTTTGGAAACTATAGGGCAGGTCTGCTCCCTCCTGTGGGGTCTGTGAATCAGAACCGGCTTCAGTGGGTTTGGTTTGAGACAACCTGGGTTATGCTGCCCATTTTTATGCAGTTTTTGTGATCACAGCATCCCATCACTGTGTGCTCTGTGACCCTAGGAAGTCCCTAAAGTACACTCTTCCCTTATCTCTGAAATGGCAACAGTTTCCACCTTAGAGAGCCGCTCTCGGGAGTAAAGCGTAGAAGGGCACCAGCCATGTGGTGAGCCGTGTGTGATTTTTGGCACCAGGCTTGGTTTGGCTAAGGAGTTGCCCCGACCCTGGCATGCTTTCCACACCCAGTTGTGTGGATTTGCTCTGTCTCCTGCCCGCTCCTGGAGCTCTGGTGCTATGGTGGGTTTACGCATTGAGTGCTGGCCATCAGGTCAGCCATTGAAAGCGGTAGCTGCCCCACAGGAGAGAGATGAGGCTGTCTGCTCCCGCAAAGATACTAATGCTCAGAAACCCCCAGGCTTGCTATGACCTGGTCATGGTGAATTCGGTTTGTATTTTTCTGCCTAGTCTGTGTCTGGCTCCGTGTGGGCTGACAGCCCCATGCTTAGGCACACCCAAAACCCTTACCAGTACCCACCCTCTTTCCTCCAGGAATCACCACCATGGCAGAAGACATCAAGACCAAAATCAAGAACTACCGAACTGCTCCTTTTGACAGCCGCTTCCCCAACCAGAACCAGACCAGGAACTGCTGGCAGAACTACTTGGGTGAGCCCGGCAGGCCGGTGGGAGGGCACAGTTCTTTCTCTGCCTTGGGCTTAAAGTAACTCATCCCCTTCCCATGCCCCTCCCTGGGTCCCCTCGTATCACTGCATCCTAACGCGGTCCTAGCTCCGCTACACCCTGCAGATCGACTGTCCCTCATCACCGGCTGGATCTCAGGCCAGCCAGGATGGTGAACTTGGATTGTTTTGATGCTTGAGGGGCCTGTGAGTGGGCATCTCCCTCGTGTTGATTGTTCACCATCTAGGCTTACATGGCAGTTGGCCGAAAGCTGAGCCATGAGGGTGAGTTCCCTTCCAGGCATGAAGGGTGCCGAAGGGTTCCACTGGTGTCTGTCAGGCCAGTCAGCTGGTCGTTTTTGTAATTTTGAGTTTCATTCCACATTTAGCTCCCACTTGATCCAGGACCTTCTGTTGCGCTCCCTTTCAGAGCAGTCAGCTGTGTGGTAGCCTGGCACCACCTAGGTCAGGGTGCTGGGGGCTGGATTTCGTGGTCCCTGAGTCCCTCAGACTGTGTGTTTCTTGGATCTTCTTCACCACGTTGGTTTCTTCAGAATCTACTGAAGGGCAACCGGTGTGGTTTTTGAGGCCTGTGAACGTAGTGTAATATGCAAAGAGACTTCAAAAAAGTTGATGGGGACATTTTTTGTACCCCCAGAGTCCCTGCCACTACCCACCCCTTTGTACATTGCTTTCCATTCCATTTCCCCTGAGGTTTTGGAAGCCCTCTCCTGTGTACAGGATGCGCAAGAAATGTGGAATGTCACACGCAGCAAAATGCTGCCTTCTAAAGGGCGCTGGTGCAGCCATGACTAAGAATGCGCTGTTGCCAGCACTCCCCACCACAGCCGCCACCCCTGCTGCCCACTGCGTGCCCTGTCTTGACCACAACCCCTTGCGCTCCCCTCCAGAAGTAGAATCCCTACGAATAGGACTCGAGTGTTTGGTTTTATCATAGTCTGAAAATGTCATCTTGGTGAGCTTTTTGAAGACTGCCTGTAGTCTTTATGTGAGGAGTTCTGTAGTCACGTGTTGAAGCTCTTTCCATGCTGTGGCCGGTCAGTCGTTGGCCCTTGTGCTGTCTTATTTATCCCACAGGCTGGCTGTTCTGTCCTGGGCTGGACGCCGTGTGAAAGCCCCACACATGTCGTCTGAAGCCGTGTGTAGGATGTGCTCAGTAGTGGAATGCCCTAAGCCATTCCTTACATTAGCACCATCTTCTCCCCATCCTACTTCTGGACTGCCATCATCCCCATAAACGCCCCTCCTACTTCCCTGTCATCCCTACCTCTGAATTCTCCACCTGGCCTGCAGGTCTCAGACCAAAAGCAACCCCTGCCATGGAGATGGTGCCAACTCATGGCAGCCTGTCCATTCCACAGCAGGACTGCCCGTTCGGTGGCTTCTGGGTCGATTCAAATCACCAACTTTTCCGTTTGTAGCCACTTGCTGAACAGTGTGTGCCACCCGGAGACATGAGATCCTCCAGAATGCACTGCCACCGAGTCAGTGGCTGCTCGTAGCGCTCCTGTGGAAGAGAGGAGAGCTGCTCCTTTGCTTTTCTGAAGTGCTAGTTCTCCACGGGAGCAGCCAGCCGCCTCCTCTCCCGCGAGCAGCTGCTGGGTTTGAAGTGCTCCCCTGGCAGTTAACAGCCCATCTCTTTGTCCCTATACCGTCAGGCAGTTCTCCAGTGAGTCGCCAAGTCAATGTATTGAGTGCTGACCCATCTCTGAGTGCACTTGTGAGGCCGTGCCTTTTTGTTAAAAACGTCTATGCAGGGCTTCACACGCGTTCATAGGAAAGTAGGAGTAAAAGGTGATGGCGTTTTCTCATGAACTTTCTGTACCTGCATGCAGCCCTACAACTGATCAGAAGATGAGAAGTCGGTCTCACGGGCGGTGGGGGGAGTCCTGGGCTGACTGACCCCTTTCTTCCCAGACTTCCACCGCTGTGAGAAGGCGATGAATGCCAAAGGGGGCGACGTCTCCGTGTGTCAGTGGTATCAGCGTGTGTACAAGTCCCTCTGCCCCGTTTCCTGGGTATGTATCCTGCTGGCGTCTGAGCGGGGGCTGAAGGAAAGGAGGCCAGGCTGTCTCAGGCCTAGGCTTGCTTCCCTTCCCTCCTCTCTCTGCTCTGGCACTCGGCCGGTGCTACTTTGCCAAGGACTCCAGGGGCACCTTGCTGCGTGGCTGTGCAGATACCCCCTGGGGACCAGGAACCTGCCCCCGTGGGCCTCATCAGCTTGGGCCATCCTGCCCTTTCGCACCGGGCACATTTTCAGAGTAAAAGTAACGTTTCCAGTGCCCATCTCCCCGGTGCCTCCACCTGTCCCTTCCCTCTCATCTTTGTGTCGCTGCAGCCAACCCCACGGTGTCCTCCGCCTCTGTAAAGCAGGCACCTGCCAGGTGCGCGCTTTGTTTTTGGAAGTGAAGACGCTTTCCTTGCCTTGCTTTGTTTTTTTTTAATAGTTTCTGCTTAACAGGACCAGGTTTTATGAAATCCAAGGCCCCCACTGACTGCCAGACTTACTGAGAGGCATGAGCATCTGTGTTCTTGCGTTTGCACGTAGCGGGCATGCTGACTTCACAGATGTGAACGTTCACACTCGAGTTCTTAGACTCGAACTCCGATCTCCTTACAAAAGGGATCGCGCAGTCCAAATGGGAGCAGCACGGTAGAATCCGAGCGAAAGTGCCCTGTGCTTCCCGCCTCCCTCTCTGGGGTCAGAGAAGCCCTTTTTCTGGGTGTGTTCATCACACGTAAGCCTGTCAGAGGTTCATGCTGTCTAGTTTGTGTTTCCGCTTGCCTCTGCCTGTCGCCCTGCCCTTGTTACCGACTGCATAGTTTTAAAACCCAGACCCTTCACCTTTGCGTCGATTTCAACTTAGAGCAACCCTGTAGAGGGTTTCTGAGGCTGTAAATCTCTCTCTCTCAGAACAGCTCGTGCTAGCCTTGCAATTGCAACATAATGCCTAAACCACAGTGCCACTAGGGCGCCTTTCAATGGCTTATAGGTGTCTTATTTAATTGGCCCCTGTGGATGGTTATACTGTTCTACTTCCCTGTTTCAGCATTTTTGATAGACACATGTGGCTTGTTTCTCTAGAACAAAGAGGCACGCTTCTCCTAGACTCTTGGTTTTTCTCTCGCATCTCTGGCCATGCTGTCTCGAATGTCTCTTGAGAGCCCTCTGCTGACCAGAACTTCTCCTTGTCCCTGAGTGGTTGCGGGTCACCTCAAGTGACCCCCACAGCATCTGTCCTCCAGCTATAGGCTTGAGTTCAAGCCATGACGTTGGCTTTGGGCCGGACTGGGTGCCAGGCCGCATGCTCCTGCTCCCAGTCCGTAACGGCCTGCCCTTTTTTGAATGGAGCATCAGCTTGTGTGGCTCTTCCACCCAAGTGCCCGCCCTGCCCTGCTAGCACTAGATTTAAAGTGCAGCCGGCCCCTTCTACCCAGCAACCCAGCTTCTTTCTTCCAGAAACTTGGTGTAAGTAAACGCATGTGTTTCTGTTGTTGGTTGTTTATAAGCAATATGAAGGTAAGGAAACATTGTTACAAACCCATAGAAGCCTTCTTTGAAAACCGTCAACCCCGTGAAGCCCTCCACCTAGGGCTGTCCTAGTGTACGCTGGACCGTCACGTGGTTTTCAGGCATGCACAGTGAGGCTGCACTGCGAAAAAGGAAGCTGGAAGAGGAATTGACGCCTTTGAAGCCTGCTGTGGGTGAAGCATGGACGGCCAGCGACAAGGCCAGTGGTCCAGCCGCTCCTCCTCGGGAGAAGGCGAGACTGCCTGCTCGCATTAGGGTTCAGTCTCCACACTGCACAGAGTCGCTATGAGCTGCAGTCAACTCGATGGCAGTGGGTTTGTTTTAGTAGATTTGCCAAAAGAACAAACCAGTTCTGCCAACAGAACGCTCCGTAGAAGCAAAGGTGCCAACACTTCTTCTCACGTACTTTGGACATGTTATCAGGAGGTTCAATCCCTGGAAAAAAGCAAGGTGGAGGGTCAGTCAGCATAGAAGACCCTCAGCGCATGGGTTGCTGTAGTGACTGCAACAGCGGACGCAAGCGTGGCCGTTGTGGTGGCGCAGGGCCAGCAGTGTTCTGTGTTGTTGTTGAGAGGGTCACCGTGAGCGGGTGCTAACTCAGTGCTGTCCAACAACAAACAGCCCAACAGGTCACTACTCTTCCCGGATGGGTTTCTATCGCTCCAAGTCTGTGCGCTCTAATTCACACCACGGCCCCATAGCATGGAGCTACTGAGTGCTGTTGAGACGGTTGTGACCAATGACGACCCGCAGTAAAACAGCAAAAGGCTGCCCAGCCCTGTGCCATCCGGGTTGAGCCAGAGTCGTCTCTCTCAGGGAAGATCTTCATCTTTCCCACCAACCCTCTCACTGTACCAAGAATGATGGTTGTCTTCAGGGACTGGTCCCTCCTGAAAACACTTCATTCATTCATTCATTTATTATTTTTAAAACATGTCTTTTAAAGTGAACCCTGCCCTGTGGGAAGGGCCACAAGGGTCGAAGTGCTATTATTTCTGGGAAGGATTAGCCTTTTGCTATGTGCCTGTCTTTCTCTTTTTTTAATATTTATCTGTGGTGCACTATAAAACGGTAGTCCGTACCTTTTTGCAGTGACTATCATGGGGAGAGAGCCCCTCGTGTTCCTCACCGCTGCAGGCCACAGCCACCCTCTGTGTGCTCTGAGCAGTCACAGACCTTCTGGGGACAGCCTGCCATGAGGCAGGGATTTTTCCAGTTGAGGGTGTCAGCTGATCGAGCTCCCCCACTCCTGGAACAGTGGCTGGCACGTCATAGGTGCCTGCGGTAGCTTGTTGACTGACTGGCTGACTGCCTGGGGCACGTCAGGCAATGAATTCTACCCATCTGGTTTCCCTGCAGCCGAAGGGAGTGATGCTGTCTGTCTTTCCACAGGTGTCGGCCTGGGATGACCGCCGGGCAGAAGGCACATTTCCTGGGAAGATCTGAATTGGCCCTCGCTTCTCTCTTGGGATCCTGACTCTTGACTTAATTAATAATAAAAACTCACTGAACACGTGTAAGAACCGTGTGTGTGCATGTGTGTGCGCGCGCATGTAAAACACCTAGATAGTTGGGCACAAAAACACCACAGTGGAAGGGAAGTGCCCAGATTCCCGGACCAGCAAGAGGGGCCTCAGAGCAATGATCGTTTCTATTGGTGCATTTTGAATTGCTTTTCAGACTCTGACCGCCTCCCATTGGCCAGGCACTCGGTCAAGTGGGTGATGGACAGGATGGTCTCTAGGTGCTAACCCTTCGCTGTCCTTCCCCTTGTTTTGTACACACATTTTATTTATGTACTTAGCTTCCCCTCCCCCTCGAGGTAACTTAACAATTAGTACACTGTTCAGTGTCATGGCTAGTTTTTCATGTGCGCATTCTCACTGATTCCATGCTGGATGTTCAATTAGTAGTTTTAGGCCCTTGGGTAGTTTTGTGGGTGTGACTCAACACCCGTATAATATAGATAAAGTAGTCCCCGATGACGAATGCATTCCACTCCCAGCTCTGCCCTTACGTAGAATTTGTATGTAAATCAGGACACTTGGGTACAGTATCTAACTACCTAACTGGCGAGGTAAGCATTGAGCTGGTAAATACGTTAGCGGTTTGTTTCTACCAACTGCTACAATTTACCAATTGTCTACTCTAAGTACAGATTTAGTCTCAGAAACCCAGAGGGGCAGTCTTACTGTGTCCTGAAGGGTCACTGTGAGTCAGGAATCAAATTGATGACACTGAGTTGGTTTTGTTCCCTGTGCATCAAAAGCATTCAGTGAGCACTTTCAGGCGTACTGAAGCATCTTAACATCATACGGCCATAGGACGAGCATTGCAAAGTAGCACTCATTTGTCACTGCAAACTAGTGTCCACCTCAGGGTTTTAATGTGTGCTTTATAGGCTTTGCCAAGGCTGGGGCCATGGATGTATAGATGTGGGCCAAGCACATTGTGTGGTACCTGACTAGATAATGTTTTAAAAAGTGTGCAGTACTCACAGGTGATAACTCGTGAAGACCAGTACACTTGCTAAAAGATGGCTTTGAGATCAGTTCAAGGTCTGAAGGGTATCTGTGGGCAGTAGTCACAGCCCAGTACCCCTGGACTTGAGCTTGAGTTCTGTTTCGCTGCCATTCTGTGAGAAACCCTGATGATGAGAATGGGCATTAGTGGCAGTTGGGGGCACCATCTAGTACTTTCAGTTCCAGGGTAGATGATAAGGCTGTGGTCCCTGTAGATGATCAGTTCCCAAAAAACAAACTACTTCGTGCCTCCCCCTGTGTTGAAAAGTTTGTATTCTAACCCATAACTGGTTAAAGTATAATTGTTACCTGCTTTCTTAGTGCCCCCACCCCGGATTGCTCCACTGCCCCCCAGGGGATGGTATTACCCACTTTGGGGAACACTGGCGTAGAAAACCCAGTCGACGTCTTCCGAGTTTTTCATTTCCTTTTCTCTTTCAACTCTACTTTTAAAACTCCTGATTCCTAGTGATCTTAAGCGTGTGTGCTCCATGAATGTTTCAGGACAGATTGCCAGGGCGGGGTGGGCTGAGACTGCCAACTTTTTGGTAGTTGAGTGCTTAACTGTACTACACGTTATTACATCTAGACAATTAAATCCTTAATGCCGGCTAATAAGCCATCCTCTGCACAACCTACAGTTTTTCACTCTGTTCCAGACCTCCTTCAGCCAGGTAATTGGAAGTCCTTTAACTTCTCAAGTGGAGCCCCAGTGGCGTTACATGTTGGGCTGCGATCCACACGGTTAGCAGTTCAAAACCACCAGCAGTTCCGAGGAAGAGCGACTGGGCTTGCTACACCTGTAAACAGTTACAGTCTCAAACCACAGGGGTCGCCACAAGTCAGCATTGACTCAATGGCAGCGAGTTTGCTTTGTTACTAACTACTCAGAGCTAAATTGAGAGAGAGTCTTTCAAAAGTGACCCAAAAAATCTACCGAACTTGTCAACAAAGACCCCTGAGAGAGAAAGACCAGCCGGAATACCATCTACGGCAGAATCAATGTGTTCTCAAGACTGCTCAAGTAGTTGTGTGACAAACATCTCTGAAGCATGTTCAGCTAAAGCAGTGGTTCTCAACCTGTGGGTCGTGACCCCTTTGGGCATCGAATGACCCTTTCATAGGGCTCGCCTGATTCATCACAGTAGCAAAATGACAGTTATGAGGCAGCAACGGAAATAATTTTATGGTTGGGGGTCACTACCACCTGAGGAACTGTATGAAAGGGCTGTGGCATCAGGAAGGTTGAGAACCATTGCTCTAAAGAGAGCAACTCATGAATTGGAATCCAGCCCTAAGGAAGGATGGGAAGTGGCTGCTGGTGAGGTGGCTGTACACAGGACCCGAGTGCGTGCACAGGAGCGCTGAGAGACCACAGAGTGATGGCATGCATCAGGAAATGGCAAAGAACCTTCAACAAAGTTTCCAGTGATACAGAAGGACGTCCAGAGGAAAATCAAGGCTCAGAACTTCCCCTGATCTGGTTGGCTCCGTTCTCTTAGTTTCCTGTGTATTCCACTGGAGAAAGCCCATACATCTAGAAGCGTCCATGCTCCAGCATTCTGTATATCTTTTTATTTGATAAATATTTCATCGAGCCTTCCGGCTTCCTCTCCGATCTATTTTTTATTTGCTTGCACACTTGCTCCTCAGTTGGGCAGGAGTCGTGTGACCCAACGAGAACTTTCTAGAACATACCAGGCTGCCTCCAAGCTTGCTGTGTCCTATAGGGTTTTCAGTGGCGGGGCTTTAGTCAGATCCCCTAGCCTGCCTTCTGGCCCCTCTTGGGGGTGAAGTTGCTGGTCTTTGGGTTAGCAACGGGGTGGGTGAACCACATGCACCGCCCCGTAGCTAGGCGGTGTGTGGTGCCCAGTAGGACGGGGCGACTAAAGATGCTCACATCCCTCTGTTGGGTCCATCCCCCCCTCCCCCCGCCCTCCACAGCCTTAGAACAGGGGCCACTGTGCCTCAGAGTCCCTTGCCTCGGCTGACTGAGCTAGCAATGTTCACATAACTCAAAGCCGGATAATCAAACTGTCAACGAAACTAGATTTGAGTTAGGACACAGGAAGTGGTCAGGCAGTTGTGGGAAGCTGAGGTAAATAGCCATGGCCATTTGGGGTCAGCTGGGAAAGACTGAGCTGAGCTGAGCTCAGTCGGAAAGTCAAGGAGAGACTGAAGCGGCATGCTGAGCTCAGCAGAAGGTGGGAGGGAGAGAAGGCACTGGTGGTTCAGGTGTAAAATTCCCCCTACCTTGTAGCAAACCTGGATTCAATTCCTCAGCCACGTGCCTTATGTGCAGAGACTTCAAATGTCAGTGGCCGTTTCCAGACTCAGACGGACTAGGAATAAAGGCCTGACCAGTTACTTCCCAAAATCAGCCATCGGAAATTCGGCGGATACAATGGTCCAACCTCCCAACTATTTATGGGGATGGCATCCGACTGAGTAGCGTTTGATGGTGGGTGGGGCGGCCATGAGTTGGGGGTCTACTTGAAGGAAGCTGCCTACAGGGCCAGAGAAGTCGAAAAAGGGAGGGAAACACTGCTGGTGATCGTCTTGCATTTTACTCTGGTGAAATTTGACTCCATTGTTCTAGTCAAATTTTTCTCCACTTGTGGTTGGGTTCAAGATCTCTGGTCTCATAGTAGGCTACACATTGACCTGTGAAACACCAGGTCAGTGGTTCAAACCCACCAGTCGCTCTTCAGGAGAAAAATGAGGCTGTCTGCTCCTGGAATTATTTAGAAGTCTGAAACCCCTGGGGCCAGTTCTACTCTGTCCTATAGGGTGAGTGCAGGCGGTGGTGCTTCTGAGAGAGAAGGGTGAGGTCAGAGAGAGAATACTTTGGGGCCTGGGTCAGAACAGAACACTGAAATCGGTGCCGAGGCAAGGTGACAAAGAGGCACCAAGACAGCACTTGTCTTTGTAAAGATCTGATGAACTTTCCAAACAGGTCATGGCAAATGCTCATGAATACCCAGGAACAGGTCATGAATGTCCAATTCCTCTGCGAAACAAAAGATTCCACGGTTACAGATGTACCCTTGGGTTACGGGAACATTTCAAAATAAAGTCTCCAGTTTGTATGCAACAAGGTAGATTTCAAACATAGTAAACTCTAACCCCGATGTCTCCCTTTCACAGAATTTTCTGGTAGGCCTAAATTGGGTAAGTAAGTAGCCTGGTGCTTAGAAGTTTCCTTAGAAGGCTTACCGATTCAGTAGATAATTTTTCCACCTTGTTCATGAAGTAAAAGTCACCCCTTGCATATTCTACCTGCAGATTGTACATCGTGGACCATCTTTCACATACACGGGGCATCAGCTTTGTCTTTGCTGTACACACCTGGTTTTTGTTGTTTCTAAAGATCTCTACTTCTAAAGTATGACAGTGCCAGTGACTTAGAACGTCGGCTTGCGTCACATAGGTCAAGACAAGCATTCTGTAGAAGGCACTGTCATTTCTCTTGCGTGATCTTACAGGGACACATGGATGATCATTCCCTTCCCATTCCCTGGGGTGAGAACTGTCTTTCTCCAAACGTCGTCTCCACATTAGCCACATTGGATGGTTTTGATGTTCACTGCTTCACAGCCTACCTATTTGTCCAGATGAATTTACAGTTAGTGGTCTTTTGGTTCATGAGTATTCCTTGAAATTAAGAGTACAGTTCTGGTATAAGACAAAATATGACCTACCACAGCCGAAACATCATCACAGTGTGCAATGTAATTCCCAGTTGCTAAGATTCCAAACATCTGCTCTGGCTTGTCAGTTATATCTGTCATCCGAAACGATCTCTGCAAGGCTAATTTAAACAGACTTTAAATGCATGTGGAAAGAGCTAAGAGCCCTTTCTCTCTCTCATGTGGAAGTGGTACCCTTCAATGAGAGGTATGATGTGGATAAAGTACAAGCAAATTGGACAGACCAATAATTACCATATAACTTACTATAGATTAATTACCCCAACTGGACAGGCCAATAACAACCATATAACTTACTGTAGACTAATTACCCCATCTGGACAGGCCAATAACTACCATATAACTTACTGTAGATTAATTACCCCAACTGGACAGGGATGGACACCTCACCACACTCAGCTCCTCCCGTCAGGAAAGGGCCTCCAAGTTATTAACATGATGGAAGCATTACATCGTTCTGGAGAGATGACATTATCGCACAGAGGAAGGGCGCGTTCTGTGCGGGCTCTGCAGTCCTGAGGCCAGATCGCTGCTGCCTTCCGCTGTCTTCCCCTTATTCCGCCCAGGAGGGGCGGAGCTTAGCTAACCAGTCATCCCGCTCAGGCAGCAGCACGAGGAGGAAGCCCAGGCTGATAGTGATGATGGCGATGATGCGCACACCGTGGAAGACTAACCTTGTAGTGATCAGCCACTGTGTGGGACAGAGGGTGCTGGTTAGGGAAGAGGAGCGTCCCTTACAGAGTAGGCTGGGCCTTTAGCATCCTTTTCTGCCTGGAGGGGTCTCCTCTGACTAAAGACTCTGGTATGATTTCATACCAGAACACCTGGGATACTTCCTGTAAGTCACCATCTCTGATAGGAGTACTTACCTTAAGTGTCTCACGTCCCCAAACTGCACTGACCTGCTAGTGCAGGCATTCCTTTGTGTGATAAATGAAGGCCAGTTGGGTTATCAATCTATTTGGAAAAAAATGTACCACAATTTAATGGTAATGTTAGGAAAGTGAAAAATGTTATTTCTTTCTGTGTATTTTTTCCCCATGTGCAGAAGGACTCATATTTATTGGTTCAAATGCAGTACCTGCCTTAACGTTTACGAAACATGCATTTCACACAAATTGGTCACATTTCCACGGGTAGTCAGTTCACAGAACAGGATCCATCTCTTGCCACTTGACAGAATGGGAGGTAGCAGAGGGCCTGGGTAGCCCGCAGAGCCCTCCAGCTATCCTTGGGTCATGCAGGGTTGATGGAGGTAGACCAGCAGGTAGTCCTTGGCTGGCCTTTTGGGGCCAAGAACTCAGCTACATCCCATGTACTCGATTCCTTCTTTCTGTGTATTTTTTGTGCACTACAATGACATACTTTATTTTTATAAGTTGGAACATTTTATATATATAGACAAGCAAACTTTACTTTAGCATAATAAATATAAATTCCCATTCCACCTCAAGGCATTGATGAATGTAAGGCACAGATGCCAAGATATTAAAGTACACTAATGACTCAGGGTGCTGCTGTGGGACAAGCACTGGGTTGCTAAACACAAGGTCCTTGGTTCAAGCCCATGAGCTGCTCTGCAGGAGAAAGATGAGGTTATTTGCTTTCATAAAGATTTAAAGCCTTGGAAATTCCACATAGGATCACTGTGTGCTGGATTCAGCTTAATGGCAGTGGGTTTGCCTTCTGCTTTGGTTAAAGACTTGTGGGTGACACGGTCCTTCATGACTCACATCACATAGGGAACAAAATGAGAAACAATTCATGTCCGTGATTAAATCAAGGGACCATCCACTCATTAATAGCTAAAAGGTCACAGCACGGTGATGACAAGATTTCCTTATTTCCTTTTTTGAAAGCCAAACCAGACAAAACCAAACAAATTTGGAAACTGCTTTCTACACCAAAGAGAAATGAGATTCCTCTTCTTTTATTTGCCATTGCATTAAAGATTTGCAAAGTTTAGAACCTTTTTTGAAAACTACCTTGTGGCACAAGGGCCCTCCAGTCCTCCAACTGAGGGATTTTGTTTTTCGGTTCTCTACCTGAGCAGCGGTAGGCCTCATCGTCCTCCATTTTCTCTCGCCTCCCTCTCTCCTCCCTTTCGCCTACTGAATCGGACCCTCTTCACCCATTTAGAGCACGGACCAAGTTCAGGTGCCACGTAGCTGAACAGGTTTGAATCACTAACCTTTCGTTTAGCAGCTGAACACATAACTGTGGCTGGCTCTTGTAGTGCAGTTAGGGTACCCTTTGCATCAGACATACTTTAATCTTTAACATTGGCATCAAATTCTTTTGATTTGATGGATAGGATAGTCATCACATGATTTGCACTAGAGAGATCAGAAAGAATCTAAATGGCCCTGCTCAGATAAGTTAGGTGATTAGTAGAGGCCTTTGTGTATCTCTTTCAGTCAAGAATTAAATATAATTCTCTTTATATTAAACCTCTTATGTCTCAGAGAAATAATAAGAAATTATTCTTGTTAATCTCTCAAACACACCTGGTAATCTGATTATTCAAACTACATTCTATTAGAACTCCCTTCCCCCCAATGGTTAAATCATCTTTAAAGTGAATTGTGTAATCACAATCAGTTCCAGGGCTCCCTCTCCCCTCCCACTTTCATTGTTTACTCCCGAAA
>NW_022104553.1:33672723-33687330 GCF_000313985.2 Echinops telfairi
CACCAGTTATTATCACTCTGCACCCTCTCCTTACCCTTCCTATCACTTTCCCCCATCCCTCCATCCCCTATAAACCCTTGCACCAGTTATTATCATTCTGCACCCTCTCCCGTGCTTCACAGGCTGGGAAAGCCAACAAAAACAATGACAGAAACTCAGTAAAAAGCTGGTTCTTTGAAAGGGCTGACAGAATCAACAGACTGCTGGCAAACCTAACCAAAGAAAGGAAGGAGCAAGCATCTATGGTCAGGATGAGGGACAAAATGGGCCATTACCACAGGCCTGAATGAAATAAAAATGTTCATTACTCAGTACGATGAAGGTCTGTACCCCCAAGGAATTCAAAACTTAGAAGACATGGACAAATACTTGGAAAAACAATCCCTCCCTAGATTATCCAAGATAGATGTCAAGAAACTCAAGAGGCCTGTAGAAAAAGAAGAAATAGATAAAGGTTATCAAGGAATTTCCAATTTAAAAAACTCCCCGTCCAGATGGCTTCACAGGAAAATTCTACCGAGCATTCTTGAAAGAGCTGACACCAAGTCTACGCAAACTGTTCCTGAGCAGAGCAAAGGACAGGAAACTCCCGAACCCACTCTATGAAGCCAGTATAACTCTGATACCTAATGCGAGCAAGGGTCCCACAAGAACAGAGAACTACAGACTGATCTCTCTAATGAACATCGATGCAATAATCCTTAACAAAATATTGACCAATAGACTACAAACATATATAAAACGAATAATCCATCATGAACAAGTGGGATTCATTCCAGGAATGTAGGGATGGTTCAACATCTGAAAGTCCATCAGCATTATCCATCACATTGATAAGAAAAAAGACAAGAACCACACAATGCTATCAATAGATGCAGAAAAAGCATGTGACAGCATCCAACACCCATTCCTAATTAAGACACTCAAGAAGATAAGAACGGAAGGAAAACTCAGTATGATACACGCTATATATGAAAAATCAACAGCCAGCATTATAGCCAACGGAGAAAAGATGAAACAATCCCACTGAAAAATGGACAAGACAAGGATGTCCCTTGTCCCCACTTTTATGCAACATCATATTGGAGGTCCTAACTAATAACATAAGACAACAGAAGGACATTAAAGGTATTCATCTGGGGAAAACAGGTGAAACTAATTATTTGCAGATGACATATATATTGAAAACCCCAATAGCTCCACAATGGGACTGCTGGAAGCGATAGAGGAATATGGTAGAGTGACAGGCTACAAGGTCAACAAACAGAAGTCTATTTGATTGCTATAAACATCAGATAAGATCACAGAAGAGGAGATCAAGAAGGTAGTACCCTTCAAAATATCCAAGCACAAATCGAGCTATCTAGGGATATAAAAAAAAAAAAAGATTTATATGAGGAGAACTACAGAACACTATTATAAGAAACCAAAAGTGGCCTCCACAAATGGAAGATTACCCCGTGCTTGTGGATCGAAGACTCAATATGATAAAGCTATCAGTCCTACCCAAGCCACTTTATAAGTTTAATGCTATCCTGATACAAATACCAATATCTTTCTTCCAAGAACTGGAAAAACTGACTACCAACTTCATATGGAGAAGGAGGAAGCACAGAATTAGCAGAGAACTCCTCAAGAAGAAGGGCAAGGTCAGAGGGCTTGCTTTACCTGACTTTAACACCTAGTATACAGCCACCATGGTTGAAACAGCCTGGTAAAATTCAGAAATAAAATCATCAACGTATAGACAACTGATCTTTGATAAGGGCCCAAAAAACATCGACTGATAAGTGGACAGCCTCTTTAACAAGGGTGCTGGAACCCATCAGGACCAATCATGAGAATAGAGATACCAGGAGGGGAAGGGGAAGGTGGGGGAGAAAGGGGGAATCGATCACAATGATCAACATATAATTCCACCCCCAAGGGGGAAAAACAACAGAAAAGTGGGTGAAAGGAGACAGCGGATGATGTAAGATATGAAAATCTTAATAATTTATCATTTATCAAGGATTCACGAGGGAGGCAGAGAGGGGAGGAGGGAGGGAGGGGGAAATGAGGAGCTGATATCAAGGGCTCTAGTAGAAAGAAAATGCTTTGAAAATGATGATGGCATCATATGTACAAATGTGCTTGATGCAATGGATGGATGGATGGATGGATTGTGATAAGATCTGTAAAAGCCCCCAATACAATGATTTAAAATAAATAAGAATGATAAGTATGTTTTTTTTTAAAAGTGGTGTTGGAAAAAAATGGATACTGCCTGCAGAAAAATGAAGCAAGTTTCTTACTTCACTCCATGCACAAGAATAAATTCAAAGTGGATCACAGACCTCGAAGTAAAACCCTAAACTATTAGGGCCATCAATGAGGGAATTGGGACCAACCTAAGAACCTTGGCACAGAAAATACATAGGCTACCAGAAACAGGGAAGCACAAATTGACAAGTGGGATACACTGAAGATAAAACACCTGTGTACATCAAAAGACTTCACCAACATAGTAATGAGAGTCCACAGACTGGGGAAAGTTTTTTTAGCAATGACACATCAGACAAAGGGCTTATTACTAAAATCTACAATACTCTGCTAGCCTACAATAAGAAAAAAAGCAAATAGCCCACTGAGGAGGTGGGCAAAAGACCCGAAGAGAAGTTTCACAAGGGAGGAAACCCAAATGGCCAATAAGCATATGAGAAAATGTTCCTAATCATTAGCCATAGGGAAATGCACATTAAAACAACTATGAGATATCATCTAACACCCTCAAAGATAGCCCAATTCAAAAAATGAGAAGGCAACAAATGTTGGAGGGGTGTGGTGAGATAGGAGCTCTCATCCACTGTTGGTGGTCTTGTAGGTACATTTAGCTACTGTGGAGACCGATTTGGAATTATCTAAAGCAAATGGAAATCAAGTTACCTTATGACCCAGCAATCCCCCAACTGGGCATATACCCAGAGGTTGTAATAAAGAGCCCATGACCAGGCATCTGTGCTCCAATGTTCATTGAGGCACAGTTCACAATCACAAAGAATTGGAAACAACCTAAATTTTCATCACTACATGACAGGATTAAAAAACCCTGGTATATACACACAATGGAGTATTACACATCTCTAAAAAATGGTGATGAACACATGAAACATATCGTCTCACGGGAAGCGTTGGAGGAAATTAGGCTAAGCAAAGTTAGCCAAGCACAAAAGGACAAGTACAACGTGAGTCCACTGCGGTAAGCTCAAATAGCACAGTGGGCAGAGAGGAAATGTAGCTTCATTCACAATTTCTGGGTTAAGGTTCAGGCCCTCTGGCAGGGGTCAGACCAAACCCAAGATGTATATGGTATCCAAATAAAAAGAAGAAGAAAAAGATGCAGAGAACATCAGGGCTGAAAGACATCTTCCCCACCTCTTCCATGCCTTTAAGGACCACAGAGGGAGGAGGGAAGAAAGAAAAAAACAGATAATGGCATTGGGGGAGCAGGGCACTAATACACCCATGGGGAAGGCATTGTCTATGTCTCCACAGGAAAGAGAGAGAGAGAGCAGATCTCATTCCAACGCAGTGTGCCAAGTCTTGCAGGCAACATATCTGCTTGGAGAGCTCATTAACAGAGAGGACTGAGGGGCCGGACCCAATCTGAGTATGCCGACCCCCTTCCTCAAAGACTGTGCTGCTGAGGACAGCACAGAAGATACAGGCTGGGGAGAGTGGCCGGTCTGTCCTGTCCACATGGGAGCAAACAAAGAGGGAAAGAGAGGGAGATAGCAGATTTCAGCCTGGTGCACCAAGCCGTGAGGGTGATGTTCCTGCTGGGAGAAGCTGACGCACAAAGAGCACTTCAGGGCGGCCCCGCTCAAGACATGACGTCCCCTCAGGGAGTCACAATGGAATCACAGCACGAGAGGACAGCATTAGCGACACGGTGCAGAGAGTGTCTGGTCTGAACCCCGACCCCCCCCCCCCCACACACACACACACAGTGGGGCGAATCAAGAAGGGAGCATAACAGATCAGCAATGGGAGAAAAGCCATGAAATCCCGGAGGAATCCCGAAAACAGAATTGTGATGGGGGCACAGTGCTTGGTGCCTCACTTGATCTGGATATTCATAAAGGTCAGCAGATAGACCTAGACCTATTTATAGGTTGGTTCTTTTTTTAAAAAAAATTTATTTATTTTACGTCTATCTATATAAGATAGGCAGGATAAGCAATCCCAAGGCGACAGCACTGGGACCAATGGCTGGGGGGCATGGGGAGGGGAGCAGTAAACCAATGATGTCAGGGACAGGGGAACAACAAGGGATCTGAAAGTGTCCGTGAGGAGGGTGCAGAGTTCCTGGTGGTGTCTGATCAATTGTAATGTAGTTGAGAGGAATTACTGAGAGGGGAACATGATATATGACAGTGGGTCAGGAGGAAAGTAAAAGGAAAGAACTAGGAAGTTATATATATATATATATTAATACATTAAGGTAGCAGATAGACTTTGGGCCTCTACTCAAGTCTTCCTTCAACAGAAGAGCACTTTCTTCTAATAATGTGGCACTGTAGTGGGGGGAGGCAGGGAAGAGAAGCTGATATCAGGGCTCAATAGAAAGTAAATGTCTAGAAAAGAATAATGGCAACATATGTACCAATATGCTTGATACAACTGATGAATGGGTTGTTATAAGCGTTGTAAGATCCCCCAATAAAAATGATCTTTTAATTATAAAAAAAATAATAAAATACTGTGTCACTGTGTGATACTCCCCTTCCCAACATGATCATTGAAGACAAAGTGAGTGCATAATCCAATGTGGTGAAGAAAATGGATGGTGCCCAGCTATCAAAGATATAGCATGTCTGGTCTTAAAGGCTCGAAGTCAAACAAGCAGCCATCTAGCAGGGGAACAGCTAAGCCCACATGAATAAACGCCCAGCCTGTTCTAGGTGTTGATGGGAACAGGCATCAGAAGTTCAAAAACAAGCAATCATCTTGATGTGAAGGAGAGAGGTCAGAGGGGAGACCCTACGCCCATCTGTTGATAATTGGACATTCCTTTACAAAGGGGCCACAATGAAGGGAAGATACATCGATGGTGCAGTATAGCACTGACAAAACACACAATATTCCTCTAGTTCTTTAATATTTCCTCACCCCATTATCAGGGCCTCAGTTCAACCTCACAAATCTTGCTAGACTGGCGTATGTACATTGGTACAGATAAAAACTTTCCAGGATAGATCAACCTCTCTGAAACAGTAGTGGGAGTAACAATTCCATGAGGGTACAGGAAGGGAGAGGGTGGGGATGGGGTGAAAAGCTAAATTTAAAAAAACTTTTTTTAAAGCATACACGTAACATGAAGGGGAAAAGCTAGAGGTGTACACGCAATAGGAAGGGGAGGCACTAGAGGCACACATGTGACAGGAAGGCGCATACTTAACAAGATGGCAGCCTAACCTTGATCATCTCTGAGCTCTTCTCCAGGGGAACAATCTATGATCCTTATCAGAAGGGAGTGGGCCCTACTTAGGGTGGGGCAGACCAGAGGGTCTGATTGCTCTTGATGGCAGACAGCCTGCAGGCAGACAGCCTTCAAGCAGTTGACCTTCAAGAGTATAGAGAGTGACCATGTGTTTGCAAACAGCACCTCACATTTGGCATTCTTATGGGGGTGTTAGGTAGGCTAGCGTAGCTGGGGGATGTACATTAACACATGTCCAGAGGGTCAAGCTACGGAAACAAAGGAGTGGCACACTGCACATGCTCAGAGGTTCAGGTTTCCCGCTGGTAGGCATAGGAGGGCGCTGCACTTGGATTGGCCCACCTAGGCCAGGTGAATTCAATTCAGCCAATGGGGTCGTCCACCACGCTCCCTGCAAAATCATTGAAAAGGCAGGAGCATGGAGTCAACCGAGAGAATTTTGGGAAAGCTTTGGGAGACCGCTGACTCTGTGAGCAGCTTCCAGGCAGGCTGCATGTTTGGGAGGAGTCCTATGGGTGCTGTGTAAACCTGAAACTTCTTCTAACTCTCATAAAACTCACTTGGATCACAAACCAGGCTTTGGCGTGAATTCTTTCTCGCGCACGGAGCCAAGGACCGAGGTATATCTAGCTCCACAGGGATCTAACAGGGGGACATTGAAGGGGATGACTCTTACTTAGGAGAATGTGAGTGGGACGCCTCTCCAACCCCCAAAGTGAAGGTTCCCTCTACAGAGCCTTGGCCTCTTAGACTCCCTAACTTATGAAGGTTGAGAGTTTGTCTGTATACCCTCTCTTCCCGGTTCTGTTTCCCACATCGCACAGTGAGCACTTGGCAAATTTCTAACTGGCAAAAATGATTCCCTAGATGAGTCAGCTGGAAGTCCAAACATGGGGGTTTGGGCTGGTTGGCCACCTAGGCTGGGAACCAAACAGCTGCATCTGGAGGCTTTAGCAGGGGTCCTCAAACTACGGCCCTCGGGCCACATGCAGCCCACCGAGGACATTGATCCGGCCCGCTGGGTGTTTTTGCCCCATTTTGTTTTTTTACTTCAAAATAAGATACCCTGTTTCCCCGAAAATAAGACAGTGTCTTATATTAATTTTTGCTCCCAAAGATGCACTAGGTCTTATTTTCAGGTGATGTCTTACTTTTCCATGAAGAAGAATACAGTACACATTTATTGTTTATTGTTTTATTAAAAGAGACCTCACACTTTCTGTTTGCTCCGGCTGCGCTGTGGCCAACAGTGAGCTGTGTGGCAGCACCCACCGCTCCGGTCCAGAGTGACGGTAGCTTCAGGGGGCCTTATTTTCGGGGATGTCTTATTTTCGGGGGATGTCATATTTCAGTGAGAGGCAAAGCTGAGTAGGTCTTATTTTCAGGGGATGTCTTATTTTCGGCGAAACAGGGTATGTGCAGTGTGCATAGGACTTTGTTCATAGTTTTTTTTAAACCATAGTCCAGCCCTCCAAACGGTCTGAGGGACAGTGAACTGGCCCCTGTTAAAAAAGTTTGAGGACCCCAGCTTTAGGGTAAGATCCTGGATGCACAGCTCCCGTTTCTGTGGAGAAGCGAGGCCCATCTGCAGCTCTTCTCCCCACCTCCAG
Organism: Echinops telfairi; assembly: GCF_000313985.2. Classification (NCBI taxonomy): domain Eukaryota; kingdom Metazoa; phylum Chordata; class Mammalia; order Afrosoricida; family Tenrecidae; genus Echinops; species Echinops telfairi. The sequence goes on from NW_022104553.1 coordinate 33,679,816, forward strand.
CACAGCAGTCAGAGAAAGTTGAGTGGTTTATTAGAGAATATGAGAGGCAACGATACCCCAGGAGACACGGGGGAAAAAATAACTCTGAAAATGTCCCTCTAAGCCAAGTGGGGGCGTGGCCTTGCTCTCCCCAAAAGGACAAAGCCCGAGTGGGTTGGCAGCAGAATTCTCTGGCAGCCACCAAGCCAGGGCATGAGTGTCTCGGGCAGGACTGGTCCCACTCCCTACCGAAGGTGTGCACGAGACAGACTGTCCGAAGAACCCGTGCAAAGGCATGGAGAGCTTGAAGGAACGGCTGAGGGAGCGAGGCGGTGGGGTTGGACCTTACAGAGTCCCAGGCTGTTGGTGGTGAGTGCCTCACAGATATTGAAAAATAGTTCTAGAAAAGGCCACTGAAAAGATCGTGTCTAATGTCTCCAAGAGTCCCCCTGGACTTCTCCCCAAATGCATGTCACATACCCCCAGTGGGACAGGGCAGAGGCCAAAGGCCACACTTTGAGAAGAGAAATACGAGACTAAGCCCTGCTCCCTGTAAGGAGAGAAGGCACTGAAGGCGGCCCGGGCCTTCCCACGTGGGCCTGGGTCTGCCAAGCAACTTCCCATGAGCCCTCGGGCACGGCTCTAGGTGAGAGGCTCACCTTTTGTCACCTGAGCGTCAATGTACTCCATTCTCCGTTCCAGGGCTGTCCATTTCTCATCTAGCCGTGTGAGTCTTGAACAACAGACTTCGCTGGTAAAAGCAGACGGCTGTTCAGGGTTCCTGTCCCTCCAAACACAGACGCACAAACCCACGAAGCGAGCAAGCGGAGAAAGTCCCTGATTGTCTTGATGCTGTGACCTCAGGGGACTCGACTCACCCAGTCCTGGTGAACCCCTGCCGCCGCGGATCCTCCTGTGCCGCCAGAGCGCTGCCGGAGGAAGAGCGACTGCCCAAATGAGGTTTTCTATAAAGCATTTTATCGGGGGCACGTACAACTCTTATCACAGTCCATCCATCCATCCATCCATTGTGTCAAATGAGTCTCTCGAGGTGGCCTTTGGCCTTGGTTCGGTGAGGTTTCTGGAGTCAATGATGCCTCGGTTCTTGGCTTCGCACGATGGAAGAATTCATACCAAAGCCCATTTTGTAATCCCAGTGGGTTTTTAGGAGGGACGGGACAAGTTTCAGGTTTGACAGTCTCAAAGAGCTTCACAACTGGGCCTGAACAACCACGTGGAAAGAGCACCCACGTGTGTGGATCTTGGGGTGGGGGGAATCCCATGAGGCCAGAAGCCCAAGAACCCTAGAGGCTGAGAGCATGTGGCCCAGAGGGAGACCCTCCCCCTCTCCCTGCCTCTGACCAGGAGCAGGGTAAAAGCGTCCCAGAGCGTGCTCCCTGCCTTTATTCTACCCCACCACCTGGCTGGGGGAAGGCATGGTTGATGGTATTGGTTGACCACATTGGCTGAGTCAGGTGTCATGAGCCTGGGCCTAGTTTGGCCCTTCCAGGTGTACCTCCCACCTGGCTCAGGGGCTTGAGTACGAACATGCTCCATTTGGGGGTCTTCATAGGTGTCTAATGGTTGCCTGAGTTCTTTCCAACCTGGCCTTTGCAAGCATGGGAGGGACCACCCCTGTCCCTAATCTAGCTACAGTTCTATGAAAGAGAGAAGGAGAGAGAGAGAGAAACGTACTTGGGAGATTTTTCCCCTCCTGGGGCCAGAGGACTTGTTACAGTTGCCCTAGTTCCTAGGGCCCACAGGAGAAGCCAGTTTCTGGCCGTCGAAAATGTCAGTTATTTTGCAACTTGCTGGAGCCACTTGAGAGGGGAATTGGCCGGTTTAGGCCAGAGAAGGGATTACTCAGCTATTTTTCAGATCCAACCAATAGGATTGAGCCACTTGCGTATAGAAGCAGTCCTCGCACAGAAGTTGAGGAGACCTCGCCATTACCCGGAAGGAAATGCTGGAGCAGAGGACATCTTTAGGAGCCAGGGTTGCTGTGCCAAGAACTCGTAGGCCCAGGAGACAGAGGCTGCCACACTGCAGTAGCCGCAGCAGAACCAAGAGATGCACAAGAGGATCTGGTGGGTTTCCTGGTGACAGACTGAAAGGAAGTGTCTTCAATCAGGAGGCAGGTAGTTTGCTGGGAGAGGGAGGTGCCTTTGGCCACTTGTCAGAGGAGCTAAAGGGGCTTGTCACCCATGGACTGAGACAGTTGGAGGGAGTCTTTGATCTGGAGGTTTGAGGGCTGAATGAAGTGCCTGGGGCACTTGGTGGTGGAACTCAGGTAGGACAAAGTCCAGGCGTGAAGCCCTGCCAAGAGGAGATTTGCAGCTCAGGGTAGGGGTTGAGGGGTGGGGTGGGGAGGGGAGGAAGTGGGGGAAGAGCTCACCTACACGAACAAAGAGCAGAATGTGCTTTGCACTTTGGGGGAGTCTTTCAGACCTTGCCCATGTGCTTCCTGACATCGATCCAGTTGCAGTTTCTTCCGCGTTAATCCTGATCCCATGTTGGTCTGGTTGCTGTTGGAACCAATTCATAGCAATAGAATGAGACAATGTCCAGCCCTGTGCCGTTCTCACAATTGTTGTGTAGGGGCTCATTGTTGCAGCCCCTGGGCCCATCCATCTCATCGAAGGGCTTCCTCTTTCTCGCTGCCCTTCTACTTTTCCAAGCATGTTGCCCTTTCCCAGGGACTGGTCTCTCCTGATAACAGGTCCACAGGATGTGAGACAGAGTCTCACCCTCCTCACTCCTGAGGGGCAGGTTTGTGCAGTTGTTCTTCTGGTGTCCCTGGTGTACGGCACGTTCTTCACCTACATCATGATTCAACTGCATCGCGCTTCTCTGGTCTTCCCTGTTCTCTGTTGAACTGTCAGCTGCATGTCAGGCAGCAGAAAATACTACAGCTTGGTCAGCTGGGTTTTGTCTTCAAAGCGACATCTTTACTTTTTAATACTTTAAAGAGGGCTTATGCAGCAGATTTGTCCAACTCAATGAGTCATTTGATTTCTTCCTCTCTCTTTATTTTAATCATTTTATTGTGGGCTCGTATATGCTTATCGCAATCCGTATATACATCCATTGTGTCAAGCACATTGGTACATTTGTTGCCATCATCATTCTCAAAACATCTACTTCCTCCTTGAGCCCTCTATCTCTTTTTTTAACCCTCTGTTTTGTCTGTTTGAGAGGAACCTGTTTGTCACTAAAGACTCAAGTCCAGAGGAGCCCTGGTGGCACAGTGGGTAACTACTGGACTGCTAACTTCAAGACTCAAGTCCACTTCAGTTTGACTTTTTCTCCATTTTTTTTGTAAGCCCATAAGGACCACTACTTAGGTTTGAAGGATAGGAATCTGAAGGGATTTAAAAAAAAAATATATATATATATATATATATATATATATGTATTTACAGAGCCCATCACATTAAACATATTTACACAGCCCATCTCATTAGATGAAATCAACAATATCCTCTTAAACGATCTGTAGATGTGGTTCTTTTCCTCCCCACCCCATCCCTTCTCCCTCATAGTCTAACACTCATGCTGCTTCCCTGAGCACTGATTGTGGATCCACGTAAAACGGAACCCTTGACAGCATCAGTCTTTCTCAGTTAGTATCATGTTGTCCAGGGTCCATTGATGAGGGTTTAGATTTCCTCAGATTGAGTTGTAATGCATACCGAAGACCTCCGTCTTCGATACTCCTCAGTAAGTGCCTCAGAGCTTTTGGTGTTCAACAAGCAGGATTGTGTCATCCAATTACGACACCAACTCTTCACAGGGTCCCCCTTCCTGGGCTACTTGCTCAGCACACACATTGAATAAGTACGGTGAACGGATCTGAGCCTGACATACACCTTCTCTGATCGTAAGCCATTCAGTATCCCCTAGTTCTATTTGAACCACTACTTCTTGTTTTAGGTACATATTCCATATGAGCATTAGTAACTGTTCTGGAATGTTCCCATTCTCTGCAATGTTATTCAGATTTTGTTATGTTCCATACAGTTGAATACCTTTGTAGAGTAAATAAAACACAAGTAAACATCTTTCAGTATCCTCAACTTTCAACCAAGATCACCGATATCAGCAATGGTACCTCTGACTCCTCTCTGAACCCAGCTTGGATCTCTGTCACTTCATTGCTGATCTACTGCTCTAACCTGTTTTAAATAATCTTCAGCAAAATTGTACTTTCATTGATATGAATGATAGTGCTCCATAGTTTTCCAAGTCTATTGCTCCATCAGAGCCCTGAGAACATAGTGGTTACAGTTGGCTGCTAGCTGCAAGGTCAGCAGTTTGAAACCACCATGTTCCTTGGGAGAAAGATGGGCTTTATACTCCTGTAAACAGTTCCAGTCTTGGAAGCACACAGGGACAGTTGTACCCTGCTCTACAAGGCTCCTGGGAGTCAGCATCGGCTGGATGGAAACAAGTCTGGCCTTTGGCTTTATTATCTTGCTTTAGAATTGGCACAACTACGGGTCTCTTCCAGTCTGTTGGCAAGGTCGCTGCCTTCCAGGTTTCTTGGTGTAGACTAAGGACTGTGTGGTCATGCCATGAGTTGTATCAAACCCAGTAGGGAGTTACAGAGTGCCATCAGGAGGGCCGCTGGCTTTAGAATTGGTGAAAAGGTTGAAGAGTGGAGTTAAGACTAAGAGCCTCTCGGGGAGGAGACAAGCCAGTCAGGGTGCAATGTAGCAACGATGAAAAATACAACTTTCCTCTAGTTCCTAAATGCTTCCTCCCCGCCCCCACTATCATGATCCGAATTCTACCTTGCAAGTCTGGCTGGACCAGAGGATGTACACTGGTACAGATAGGAACTGGAAACACAGGGAATCCAGGGCAGATGATCCCTACAGGACCATGAGTGAGTGGCAATACTGGGAGGGTAGAGGGAGAGGGGGTTGGAAAGAGGGAACCTATTATAAGGAACTATATGTGACCCCCTCCCTGGGGGATGGACAACAGAAAAGTGGGTGAAGGGAGACGTCGGACAGCGAAAGATATGACAAAATAATTTATAAATTATCAAGGGCTCATGAGGGACAAGGGAATGGGGAGAGGGGAAAAATGAGGACCTAATGCTGGGGGCTTAAGTGGAGAGCAAATGTTTTGAGAATGATGAGGGCAATGAATGTACAAATGTGCTTGACACAATAGATTTTTGTATGGATTGTGATAAGAGTTGCATGAGCCCCTAATAAAACGATTTAAAAAAAAAGACTAAGAGCCACCTCATAGGAATTGGCTTTAGGGTGATGCTTATGCCCATTCCCTCTAAGTCCGGCAAGGGATGACACCACCTCTACGATGCCTAATACACTATTTCCAAGAATTTTTTAGAAAACGGTAAGTTGTCTCTTCAAACTACCCATCTAGAAAGCCGTGGGTTCCTTCTCCATGAAGTCCTTTGGTGAGCAAAACGATTTCGTTGTGAGGAAGTTCTATTCATCTATTTCCCCTCCTGCTGCTTAGGCTTTCAGTGTCATATTTGAAAAACTACTGTAAAAAGTAGGCTCCAAAGCTTTCCTTCTGTTTTATTCTTCTTTTTATTAACGCATCGTTTTATTGGGGGCTCTAACAACTCTTATAACAATCCACACATCGATTATATAAAACCCATTTGTACATATCTTGCCATCATCATTTTCAAAACATTTTCTTTGTGCTTTCTCAGAGTAACCAGTCTCTGACAATATCACGGGTCCGTAGGAGCAATTGTACGGTTATAATATATAAAGATCATAGTAAAGTCATAGAGAATAAGAGAGATAGGAGAAAAGATAAAATAAAGGAGTCAGACACATTTCATGGTAGCATGCTCACCTCAGCCCCTCTTGGTGGTGCACACGGAGGTGGAAGGAGAGAGAGCTATATTTCTAACCAAGGCTTATATATACTTAGGGGCACGCAAGCCCCCCTGATTACAGGTAACCACAGACGTTATAGGCAATACAGCAATGGGAGGGGGACAATCTAGGGGTGCACATGCAATAGGAAGAGGAGGGATTAGGGGTACACATGTGACAAGAAGAGTGGATCCTAGATTCAAGATGGCAGCCTAACCTGAGTTGTCCTTGAGTGGACTTGACCTTTACTCTGGGTTCTCTTTCAGGAAACAATCACTATCCTTCTCAGGAGCGTGTGAGCCCCACCTATGGTGGTGGACCAGACAATAGTCTGATTGCTCTGGATGGCTGATGCCTTCAGGGAGATAACTTCGAACCAGCTTGCTTCCCAGTGTGCTACAATCCTTTACTGTGTGTTTCAAGCAGTGTCCTAAGTCTGACATATATTGGGGGGAGACAAACTGGGGAAAAGCCTTTTTGTATCCCACAGTGCTTGAGCCCTTGGTATCAGCTCCTCCTTTTTCCCTCCCTCCCCCCACTGTGTTTAGTCCAGGTAGACTAGAGAAACAAATCCGGAGACACTCATATGTATATAAGAGCTTTATTTCAAGGTTATTGTATATTAAGAAAACATCCCAGCCCAGTCTAGAGCAAGTCCATAAATTTGATATTAGCCCATATGTCTGACATTCCTCTTCAGGCTCAGAGTCATGCAATGACTCTGAATGCAGGAAGATCCCAGGCCAGTGGGTGGAAAGTCTTGTGGAACTAGTGGTGGTGGATGCATCTCAGTACTGGTGTGGGTCTCCACGTGGTTCCTCCAGCTCCAGGGCTCTGGCTCCAGCAGTGTAGCACCATGTGGCTTGTCAGCAGGAATGTATCACAGGGAGTGAGTATATCTGGCCTCCAGTGAGCTATTTATCTCTGTTGCGCCTCCCAATGAGGTCATCAAGCTACGACCTGATTGACAGGCTATACTCCACCCCTTCACTCTTAATAGTCTCAAGCTGACACCAGAGTATGTAACTTCCACACTCACCTTCTGTTTTCGTCTAAGAGGTTTATACGGTGCTAGTTCTTATGTTTCGCTCTGTGGTCCATTTTGAGATCGTATTCTTGGAGTGGGTTTAATATGGCCTCATCATATTCTCTCATTCCATTTACTAGAAATGATTCATCTTGTTCACTTGAATGAGCTATTGTATACATTTTCCTTGTATGTCTTGTTGTGGTTGAAACCAGGCCATTAGCAGTGTTTGCTTTCTCGTTTCTCCCTAGTCTTTGGTCTTTTAATAATCCTCTTTTCTGTAAGGCAGACCGAGCCTCCAGAATGCTCCTTACACATCCTCTGTGTGTGTGATAACACCCGAGTCTCCTCTGTGGTAACAGATTTGAACCCTCCACACTCTGGTGTCCATGTTCCAGCAGGGGGCGCATGTCTCTTGGCAGCCTTCCTTCCCATCTGTCCACCAGGGGGCGCGGTCTGCGTTCCTTGGCGAACAGCTTGGTCCAAAGGCCCCCTCTAAGGTAAGGTGACCAGACGTCCTGCTTTGGGCGGGACAGTTCTTCCTGATTTTTAACAATTTGTCCCGCGTCCCGCGGCGTTTTAAAAAAGTCCCGATTTTTGGAAAGAATGCACGACAAGCTAGGGAACGGCGGGAGAACG
>NW_022104553.1:33688226-33703303 GCF_000313985.2 Echinops telfairi
AGAAAGGCGAGGCTTCACCACCCATTTATCCCTCCGCTTTTCAACCAGCACCACATGTGATTATCGGCCAGGCTGGCACAATTAACTAACTCAGGTATCATTATTAAAAAATATATATTGATAAGGAAAAGATTAAATCTTGGTCATCAGCAAAAATCACAATAGAGAACAAATGGTTAGAAATATTTCATCATTTTGAAACAAACCCTGTTCCATACAGTAATGCACTAAAAATTGTGGAATATGCGCTGTCCTTACCAGCAACTATTGGTGCTACTGAATGCATTTTTTCTACGATAAATAAAGGGTGGACATCAGAAAGTTTACATTTAAGTGTTGAGACTTTGAAAGCCATTTTATGTGTGAAATATAATTTAACAAATTCTTGTGAAAGTTGTCATGACCTTTTAAACAACAACAGCAATCTACTAAAAAAATGCACTCAAATGAGAAATATGCCAACAAATAAAATAATACTATACATAATTTTTAATGTATTATATTTGTAAATTGTACTTATGTTGAAATTAAAAATATATATATTTCAATACTATTTTTGCGTTCTATGAACATTTTTGTTGCTCCATATAGACCAAATTTTTAATCAAGAACATTCAACCCCTCTTGCCCCGGTTAATGGTGTCCCACTTTACCAATGTTAAAATCTGGTCACCTTATTCTAAGGGGACCACTGGGTCCTGCCCGCCATCCCCCTCAGAGCTTCAGACGGGGTGAGCACAGGAAGACTTTCTCTGGTGCCAAGAGGAGGGCCAACCAGCGGGCAGTAGGTTGGTGGGGTGGGGAGAGCTGCCCCCCCCCTCCCCCAGGCAGGCTCTGCAGTTGTGGTCTTCAGCAGCTGACAATCCGGGGCAGAGAGGACAGTAAGAGACGCAATGTCCCTACCACCTGAGACTCGCTGATTCGTTCACTTGGGTTCCTTCATCGAAAGGCTTCTTTTTGCCTGCGAATTTGGAGTCCTTTAGGGCCGAGCACAGGTTTCTTGCTGTACCGCCTGGTGCATTTCTGGGAAAGGTCAGGACCTCAACCCGCTCGGGCTGCCATCTTCCCAGAACCCATTCTGTACAGGGTTGGTGAATGATGCCTATATGTCAGCTATGTGAAGATGTGCATGGGAGTAGAAACCCCCAAAGCTAACTAACATCTGAAAAATAAGCTCACACGGCATTGAAAATAAGGGAAATGAAAATCTATACCATGGCAAGGGATTACTGTAGAGTGAACTTGAGGGTCAGCCAGGAGACGTTGGGTCATACCAAGTGGGGGTCAGGGTTAGTGTGTGTGGAAGGAAACCGGCTCTGTGCACGGCGGTCTGACAGGTGCACGCCCGCCACCCAGAAGTTCTGCTCGTCAGGAAGGAAGGACAAGTGTCTTGGAGACCCTGTGTGAGGAGGTCCACTGCTGTGCTGTGGAGGGTGGGGGGTGGGCGGGAAGTAGCCTGCATGTCTCTACTGTGGAGGATGCCCATCAGGGGATGCAACGACCAGAGCCATTGATAAGATAGGAGTGTCGGATGGCCCAGCCCTCCCTTACCTGGGTGTATACCCTTAAAACTGAGAACAGAACAGCGACAGACAGGCACATCGAACTTTATTGCAGCAATTTTCATTACAGCAAAAACACGGGAACAACCAGAATCCCCAACTACAGAGGAATGGGTAAACAAGCTCTGGGACATTCATACGATGGAGTTTCTAATGCTTCAATTTAAAAAAATAAATAAAATAAAAAAATAGTGATAAGTCTCAAACACCACCAGACATGGACAAAACTGGACAACATTATGTTTAGCAAACTCAGTCTTTCAAAGATAAACATTTAATATCACCACTGTTATAAGGAAAAACAAAGATGATAACAACGTGGTTTATACACCCGTAGACAAGACTGAGGACTTGAGGAGACCAGGGACAGGTGTGGGGACAGGGCGAGGGGAAGGATGAGGGAGGGAGATTTTAAAAATAGAGGGGGAAAAAAGAAGCCATGAATTCAATCTGTCCTGAGCAACATAGATAGATGGTTAAAAACATCGTGCTGGGCGGGAAAAGCAAGGACAGGATGTGCTCGTTCACCCGCAAGGGCCCTCGTGGAAAATACCTGCACAGGAACAACCACGCCCACGTGACAAGAAGGCACAGTGGCCCCTAGTGGCAAGCACTGGATACACAGTACCACTGAACGGGAAAGGAGTAGAGGAGCACTAGAGAAGGCCTTTTCAACACCGGTGCTGTGGGAGTTGAGTGCTTTTGTCACTAGCTGTCCTGGAGTCTCCCCTAACTCATGGTGATCCATCTGCCACACAATGAAAAGTGCTGCATTATCATCCCGACCACCCCCCGTACTTGGCTGTTTGGCCCGTACAGTTTTCATTGGATAATGTTCTGAAGTAACCCTCCAGGCCGTCTGGGGTAGTGATGTAATCTGATGTCCATTTGGGACTTCAGAGGTTTACGAGTGAAGGGGTGGAATCTACTCTGTTGATCGGGTCATAAACTCCTGTCTTCCTCCTTGGAGGTGGAAGACCCTCGGCTCACTCCCTTGGAGACTCTTACCTGACTAGCCTCACTCCCTGCAAGACATTTCTGAGAAGAAGCCACCTGAGGCATCCTTGAGGCAGTCAGATGTTCAGAGCTGAAGGAGCCACGTGGAGACCCCTGCCAGCGCTGAGATGTTTACAATGCCACTAGCTCCACAAGACTTCCCACCCACTGAGCTGTGATCTTCCTGCATTCGGCGTCATTGCATGTGTTTCATGAGTCTGAAGAGGACTTTATAGATTGGACATATGGGCTAATATTGGACTGATGGACTTGATCTGGACCGGGCTGGGATGTTTTCTCAATATTCAACTGCTCTTGTATATAAATCTCTTTCTTATACACACGAGTGTTTACGAATTTATTTCTCTAGTCACCCTGGACTAGCACACCGTCCTTCCTAGTCCATCTCAGTCTGTAAGCTCAGCATCATAGCAGCACACAGACCACTGGCAGCTGGGGTGGGGCGGGGCGGGGGGCCTGCATGCGAAGTACCTTGACCAGGCATCCCATCTGAATGAATCTCTTGCATGGGAGGTCAGAGCTCTGTCACTGAATCACCAAAACACTCCACACTCACTGCCATCATCGGGTTGATGCCCACTCAGAGCGACCCTACAGGGCAGCGTGGAACTGCCCTATGAGTTTCCGAGACTGGAACTGTCGATAGGAGTCGAAAGCCCCATCTTTGTGGTTTGGGGGGTTTCGAACAGCTAACCTTGCAGTTAGCAGCCCAGTGAGTAAACACGATGCCAGCAGGGCTCCTTACGGACTCATGAGTGCTCCCTGTAAGCTGTTTGGGATGAACCCAACCCGTGACACCTAGAGGGTGGGAGGCCGGGATGAAGCTCCCACTCCGCCAGTGAGGTCATTCCTGGAGCGGGATCAGGTAGTTTCAAATGGATTCACAATACATTGCTTTTTAAAATTTTCAGTAAATATAGAGGGGGCCCTCACGTTGGACCAAGTTGTGGATTTTGTTACATTCTCTATGTTGTTGAGACTTTAAATATCTTGGAATAAAAATGGTCACAGAAACTTTCATGTCACTACTCAACTTCAAAACAAGGGAGACGTCGGACAGTGTAAGACATAGCAAACCAATTTATAAATTATCAAGGGTTCATGAGGGTGGGGGGCGCAGGGAGGGAGGGGGCAAAAGGAGGCGTTGATACCAAGGGCTTAAGTGGAGAGCAGATGTTTTGAGAACGATGAGGGCAATGAATGCACAGATGTGCTTTACACAATGGATGTATGTATGGATTGTGATGAGTTGTATGAGCCCCCAATAAAATGATAAAATAAGAAACTGGCTCTCTGCTCCTCCTCACTCAGCAGAGAGCAGTATCTTTGTGCATTCTCAGTCACACCCCTGGGACATGGCGGTGAAGGTCGCGGTAAAGGGATTTGACCCTATTAGGCACCTTGTCACCAGGGCTGCTTTTAACTCTGGCAAAGTGGGAGTTGTTGCCAACAATGAGCCCTTCATGGAGCTCAACTACACAGTCTCCATGTTCCAGGATGATTCCACAAAGTTCAGTGATGTCCACAAGGCTGAGACAGGGAAGCTTGTCCTCAATGGGAAGGCCATCTCCATCTTCCAGGAGGGAGATTCCGCCAACATCAAGTGGGGGGAGGCTGGTGCCCAGTATGTTGTAGAGTCCACCGGTGTCTTCACCACCATATAAGATGCTGGGGCTCACTGGAAGGGTGGTGCCAAAAGGGTGGTCATCTCTGCCCCTTCTGCTGATGCCCCATGTTTGTGATGGGCGTGAACCACGAGAAGTATGACAACTCCCTCAAGATTGTCAGCAATGCCTCCTCACCACCAATGGCATGCCACCACCCACTCCCTGGCCAAAGTCACCCAGAACAACTTTGGCATCATGGAGGGGCTCATGACCACAGTCCACACGATCACTGCCACCCAGAAGACCATGGACGGCCCCGCTGAGAGACTGACATGATGGCCGTGGGGCTGCCCAGGACATCATCCCACATGTACTGGTGCTGCCAAGGCTGTGGGCCAGGTTGTCCTGGAACTCAACAGGAAACTCCCTGGCCTGGCCTTCTGTGGCCCCACCCCCAGCGTGTCCATCATGGATCTCAGCTGCCACCTGAGAAAGCTGCCAAGTACGATGACATCAAGAAGGTGGTGAAGCAGGCAGTCGATGGTCCCCTGAAGGGCATCCTGAGCTACACTGAGGACCAGGTTGTCTCCTGTGACTTCAATAGTGACACCCACTCTTCCACCTCTGATGCTGGGGCTGGCCTTGCCCTCAGTGACCATTTTGCCAAGCTCATTTCCTGGTATGACCATGAATTTGGCTACGGCAACAGAGTGGTGGGCCTTATGGCCCACATGACCTCCAAGGAATAAGAACCCCAGCAATAACACTAGAGGAAGAGAGGCCCTTACCTGCTGGGGAGTCTTTGCCCAACTCGATCCCCCCAATACACTGCGAATGTCCCATCCTTGGGAGTGTCCATCCAAACCAGAAGGGAAAGGGAGAATTGTCATTCTTTTTTTCTGTTTAGAATTGTAATGCTTTACGCTGTAATGAGCACTATTTTGAAGGTCTATTCAAGCAACTAGTGAAAATTCAAGTTGGACCGCAAACTGCTGCCGTCATATGTTGAACAGCTTCCTTTTAGAACTATCCATGCTCCATGCTCCGTTGGCGACTTTTTTTTTTATTGTTTTCATTTCCATTGGGTAAGATTCTAACAGTGGTAGAACTCTCACTTTCCATGCAAGAGAACCAGGTTCAATTCCCAGCCCATGCAACTCAAGTGCAGCTACCGTTCATCTGTCAGTGGAGGCTCACGGGTTGCCACGAAGTTCACCACCTTTCGACGGGAGCTGCTTGACAAAGCCCAACTCAGAAGAAAGGCCTGGCACCTGACCCCCCCCAAAGCCGGCAGTGCAGCCTGCATCTCATATACAGAGAACCACGCGCCACACAGCACACCATCCAGAGGCATACAGAGCGAGCAAGCACCCGACAACAAGGCGGCTTGAAAAACCCCAGAGAGAAAGCAGAAAATATTAAAAACTAAAACAGCTTTCAAAAAAGTCCAAAGGGAGAGCAAATGACAAGGTATGACATTTTAACCTAACTCTACCTGCCCACCGTCCCCTTTATGATGCTGTCTGTCTGGTAGCAAGACTATTTACATCCCTCAACTCTGATCAGAAGGGGTTCACTGGAGACTTGATCATATGGGGACCCTGTGGCTGGATGTGGGGTTTCCACTGTCATCCACAGCCTTCTGCAAACCTGGTGTTCACAAAGCTGCGATACCATTCCCTCCTTTGGATTTGTGTTTATTATTTACAATCCTTGGACACGCAGGCTGGTGTGCTCCTTCCATGTGGACTGAGTTGATGCCTTGCTTCGATGACTGCTCATTTTGAGACAACTCTTTAAGAGCCCTGGCATTCTTCTTTCTGATAGTCGGGCACCATCTGGTTTCTTCACCACACTTTGCTGTCGCACCTGTATCTTCAGTGATCCCTTCATGAGGGTGAGCATGGAGCAGGGCCATGTCATGAGGGTGAATTGTTCTTAGATTGGGGCTAGAATTAACGGTATCTATTCATACATCCATTCCTATATCTATGGTTTATATATCTCTCAGGTTCCTTTTAGAGACATTATCGTCATTTTATTATCAATCATTCCTCTGCTGCCCCTTTTTCTAAAAACACCCCCTTAACTTGTTTTCCCTTAGCTCTCCCCACACACCCTTTGACAGTGCAAGCCACCACCATCACTCTCCTGTCTCCCCTTAGCTTCCCCAACCTCCCACCTCATCCCTGCACTGCAGTTAGAGTCAGCCCTATCCTCGCCTCCTGACCTGAGCAGCTTTGTGGACTCCTAACCTCAGAGTGATGGGGCCACCTTCCCAGGGTGACATTCAGCACGAGGAGACAAGGCTGAGACTGGGAATTCACACACAGCTCCAACTTGCATCCTTCCCTCTCCCCCGAAGGCCATGTCCCAGGGACAGAGACCTTAGGTGACATTAGTCATGCATGCCCCCTCCCACTGCTGCCACCACCACCAACGTCTGGGAACCAGGGACCATGGGCAGGGCAGGTGTGCACACACACACACACACACACACAGTCGCACACACACACACCACCACCACCCTGCCCAAATGGGCAGAAACTAGCACAGTCCGGAATTTCAAGTTCATAAATCCTTTTGGAGGCGCTCAGAAAGGCCACTCCCTTGTCTTGGTTTGCCTGCCTGCTGTTTGCCCCTTCCTCCAAATACCACCTTTCCTTCCCTGTAACTGGGCCAGAGAAGGAGCGGGGGGTAGGGCAGGAGGGGGTAGGTGCTGGGCGGAAGTGCGTGGGGAAGCGGGGTATATAGGGCTCACTGTAGCCAGAGAGGCCAGTGAGCCGGTGTGACTTCAGGCTGAGAAGGTGAGAAGGGGTCTGAAGGGGGTGTAGCAGGGAGCTGGGGTCTGGGGATGGGAGGACCTGGGGCTCTGGCCAGTGGCTGCCCTTGTTGTGTAAATGGGGCTCATAACTGCTGGGTTGTGGGGTGCAGGCATGCTCAGTACCAGCCTGGCCCCTGCAGAGAGTTGGAAGCAGCCCCTGGCAGCTGGGGGGTGAGGTGAGCCAGGTCCCCCTCCCACCCTGGCCTCTGCCCATCCCTCACCTTTACCCATGTGCCCCCCCAGCCCCCCAAGCAGGACGATGGCTTCTGCAGCCGAGGAGGCAGAGAAAGGATCCCCCGTGGTGGTGGGGCTGCTGGTGGTGGGGAACATCATCATTCTGGTGAGACACCCTGGGTTGGGCCACTCGGTGGGTGGGTGTCGGAAACTGCTGAGCTCAGGTGGGGGCGAGGTCGCGGTACTCCCCAGGAAACCCGTGCTGCAGATTCAGCCACGGCAGCTTGGGTGCGAATCCCAGCTCCCCTGCTCGCTCCACGGTGCTCATCTCAGAGCTGAGACGTTCCTTCCCCGGACTTCTGTGTCCTGACTGCCAACGGGGTCCTCTAGGCCCCGTGTGACTTCCATGCAGGAACAGCACCTGGCAGGTGCTAGCTGGCACCCACGATGTCGGCATGGATGTCCAGTCACTGCCAAGCACTCAGCAGACTCAGAACTAGGTGTTCTAGTGAATGTGGGCTTCTTCTCCCGTAAAGACTTCCAGCCTCCGAAACCCACAGGGCAGTGCCACACTGTCCTACAGGGTCACTGTGAATCGGAACTACTGGAGGGCATTGGAATTCCTTTGTTTTGTGTGGACTTACACCTGGCTCTGGGGCCGGCTAACCTGAGTTCACATCCTGGCTCAGCCGCTTTCTAATGATGGGGTGCAATTCCCTGGGCCTCAGTTTCCTCATCTGTAAGGTGCTGTGAGGAGGAAATGGCTTCTTGGGCTAATGAGCTTAGACCAATGTTCGGCCCCTCGTTATGATTTTTATTGGTCCGCTAGAGGAAGAGCCCTGGGGATATAGTGGTTATGCGTTGGGCTGCTAACAGCAAGGTCAGGAGTTCGAAACCACCAACTGCTCCACAGGAGAAAAATGAGGCATGTGCTCCTGTAAAGAGGGACAGTCTCAGAACCCCGAGGGCAGTTCTACCCCATCCTATAGGGTTGCTGTGAGTCGGTGTGGACGCCGCTGCAGGGAGTCTGGTCTTAACGACAAGAGTGATTGTATGGCTGATCATTGTTATCACACTTAGGGCCGCTCCTTGGACCGGTGTCTGGCTCTCAGCACGTGCTCCATTAAGTGTTCGCTTTCATTGTCAAAGGGCGTCCACTGAGAAGCCTCCCCACCACCCCGTTCCTTGCTTCCCATCCCTCAGCCTGATACTCAACTCCCCACCGTCTAATTGATTCCCACTCGTGGCTCCGCTGGAGGGCCGAGTGGAACTGCCCCTGAGGGCTCCCAGTCTGTCCATCTGTCCAGAAGCAGCACCGAAGCAGAACGCCTCCCCCTCGGAGAGGCTGGTGGGTTTGAACCGCCGACTTTACCCAACACATCACCCACTGCGCCACCAGGGCTCTGGTAGGTAGCAAGATTTTCAGTTTCACAAAAATGGCATTAAGTAAATAAAGGCACATCTGCAAATATCCCCCCACCCAGATGTAGCTCCTTGCACGGCCTGTTACACAGACACACGCACACATGCACACACACGTACACATATGCACACGCACGCTCTGGCTCCTGGTGGGGCAGCCTGCCATCTCTCCACTGCAGCCCTGAGAGCCCCTTACCCCGCTCCCCCTTCTCCACATCACGCAGCGACCTCTGGACGGTGCCCTGGTGCCACTGCACCCAGCCCGCCAGGGGACCCCTGTGGGTTTAGGACTTCCCAAAGAGGGCAGTCCGAAATGCTCCTTAGAGGGAAGGAGGGTACGACTTCATCTTATGTACTTTTTGTTTGTTTTAATCACTTTATTAGGGGCTTTCACAGCTCTTACAACATTCCATACCTCAATTGTATACAGCATATTTGTACATGGGCTGCCATCCTCAGTTTCTACACATTGGCTTTCTACTTGAACCCTTGGTATCATCTTATGCTTTGGACATGTTGTCAGGAGAGACCAGTCCCTGGAGAAAGACATCACGCTTGGCCAAGTGGAGGGACAGCGGACAAGAGGAAGGCCCTCATGGAGATGGAGGGACACAGTGGCAGCAACCATGGGCTCAGATGTAGGAACGGTTGTGAGGATGGATCAGGACCCATTGCCGTCTGTTGTACACAGGGTCGAGATGGGTTGGAATTGGCTTGAGAGCATCTAAACAACGGGAGGACAGGTGTATCTCTAGGATTGATTCCCGGATGTAGAATTGCTGGGTTCGCTTGTAACTTGAATTGCTTCACTCTGTAAGCGCAGGGATCCTCAAACTACGGCCCGCGGGCCACATGGGGCCCACCGAGGACATTTATCTGGCCCGCCGGGTGTTTTTGCCCCGTTTGTTTTTTTTACTTCAAAATAAGATATGTGCAGTGTGCATAGGAATTTTTGTCATAGTTTTTTTTAATTAAAACTATAGTCTGGCCCTCCAACGGGTCTGAGGGACAGTGAACTGGCCCCCTGTTTTAAAAGTTTGAGGACCCCTGCTGTAAGGAATGGCAATGCTATTCAGGGCAGGTGGGTTATCTGGGTATCTCCTCTGGGCTGGGCTGGGCTGCAGCATCTCCTTCCAGCCTCCAGGTCACCCTGGGCAGGCCATGCCTTAGCCCGTTACCTGGTGCCCGTTCCACCCAGGGGGCAGAGGAAGTGGGGAAGGGACTTTCTAACCGGCTGCCTTGTCCAGCTGTCAGGCCTAGCCCTGTTTGCCGAGACAGTGTGGGTGACAGCTGACCAGTATCGCGTGTACCCGCTGATGGGCGTCTCGGGCAAGGATGATGTCTTCGCCGGCGCCTGGATCGCCATCTTCTGCGGCTTCTCCTTTTTCGTGGTGGCCAGCTTCGGCGTGGGCGCTGCACTCTGCCGCCGCAGGTCCATGATTCTCACGGTGAGGTCCCCAAATCAAGCCAGGTGGGGTTAGGGATCACTTGGCCAAAAGGTCGTCGGAACAACCCCTGCAGCTGCTCAGAACCGACTCACGGCTCGCTGGGGCGACGCCGGCTCCCAGGGAGCCGATCTGAGGGATGGGGGGAGCGGCCCCTGTGAGTTTCCCAGATTGTAACTTTTTTTGAACAGTTTTATTGGCTCTTCATCCACCTAGCACACAATTCGATGGCTCCATCATATCAAGAAGAATTGTACAATCTCTACCATGACCAAATGTAGAATCGTTTCTTCTTCTTGGTGCTCCTTGTTATCCATGTAATTATGGTTTTGTTCTTCAACTTGGGTAGAAATAGACCCAACGAAGCCCTTCTGCAAGTCAACAACTCTACATGTCCAAGTCAGTGCTGCTGCTCCTGCTCTTGGGTTGTCCAGCCCTCGTTGAGGTTCCTCTCCAAATTGTTCCACGGCCGTGAACATCGTCTCGGTGCCCCACTAAGGGTGTCCCTCTTGACAGCAGCAGAGCTTGTCTTGGTCCGCAGTGTGGCTGGTGCATTTGAACCGTTGCCTCAGTGCCCCCAGCTTCCCCTTCTGCGGCTAGTGCGTGTGTTCATTGCTAGCCAGACTCAGACCCAGTAGGAACCTGTTGATTGATAAGGAACCACTCCAGGAGTCTCAGAACTGCGTTGTGTAGAGGAATCCCTCCCCATCCACCACCTGGGCTGTTGGCCTCTTTGAGTCTCACTTTCCCCATCTGGCAAGCAGGTAGAAAAGAGAGCCTCTGAAGCAATTGAGGGGGGGTGGGTGTGTCCTACTGAGGAGGAGGGATGAGGGCAGGGAGGCAGGGAGAGAAGTGAGGGGCAGGAGTGGGGAAAGGGAAGGTGGGCCAACCAGGTGGGCCTTGTGAGTCTTGGTAAGGACTTGGGCTCTACCTTGAACAAGAGGGAATTATGGGAAGGCTCTTCCTTCCTTCCTCCCCTCCTCTTCCACTCCTCCCTTTACTTCCTTTTGGCCTTTGAATGCCCGTATGTAAATCCTGGCACAACCTTTTGACCAACATTCTAAACGTCCACCCACAGCTCCTGCTAGTTTGCCATGAGTTAAGACCTCAAAACCGTTTCGACTGTGGGAACTTTCAAGCAGATGGCGTGCTGTCCCCTACGAGCCCCTTTCCTGGTTCCAAGGGCTCTGCTGACCGGCCTCTTCTACCCACCCTTGGCCCACAGTGCCCACCCCGCCGGAGTGTTTTGAAGCACATTCCAGACACCCAGTGGTTTGACTTGAAAATACCTGCCGTGCCCATTGCCCATTTCGCTGGGAGATAAGGACATTGTTTGAAAGCAGGCGGGCTTGTTTTACAGTAGCATCTGCTCTCACGGGGCCAGAGTTGGGCGCCCCCACCCTCACCCCACCCCAGAGGGAGGGAGGGAGGGGTGAGGAAAGGGAAGGATTCGGTGAGGGGTGAGAGCTGGAACTAAAGTTCATTAAGCACCAACCAGAGAGAGCTCTCTTGTTTCGCTCGGAGCACGTTCTGGTGCACCTTGTGAAATGCACCCTAATTTCCTCTTATCTTCCTTCCAATCCCTCATAGGTGCCCAAATCACATCTTTGGGAGATCACTCTCTCTTTCCCTGGCTTTTTTAAATAGACCTGCCTTTTACCGATCCCAAGCCAATGGTAAACTATTGGGAAAGGTTTTGCATATCTAAACGATTTTGCGTGACTTTTATTTTACCCAACATTTAGCATCAGAAAATCTCAGCATACTGAAAAGTTAGAGCAACGGTGCAGAACACAGCTGGAGACGCACCATGTAGATGCTGGTGTAGTGGGTTAGCCCTGAGGCAGCTAACTAAGGTCAGCAGTTTGAAGCCACCACCGGGGGCCAGAGATGAGGCTCTCTGCTCCCGTAGAGAGTGACAACCTCACAAACTCACAGGAGCTCTTCCACAGAGATGACATTTCAACCACGGGGCCATCCTTTCAGGAGCCCGGGGGCCATCATGGCGATTTATGCCTTAGATGCAGCTCTAAAGCACCAGTCGCTCTGCGGGGCGAGAGGCTCCGGAGCTCCTTAAAGAATTACCGTCTCAGAAACACACGGGGGTGGTTCGACCCTGTCCTACAGTCTCGCTGTGAGTCAGAATTGACTGGACGGCAGTGAGTTTGAGTGATGGGTCCTTAAGGGGGCGTGGCTCCGCAGACTGGTCCCTGACTGGCCGCCCCGCCCCCGCCTGTCTCCCCAGTACCTGGTCCTCATGCTCATCGTCTACATCTTCGAGTGCGCCTCCTGCATCACGTCCTACACCCACCGGGACTACGTGAGCCGGGACCGGGCGGAGGCCCCGCAGCCGGGAGAGTTTGGAGAGGGTGGTGGTGAGGGCTCCGGCGGTTGGGGGGCTGCCTGCTGGACCGAGTTCTTCCGGGCCCTCCGCAGATGGTGTCCAACCCATCCCTGATCACCAAGCAGATGCTGACCTTCTACAGC
The DNA here is from genome assembly GCF_000313985.2 of Echinops telfairi. NCBI lineage: Eukaryota > Metazoa > Chordata > Mammalia > Afrosoricida > Tenrecidae > Echinops > Echinops telfairi. Next base: position 33,700,765 of record NW_022104553.1, read on the forward strand.
GCCGACACGGACCAGGGCCAGGAGCTGACTCGCCTCTGGGATCGCATCATGATGGAGGTAGCCTACATGCGGGACAGGAAGCAGGGGTGGTGGACTATTCATCTTCCGTGGCTCAGGCAATGCCCCTCAAAGGTAGCCACCCCCCACCCCTCTCTCTCAGTGGAAGTTTGCATGTTGGGCGGACTCAGAACAAGAAGCCCTGGTGGCATCGTGGTTACACGTTGGGCTGCTAACTATAAGGTCAGCAGTTCGAAACCACCAGCTGCTCCGGGGGAGACCAGGGCTTTCTACACCTCTAAAGAGCGGCAGTCTCTGAACCCCACCAGGGGCAGTTAACTCCCCAGCCTGTACAGTCCTATATGAGCCGGCAGACTCGATGGAAGTGGGAAGACGCGGAACAGGACCCAAGAGAGCTTGGGGAAGAAAGAGGTGGTACTCTGTTTCCAAAAGCCAGCCATGAGCCCTGCGCATGGTGCTGGCCCAAGCAGAGCTTCGTTCTGGTGCGCCTGGGCTCACGAGTCCCTGACAGGTAGCCAGGGCAGGGGGCAGGGGCTCACAGGAAAGCCTGGGCCTTAGCCAGAGAGGTAAATGAGTGAGCGTTCACAGCCCTCCCCGCCGGGAGGGGGGCTCCACTCCTTGCCCTCTGTCCGGTGAGGGACAGGTTCCGAAAGGGAAGTCATTTGGCCAGAGGTGCACGGTGACAAGTGGCAGGGCTGAGACTGGAACCTGACAGCCTGGGTCCAGAGCCCTGCTCTTACCCACTGCACCACACCGCCTCAGTAACGAGGGACAATAGTAGCTACCGTAATAATGCTGGCAAACCGTTTCTACTTGACACTGAGCCCGGGTGGCATAGGAAGTGGCACATTGTACTGCTAATTGGAAGGTTAAAAAAAACCCAAAAAACCATCCAAACTCACTGGCATTGAGTCAATGCCATCTCACAGCAACACTACAGGACAGGATAGACCTGCCCTGTGAATTTCTGAGACTGTAACTCTTTCTGGGCTCAGGAAGCCTTCTCTTTCTCCCTGTGAGAGGCTAGTGGTTTTGAACTGCTGACCTTGAAGGCTACAGCCCAATCCATAACCACTGAGCCTCCAGCAATCCAAAACCACCCGCCACTGCAGAAGAGAAAGTTGGGGCTTTCTACGGAACCCACCAGGGCAATTCCACCTTGTTCGATGGGGCTGCTATGAGTCGGAATCCGCTCGATGGCAGTGAGCTTGGGTTGAATTCACAGCTTCTGCGTCTCTCACCACCCCTCCATGAGGGACAGGCTGCCGTCAGCTCTGTAAAGACCGGGAAACCAAGGAAGGAGCTAAGTTGGCTTCTGGAACAAGCCAACACTCCACCAAACTCAACCTGAGCCGGAGGAAGTGGATGTTGAAGGGAGACGGGGGTCCTTCTTGGTCCAACTCCCACAGCTGGTCAGAATTTGAAGCCGTGCTTGAAGGATGCTCTCTCCCCAGCAAGAGCACCTCCACCTGGGTCTGCATCATTCCCAAGCCACCGATGCAAATACCCCCCAAACCAGAATACCAAACTCACTGCCACCGAGTCGATTCTGAGCCCCAAGGACAGGGTAGAACTGCTCCTATGGGCTCCCGAGACGCAAACTCTTCACAGGAGTAGAAAGCCCCAGCTTGCTCAGGGAGAGGCTCGTGGTTTAGAACTGCTGACCTTGTGGTTAGCAGTTTCAATGCGCAGCCCACCATCCACCAGAGCTCTTGTCAAATGCCCAGAGGACCAGGAAACTCCAGACACATACCTTTTCATAACATTTACTACAGGTCTTGTCAGCAACTAATTAAACAAATATACTTTATTTAACAAAACTTAAGTGTAGGTTTCACCTCAAGTCCAACACACACACACACACACACACACCACCACCACCACCACCACCACCACCACCACCACCACCACCCACCCCCTCCACTTTGAAGGAGGCCCCAGGCCTGGGGGAGCTATGATAGTACAGGACTGTGTGGCCTCGGGTGAGCGGCCACCCTCTCTGAGCCCTCGCCTGCCTGACCCCTGCCTCTCTCTGCAGCAGCAGTGCTGCGGCACCTCTGGGCCCATGGACTGGGTGAACTTCACTTCGACCTTCCGGAAGGCCACTCCCGAGGTGGTGTTTCCCTGGCCGCCCCTGTGCTGCCGCCGGACTGGTAACTTCATCCCGCTCAACGAGGAAGGCTGCCGCATCGGCCACGAGGACTTCCTCTTCACCAAGGTATGCTGCCCCTCCCTGTCCGTCTGGCCATCTTCTCCCACCCTGCTAGCCCATGCTGCCCCTTCCTCTTTCCCTGGTGGCTTAGTGGTTCGGCATCTGGCTGTGATTTGCAAGGCCAGCAGTTTAAAACCACAGGCCGGGCCTGTGAAAGATAGGGCCCAGGAGAAAGATAGGGCTTTCTATTCCCCTCGCGAAGAGGGCAGTCCTGAGTCAGAGTGGACTCGTGCCTGTGAGTCTGGTTTGGGTTTTGCCTCTCTTCTCCTTCCCTCCCCTCCCCTCCCCTCCCCATCTCTCCTCCTCTCC